>NC_137593.1:10622700-10985559 GCF_963210335.1 Falco punctatus | reverse complement strand
CTTTTTCAGAAAATGATTGGCTTGTCATGCTAGCAAGAGATTTTGTCTTGTATATACTGTGTGTCTGATGCTGTTGCTCATCAAAGCAGACTTTTCCTTTATGCTAAAATAGTGAAACAAATAACTTAAGCAGCGTTAAAACCCAAGAGGGTGATTTTTTTATTTTTTTTTTTAAGACTAGGATGTGCTTTCTAGGAATCTTCTGGAAAGGGTTTGTAGGATTCATGTGATCCAGCTTTGACCAGTTGCATAAGCTTCCAGGAAACTATTCTACGCAGTATAAGTCTTAAAAAGGATGCAGAATCTCTTCTTTACCTTTGGTAGCAGTAGTCCATATCTGAATGTGGAAGCCAGCACTGTAGCGGTCTGAAAAAGGCATCCTTGTCTCTTAGCTGGAATGAGAAAATACTAATTAGGAAAGAATTTCCTAGAGCAGGCAGCAAGTTACTGTCATTCTCATAATGGTTCTTTTTTTTAACCGTTTGGCCTGTGTGAATGACCTTTCAAATGTTTGCTGGATTACAGCTTCAGCATCTGCCAGACTTGTTGGGCAACTGTATTCAAACAGATAGTCTTCATGATTTGAGGTCTAGCCCTGCAGGCCACCTTTCAGTGGCCTCCCTCGTGCTTGTCAGGGCTGTGTGTGTGTTTCATTTAAGTAGTTAGGAGTCTGTGGTACAGCCACTTCCTTAAATTTGAGAACCTGGGTTTGTTCTGTTCACCAACAGGATTGTCTCTCTCTTCTGGCATAGGGATGCTGGCCTTGCTGCCAGCTACACCATGTAGCCCTGGTCCTCCTACGTGGGACAGTAAGCAGCTACAGAGGGCTTTTCCCACTCTGTAACTACATGGGAAATTCAGACTCTGTGCTGCCTGTCTTAATAGGCTTGGTTACAGAGACTTGTACTGGAAGTAAACAAAATACTTGTATCCTGAAGTTATGAAGTGTCATTAATGGGAATGGAAGAAAAAAACATATTTGAAAATCTCTTCTGTGCTAGATGGAGTCATGACAGTGCTATATGAAGCCATTGACAAGTGGCAGGAGGCAGCCTGTTAATAGCCAGAGACACTCAACCAGCAGAATGTGGGAGTAAAAGCCAGGAAGCTCACTACTGAGCTTTCAGAAAACTGCTAGTCTGTCTCTTTCTCTCTATTTTGACTTAACAACTGACTGATACTTTTTTGCCTTTTCCTTTTAATGAGCAGAATCAGCCATCTGGTAGCTGAAGAGCTATAGCAGAGAAGTATGTGTAAATTAGTCTCAGAGGACTCACTAGATGTAGCTAAAAATGTTGGTGTAAAGGTTTATGAAATTTGAAGTTTGTGTCTCTGAAATTAAAACTAGTGGCTGTACTATAAATTAGTTTTAGCACAGAACTTGCATCTGCAGCGGTCCCTTCAAATAGACAGCTACTTTAGTTTCTTGAATGTAACATCTAGAGGTTATGTTACACTTAGTACTCCAGGCTTCTACCCTGGAAGTCCTTTTGTCCCTCTGATGTGTGTATTGCTTTTGTATTCTCCTTTTTTTTCCTGGCCTTTGAGATGATCTGAGGCTAGGTCACTTTAACTTCACTTTTGCTGTGTTCCTGAGCAAGTATCTGTTGACTGTTAGCATCTGTCTCTAGGCCAGCCTCTCCCTATCCTTTCCGTCCAGCCCAGACAAGTGGGTGTAGGCTAACCCACCCCAACAACAGTGTGGAGATCGTTGGTTATCTAAGGCTCTGCAGTGCCAAAGCTGAGAAATGCTGATGTGATTGTCACGAGGCTTGCCCTGTCACATTTGTAGTGCTCTTCTCTGTAAGCCAACCAAGCAGTTGCTGGAGTGGGTATTATGGCTTGGACTTAAGTGAATAGGGGTGCATATGGCTACAGGAATGGGATCTGGTGAAGTAGCTGCTGTGTACTTTAAAAAAAAAAAAAGTCTTCTGCATCAATAATGTCTACCAGCTTCGTAGCTCTCCAAACCAATCTTCTGGTGAAAAAGGAGAGGATTACCAGTTTAAGAGGGTAACTTCTGAGGCACTAGCCCAAATTAAAGTGGGTCATAAAGAGGTCTCCCATTCCAATGGCACCTTGTGGCCAAACTGGTCTTGGTTTGGTCTCTGAAGCGTTACTCAGTGTGCTGCTGCTGGGGATCAGCAAAGGCTGTAACATTGCTGTAGCAAAACCATATAAAAGCTGTAATAAACCAAAGTGTACTTGCTGCTGAGAACCCCCTGCCATACAGTAATAGGCTTGGTAACATCTCAAACATTTGTGTGAACTGCGTGCAAGAAGACAAACTAAGAGTCTCGTCAGGTTTTTATCTCAGTCATTGGGGAAATAGAGCCTTTGTAGTAGAAATAAAGGGTCTTTGATTTGCTTGTAGTTCCAGGCCTGTAGTTTTTTTTTTTCTTGCGTTCAGGGGATAGGTCAGGTATTACTAACACTTGAGGCTTGATCTGTCTGTGCTGCCGAATGGAATGAGAAGTGTGTATCTATTCCAGTGCTAATTTTAAGCTTCAGTCCTGGCTACAAATGGCAGTCACATTCAGAGCCTCATGTGTTATGGGATGCATGGTAGCTGATGTATACACCTTGACCTCAGCTCTTGAGTTGCTTCAGATGATCTCAGGAAGTCACTCAGCTGGGCCTCTGTCAGGATCCCTGTGGTGGCTCTTTAGGTCTGGAACAAGGCAGTTTGTTCCCAATGGGCTTTCTCATTGGGTCCTTGTTACGGTGTGCCCCCAAGGGGCAGTTCTGCAGCAAACATGAGGGAATGCTGATCAGGAGAGACTGGGATGTAGTTGGGGCTTAAGTACTTAGTCTGTACTGTGCATTGGGAACATGTACTTTTCCATAGAAAATCCTAGCAGATAAAAAATATAATCTGTAACTGCAGCAATAAGGCTACTTCCCTCCTCTCCAAAGTAAAACACTGTTTCTAATAGAGCTCCTTACTTATAAAGGACTGTTCCCTCCAGCGTGTAAGCATGAGGCAGGCAGTTGCTTCCAGCACTGGAGCTGCTCCCAAGTTTCTAGCTGTCCTGCTGAGGCTCAGCCATGTGCTAGCCTGGCCAGATGTAACAAGATAAATTAGCTGAAGTAGCCCACACCATCAAACTTCCAGGAATATCTCTTGTCCCTCCCAGCAGTCTGCTGGAGTTGGTATTCTGTGGCATCAAGATGTATGCTGTAAGGTCCTCACTACCACAGGTATTGTAAGAATTGTCTCCTGCTTGAGAATGGGTGTGACAAAAGGTGTCTGTGCCCTGGTGAATAGCCAGCAGGTGTCAAAGTCTGTGCCTGCTTTACTGCTTGCTGCCATGCAGCCTACTGATGTATGCCCTCTCTTGCTTCAGGTCTTAAGCAACATGGGAAGAGAAGACTAAAGTTCCATCATGATCGGAGGCTTATTCATCTATAATCACAAAGGAGAGGTTTTAATCTCTCGAGTCTACCGGGATGACATTGGGTAAGTGTTTGTGTTGCATCCCTGGTCCTTGCATTTCTGTCTCATTTTGGTGCAGTCAACAACTCAGAGCTGCTTTGTTCTGCTTTAGCTGTGCATGCATGTAAGACTGCAACTTAACTTGCTGCTCTAGGCTTAGTTCAGGAAAAAAAAAAGCTTGTTAAGCCCTGGTCACCTCCAGATGGTAGTAAAGAATGGCCTGCAACCAAACCTGGGACTTTATGTTGGATGGTAGAGATCTGGCTGTTGCTCCAAACGCTTCAGCAATGTGAACTGCCACTGTGGGAGTCTACCAGCCTCACTGGTATAACTTTATGGGAGCGGTAATGTGGGAACTGTCTGCCATGCATTATAACCAGGGCTCTGAGTTTCAAACAGATGTCTAACATCAAGTATAGGCATGCAGAAGATTCTGGTCTTGGAAAGTTATGCCTACAAGCAGTCTCATAATAACCATAGCTGTACACTTAAAGCTGGCATTCTGTCCCCCAACTTTGTATGGCAGCCTTGTATATGAAAAGCTTATATTCATTAGGTAAATAAAGTTGTGGGAAGCGCTGAAAGCCTTTGGTAGATTGTAGGTGTGTCATTGTACTTCACACAACTGTTACGATGCTCACTTAGACTGGATCTGTACGGTCCTTAGGCAGCTAGCTCCCAGGAGAAACCCTACTAAAAATTTGGTGTCTTATAGGCAGTGGATAGAGATATAAGGAACCCAGTATCAAGCGATGATGATGATTGAACTGAAAACCTTAAGTGACTTTCTTGTACATTACTTTTCCTAGTGGGTTTTCACTAGTGTTAGGCATTAGGTGGAAGCTAGTAACTGAAGTTAGCGGAGTTAAAACATAGCTAATGGAATGATGACTGTGGTAGATGTTAATTCAAGGTCCAACGAGAGCACCTGGCCAGTTCAAGAAAAAATAGTTTGTACCAGGTCTCCATAATGAATAGTAATAGGATGTGCTGTGAAACAACTTGTTGCCATGAATTACAAAAAAAACTGTCAAGCCAGTCTGCCTTCAGACTGCTCTGGTCTGAAGCGTGTGTTCCTTCTGGTTATGGATTGTCTAGTAGAGGTTAAAAGTTGAGGTAGAACTAGTAGCTAGTCAAGTCTTGCGGTGTTTCATTGATGGAATAGCAGTCAACACAGTGTCTGTAATAATAAGGCTTCACCTAATGAGCTTTAAATCTCTTGGCTTGTTCTGAATCAACAAAGGCAGAGTAAAGTAGCTGTTCTAAGGTTGAGTAAGTTGTTCCAGGACTTCCACACAGAGCAGAGCCAAGGAAGCATTGTACTTCTGAAGCAGAAAAATACTGGCTGCAAAGTTTTTTACCTCTGGTGTACTAACTCATTTTGGCATTGCATACTTTTTTGATTTGCTCTGAAGAGCTTCAGCTTATGCCACATCTGATTTTGTAAAGTTCTCCTAATGAATAGATATCACAGTGATGGAGCTAAGCCAGTCTGGATTGTAGATAAATTGTGAGAATACATTGGGTGGTGGGGGAGAGGGGGCTAGGGACACTGTTACTGCAGTTTCTGCCAAAAACTTACCTTTTTAGTGGCTTGTGAACTTAAAGCACTTAACAATAGAATTGTACTCAAAGCAATGTTTATTCAAGAAGACCTTTTAATTTAAAGGGCATTTGGGCTGTGCAGATGTGAGCTGGGGAGTGAAGAAGTTACTTTTAATGTAGTGATCTTCTATTGCTTTTAATTTTGACTCCTTCCTCTTACAGAGCGAGTGACTTGTGTTCACTATGTGATAAAGTACTTCCTGCTGGCTGGCCAGGCAAAACTAAAAAATGTGTTTTCCTGTCTGATCTGTCTTGACTTTTTCATTTGGCAGAAGGTGCCAAAAAGATTCAAGTGTTTTCTCTAGGACTTCAGGAGTCAGTGTTCCCTTGAGTGAAACCCTCCATTCAGTTCCTGTGGAAGTGTCGGTCTTGTGACATGGGTGGAGCTGGTGCTGGCTGTTACCCGAGCTTGCTCCCCAAGGTGTTGGATTCCTTCTGAAACAGGCTTTCAGACCTGGTTTGGAATTTTTTTAGATATGTAACCTTACATAACAAGTTATCTTAAAATGGCTGCGTCTCATCTTGTGGTGTAACAAAATAACTGAGAATCTTGCCATTTCCTAGCCTGGATGTTAGCATCAATACCAGGTCTACTTACAAGCTTTTTGTGTCCTAACCTTCAGAGGGGGAGGTAGGGAAAGGAATAGCCATGATACTGTAGCTTGTACTCAACACTGAAGGAATTCTGTCTCTAACCAACCAACCAGGTAATAGACTTCTAGAATACTATACAGTTCTTAATTCCTAAATGATAGATCTGGAGTGCTGAGGGCTGAGCCCACCCAGCTTGCTGGGAGTTATGTTGAATGGGAAATGAGCATAGCTGCTGCTTGTCTGTGTGTGAGTGACCCTTAAGATTCCTTGGTCTTGCATTTGCCTTTGGCATTCTGAAGGCTCAGCTTCTGTGTTGGGAGAGATTAAAGTTTATCAGTGGTTATGAGAACCCCTCCTCTTGCACAGTTTGTCTAAATAAGCACATACTAGCTCAAATGTTAATGAGCAAAGTGATGGTCAATGAAGAAACCCTTCCCTTGACTTTGTTAAAGGCAGAAGTACCACAAAACTTGAACTTCCTTTGCTTGCAACTTAGAATGGCTTTAGTGCATGTAGTGCATCTGTCCATACAGCAGCTAGCTGCATGTATAAGCAGCTTCTCAAAAAAAAAAAAAAAAAAAGCAAAGCACTGTACATTTAATTCAAGATACTATGGAGGCCTCTACTGTGATCTTCAAGTGCCTTGTTCTTCAGTGACGTAGTCATTGGGAGAACCTACCTGCATTTAAGAATGTAGCTATTTAATAAAAATAAGCTATTTGAAACTGAGCAGCTTACATGACAAACTGCATGCACTTTATAAATGTAATAGGCATTTGGTTTCTGAGCTTCTTATACATCACTACAGCTTCATGGCTCTTGATCCTTAAGGAAAAAGTGCAAGCTGGATAGAGCAGTATCTGAATCTGCAGGATGTGCTGTATCTTTCCAGATGTGCTCCAGCTCTATCAAACTTGCTGTATTTCCTGTTGGCTGGACCAAGTCAGAAAGCATCAACCCAAACAACTTAAAATGAGAAGTACTGTCATAGAAATGCCCGCTTGGACTTGCAGCCCTGTTCTGAGGCAGGCTGGGAAGAAGATGCTTGATATTCTGTGGTCCCCAGGCGATGCATCAGATTGAGGCCTTGGGGTTTTTCCCCTCCAAGGTCTGTTACATGTATTAGCAGAGTAGACTGGGTATCACTGATGTGGTACAGATGCAGCTCATCTGGACTAAATGCCCAGTTAGCCTTAAAATTCAGCTAAACACAGGTCTGTCCACGCTGGCAGCCTGACCATGGCATGTCAGCATTGTGGCTTGCGAGGGCTTCATTGCTGCCACAGCTTGTTAGTGTCCATCCAATACCACCTTGGCCTTTTGTGCCCAGGAGCAGGGGGAGGGGGTGTTGTTTGGTCTCTTCTTATCTCTTTGGATTCATTGTGCCTTGTGTGTGTGTGTTTCTAACCCTTTCTCTTGTTGCTGTCACTCCTCCTTTCTCCGCTGGCGCCATTTCTGTCCATCCCATCTCATTGGCTGCTGTAGCAATAGGTAAGACACGCGTGGTAGGCCATGACTGGCACTGCACAGTGGGCAACTGGTGGGCTAGAAAAGCATCGCCGACCTGAGGCTTCTCCTAGCGTGCACCAGTCTGGTTTCTGGTTCTGGTACTAGTTCTAGTGGGTTAGAACTTGAGGCTGGGAGGGCTAATGCTCCAGAACAAGCTGAACTTTCCTTGCAAGGCTTACTGGAGGGGAGGAACGGGGCTTTTAGATATTGTTATTTCATAGTAGATCAAATTGCTTTCTTATGGAAAAATTAAGATAGAAATGAAACATTAATTTAACTCAAACTTCCAAACATTCTGGAGCAGTAAAACCTGAGAATTATTTGAAAGCCAGAACTTTACTTACGGGGGAGCATGTTTACTGATGAAGCTTCTACATATATACTCAGACCTTCAAGGAACAAACACCTGCTGTGGTAGCATATGTTCCCTTGAATATGCTTTGTTTTCAAACTTGGAACTGTCTGCTGGATTGTTGACAACCCTCAATGCTTACAAGCATTTGTATGCCTGTATCTTTGCTTGTAAGGATGCTGTTACTGTCTGCTCTGAAACATGGTGCTGCATAATCAGTACCATGGCCTTGATGCTGCAGTCAGAAGACCTACTGTTCCACACAGTGTCTGAGAGTATGAGTAGTAAAGCACAATTAGATGAGTCTTGGCTTGGTGTATAGATTACTGCTTTAAGTCTTGGTCTTGTCATATAAAGCACTCAGGCTTCCTTCCTGTGTTCTTAGGATTGGTGGACTTAAACTTAATTTGGGGAGTTTATCCTGACTTGTAGCTACAGGATAAGGAAACTCTAGTGTGGAAGAATTACATCCGGAATGCCCTGTTCACCCAGGAGGGATTTGTTTAGTGTCACTAGTGTATAAACAGCTTGGATTAAAGATGGCAGCAGCTAGGGGAAGCTTGCACAGCACACTTTCAGCACTGTGCAGAACCTCTTTACTGTAAATGGTGCTGGACTGTCCAGTGCATGTAATGCAGTGCCACTAGCATGCAGCACTATAGGGACCTTAAGTCCACATGCAAGAGACCTGTTCTGAAGCCTAGCAGGCTTGAGAGGACGTGTAACTGGAAAGCCAAAAGTGTTCCTAATCCTGCTTGCTGCTTTGAGCCTGCCCTCTGTGGTGCGTGGGGCATGGAGGTGAGGCAGATCTGAGAACTAAATCTCCCTTTTGGGGTATACCTGGACACTGGTGTCCGTCAGGTGACCTGGGTAGGTTTTGCTGGTGTTTTCGTCGGTGGTATGTCTGGGAGGCAATGCCGTTGACATATATCTTGGGAGACTACAGCTTGCTTTGGAGCAAGAGTATGAAGGCCTGGGCATGCAGAGTAGACAGTAACTAGGTGTTTAATCAGAAGCGGGCTTTTCTTTGAGCTGTAAGACACTACTATATTTATTCCCAGCTATGGCAAATCAATTGGGAGTGCTAGCAAAAGTAATTGAAGGGAAGGCTCCTTTGCCATCTGACTCCAGATGGAGGTTAAGTTCTCCTTCTGACTATAGTGTAACTGTAGTGCAAAGCTCTTTAAGAGACCAGTAGCACTGTCTTTCCTTTAGTTTGTGCAGAATTCAATGTCTAACGTTGCTCAGAGCCTTTACTTGTCCCTCTTAGAGACATCCCCAGGCACCCTTCCTAAGTGAGTTTGGTATATGTAGTTCAGTGTCTGACTGTAATCGCATAAGCAGAACTGTGTAGCCAGCTTGTTTTCATGTGTGCTGTGCTAACTTATCTTTGGTGGTGGTCTTGTAGGCGGAATGCTGTTGACGCTTTCCGCGTCAATGTCATCCACGCACGGCAGCAGGTACGCTCACCTGTCACCAACATCGCCCGCACAAGTTTCTTCCATGTCAAGCGCTCCAACATCTGGCTGGCTGCCGTCACCAAGCAGAATGTCAACGCTGCCATGGTATTCGAGTTTCTTTACAAGATGTGTGACGTGATGACTGCCTACTTTGGAAAAATCAGTGAGGAGAACATAAAGAACAACTTTGTGCTGATCTATGAGCTACTGGATGGTGAGATGTTTCTGTTATCTGCTGTCTGATACTGCATTTGGTCATTCTAAAACCCTTAGCTTAGTTTGGTGTAGTAATAATCCTTGAAGTATTTTTAACGTGTGACTGAGTTCAAAATTACTTGTTCTGCTTTCAGATGCCACCTGTACTGTAAGTGTGGATAACATCTTAAGCCTCATACCCTTGTGTTGATCATGGCTCTCTGCTGAAATGTTGGCACCTGTGCACTTGTATAAATGAGGCAGCTGGTACTGCACCCCAACTTCTAGGTGGATCCTGTGTAGACGTAGGGCTATCTTTATCCTGAGGGCTGTCATTAGCATCTCTAAGGCCATCTGTCCCAGCTAGTGCCCAGGTGGCTCTAGCACAGTATGGTAGCCGTCACCCCAGGCTGCAGCTAGTTGCCTCTTGGGCAGTTCTGAGACAGAAGGAAATCAATAAAACCCAACCTGCTCTGTACCAGCCCTACCTCCCCCAGTGATAACGGCTCCAGATTTTACCACAGAATAAGAATACAGTGTCCCTTCAGCTGCTCGCGATATCAGCCTGCCTGTAGAGATTGCCCTTAAGCTGTCCCTGTTTTGCATAATATGAGCACTTTGTTTGTATTAGTTAAGCTTCAGTTTGTTTTCTGGACAAGGCACCACACATGTGTCCTGGGTTTCTTAGCCAAGGGTCACAGTGACTGATGGTTTCTCTATTTCCTCTGTGGGCAGATCGAGAGACTGCTGTTTCTCTGCTTTGGTCAGTCACTGCTGTCTTCTAGTAGGCACAGAGAGATCAAAACCTGTCAGCGTGGTGTTACTCGGTGTTCATGTTAGTGGTTGTCTTCTCCCCTCTAGATCTCTCGTGGGTTGTTCCTTTCCTTTTTGAGGGGAGTGGGTGTTAAATGCACTGTCTGTGGTTAACATCTGTTTCTCTCCCACACTGATCACCCTGCAGTGCCACTATTCTGCTGTTGGTTTTTTAGGTTTTGATTTTTTTGATTACATCTTCATAAGAAAATAAAAACCTAAATAAAATGCTGTGAAGATAGATAATTCTTTTTCTGCTGTTGGATAAACCCTTTTTATTGACTCCTCTGTGTGCCCTGTGCACGTGGCTAGACTAATTGATATTTAGGCCTAAAGTGCAGTTGCTCTTAAAAAGCAGCAGATTCATCAGTTGGACAGCTTTTCGTCACACCTTCTCTCCAAAATATTGCACTGGGAAGTCAATTTAGCAAGGCTGTTTCTTTTCTCTTAGTAAGGAGTACTCTAGCAACTTACCCAGAAATGTAATGTGTAAGCAGTGTCTGTGCACTAATTGGCTCTCTCCTCATAGGACCAGCTGGCACGTTTGTACCTTGCAGTTCTGAACTAACCTCCTCTTATCCTTCTGTAGAAATCCTGGACTTTGGCTATCCTCAGAACTCTGAAACAGGTGCCCTGAAGACCTTCATCACTCAGCAAGGCATCAAGAGTCAGGTAACCACAGGAATTTAGGGTACAGCACTGCTCTCTCTGCAGGTTAATTTTCTGTAAGCCTGTTCAGGAAAGTACAGTCTTAACTACCAACTAACGATTTGATCTGTGCTGAGTGGAGGTGCCAGAGTAGATAGAAGACACCCTGGCAGGGATATAGTTCAGGGGCATCTTGTTGTAAGTATCTCTGTGCTTGTGTGACCTCATGTTTCCTGGCACATGATAAGATGTAGGAGGAAGGGCCCTGAGCTAGGATAATGCATATAAATGATTGCTGGCTTTAGACTCTGCTCTCTGTCAGCTTCTGACAGAGGATAAACAAATCTACCTGATGAACCAGAAATAGCTCTTCTGTGTGTGAATCTCGCTGAGCAGGTCTGTTCTCCACCAGTCTTCAGTGCTTTGAGCTGTCAGGCTTTCGTGCTTGCCTTGTAATGAACTGTTCTTCAGTCTTGTGAATCTTGCTGTCAGTCAGGGAGCTGATGTTATTCTGTTGCTGCCTGTGCATCTTTGCAGGTGAGCATCAGTACAGTCTGAGCTTTCTCATGTTAGAGATGAGAGTCTCTACTGTGAGTTTGGCACAGTATTAACCCTTGCAACAAAGTTTACGTGGAGGTAGAGGATAAAGGGTACCTAAGGAAAAAGACGCTTAAATTGGACTGTTCTTGGGAACATGTTTTAGACTAGCTCTAATCCTACTCCAGGCTACACCCCTCAAAGCTAGACATCCCATCTTGGACAGCTCATGTTCATCTTCTGAAAACAAAGGATTGTTATAGTCAGTGTTTCTCATGTCCCCAAGGAGTATTGCTCACCTTGTCCATCTAACACAGCTACGCAACTCATAATGAGGACCTAGCCTAAAACTCACTAGTCTTCCCTGTGTAGCAGGTGAGTCAGGAAAAAAAGCTGGGAGTCAGTACTGAAACGTTACAGATCTGAGTGAAGCTTCAGCCCCAAGATACAAACAGAAGCAAAGTGCTAAACAAGAGCCTGCCTTGCAACTGTTCTTGTCTAGGGTAAGTGGAGGTCATAGTCTCTGGAGGCTCTATTTCAACTCTGTTCATCAGCACTGACTTCCTAAGAACTCCTTTTTAAACTTCCAATCTACTGGCAAGACTGGCTGCATTGCTCAAGAAGGAGGTGAGAGCGAAGCTGCCTCTGAGCAACATATTTCCTGCTAGAACAGCAAACAATGTTTTGCAAGAGGGCATGGATATATCAGTGGCCAGATGTGAGCGCATCCGGTCTGTCCCCCGTCCCAAGCCCTAGTGTAAATCACTCTAGCCTTCTGCAATCTGACATTTTGGGCAGTCAGCATTCAGATAGCTGAGTCAGCTCCTGTTCCTAGGAAAACTCAAAACTAACCACCACCCTCACTTCCTTCCCTTGCTCTCTTTTTGCTTTTGTCTGCTTTAACAAACTTTTGTGCTGTTTGTGTGCAAACCACTGTCACAGCATCTTACTCCATTCAACAGCAGATTTAGCCCTTCCCTTACAAAGGAGAGTTTGGGCTTCAGCTTGATGTAAGTAAGCAGTTATTCTGCTCTGGTTTGGAATTTTCTGCAGCCCACTGCAAAAAGCAGAAGTAATCCTTCCCAGGCACAGTATGGCAGGGCATAAATTCAAACAGTACTTGCCATGTTCCCTTGTCTGCTCTCTACCCTGGTACATTTAGCCTCCAGCTCCTCCCTCACTTTACAGCCAACTTCTGGCAGGTACCTTGGACCAAAATCTGGGACTGGGTGGCCTGTTGTCAATGTTCCCTTATCCCTGCTTAGTTCCTGATGGTGCTCTCTCTGGGCTTGTGTCCTGATGAGTTTAAGGAGAAAAATCCACAGTTATGGCAGATTTGCCAAATTCAACTTTTTAACTTTGTTCCCAATGAAAGATTTGAGGCATGCTGGGCTGCTGCACTCTGAACACCCACCCTATATGGCCACAGTGGTCTTTTCAGGGCTGGTGATCTTGGAAAACAAGACTGCCTTATCTTTTTTGGAGGTGGGTCCAATATTGCTGTGTTCCTTGCCATAGGAGGCACCCTTCTGCTCTGGGAATAGGGTGATGTGGCACACAGGTTTTAAAAGGTGCTAGTGTGCAACATGGTTTCACTTCTAGTTCCTCCCCATGAAGTAGCCCACTACTGAAATGGCAGGACTACAGGCTGTGCTGATTGAAGTCTTCTGTCAGGACTGGTGCAGGTATTGGCTCGGATATCTTTTTCCAGCAGAGGCTAAACCTGCTTTTACAGCTCAAGGTGGTGCTGTGCTGCGTGTACTCAGCTCTCACTCTTCAGATGGTGTTCGGCATCTGTCCAGACTTCATTAACTAGATGAATGCTGTAACTTTCTTTCTCTCCAGGTGCTTTCTCGGAGTGAGTTGGTCAACTCATAGTTACAGTGTTTCCCCAAACATTAAGACATAATGTAGTGCTAAAATGCTAGTGTTACTTCTTGAAAGAGAGGAGAGGGCTGCCCCCAGCTGCAGGAGCCCAGGAAACCTGGTAGCTGTCTGCCTTTAATCTAGTCAACATCCTGGTAACTGAGTACAAGTTGTTGGATATTATTGTCCCGTTTTAGCTGACTGACTTGGAACTTCCCTGAGCTGGACCGGTTGTGAGAAATTTCAGAGCTGGGTGTCTCCAGTCCCTCCCTTGGGGAACACTCATGCTACTGGGTGATCTCTGCTTCAGCACTCCCCAGGCACCTGCTTCTACATCCATCCAGTCACTTTTTGTAGCAACCAGTTGAGGTTCTTCGCACTTACACTGTTGCAGGAGATGGACACTGATCATATGCTGATGTTCCCCTTTGGAAGCCAGAGAACTGGAAGTTATATCTACATGTGCCTCTTGTTCCTCTTAAGCCTGAACAAAGCATTGAACAAGGCAGATAAGGAGGCTTTTTTTGTGGGACAGACAAGGGAAGTACTGTTGTACTGCATTGAGCATTTACCTAGGCAGTTCCCAGGGGAGTATAAAACTGTCGCTTAGAAGTTATGATAATGACTCTGCTCAGGAAGTGATTCTGTCTGTGGCAAGAACGTGGGTGAAACAAAGTGCTGCTGCTTTAAAGCTGAGATCATGTACTGCCACCCTGTGGGCCCAGTGCAAGGCTGGTGTGGCAGGACCCACTTCTGTGTTGTGCAGTTGTGGTGGAAGAAGCAGAATTAATAAGAATATAACTTTATACAGGACCCAGACTTAAGTCTGCCATCCTGGGTGCCTGGTGCTTCCCATACTCTGGGTGTCTGTGCCATGGTAAACATCCAGGGCTTGCTTTAGGAATGGCAACATTACTGGGAGTGGTGTTTGGCCTGTCTGTCACTCCCTCCGCTCTACCTTGTATCTGGGTGGTGCATAATGGGCCAAGCCTGAAAAGCCATTTCACTGCTAGGAGTGCTGGGTTCCCTGAGGGGAGCTAAAGGTCAAAGCCCCTCATCTTGTTTGTACTAATTGGCTGCCTAATTAATGAGCTGGCCTGCTTTGTTCCTGTCCTGAGGTAGCCTTAAGCTTAACCTGCCTCTTTCTCCCTTCCTCCCTTTTCTCGCTATTGACCTGCTTGCCTGTTAACCCTGTGTGTACCACACTTGCTGCTATACATCTACTTCTTGACTTTCTTCGTGTGACTGGATCCCGCCTATAGCATCAGGTAGGAAACCTCCTTGTGCCTCTCAACACAGCCTGTAGTGCTCAGAGCCTGGAAGCTGTTAGATGCAGGTTAGGTTAGTGTTGGTATGCAGCTAATGACTGCAGGCATTAAGAAGCAGTCCTTGGGGACTAGCTGTCTTGTGGCCCTGGGGTGTTGAGTTGGATAAGGGTGTGAACTGGCCTGTCAGCTGCTTCTCTGCTTAATGTGGATTGATGTGACAGTCTGAGTCATGATTTGAATGTCATTGGTGGAGCCCATGCCTCCCTGCACCTAGATGTAGCTTAATGGACTAGCTAACAAAATGGGAAAACCTTTCCTGCTGTTATGACCAATTTTTGGTTAGGCGTAGGATTTGCTGCACTGAGGAGACAAGAACCAAATCATGGGGGCTGTGATGGCACCCGTATCTAAGCATCAAAAGCAGTTGTGCGTAATAAATGGCAAGTGGTTGCTTTCAGATTTAAAGCAAGGTTTCTTAGTCTTTGAATTAATCTAGATGTCTAAGATGTCATCTCTTCCCTTCAGACTAAGGAAGAGCAGTCCCAGATCACTAGCCAGGTGACTGGACAGATTGGATGGAGACGTGAAGGGATCAAATATCGTCGCAATGAACTCTTTCTTGACGTGCTGGAGAGTGTGAATCTTTTGATGTCCCCGCAGGGTAAGTAGGAGGCATTGAGCTGGCATCCTTTTCCCCTTCAAGGTTTGAGAGTGGAGACTTGTATAAGTGTTCTGAACCGCGCTCTTCTCTACACCAGGTCAGGTTTTGAGTGCCCATGTCTCTGGCAGAGTGGTGATGAAGAGTTATCTGAGTGGAATGCCAGAGTGCAAGTTTGGCATGAATGACAAGATTGTAATTGAAAAACAGGGCAAAGGGACTGCAGATGAAACGGGGAAAAGGTAAGAGACATTGGGGTAAAAGCCACTTGCCACTAGGGGCTCTTATGAAAGGGCAGCACTTAGTAGTTCTTCTGATTTGACAGACAAAGCTGATCTTTTTGTCCCTTCAGACATTACTGCTAACTCTTCTCTGGGTAGGTCAGTTGTCATGCAAGCTACCAGCCTGAGTGCCTTAATACAGAGGGCTTCTCTACAGCTCTTCAGGTATTAAGATTCAAATGCAGTGTTCAAAAAAAAAGCCCACAAGATTCAAAAAACGTTAAGTGTGGAGTTCTTGCAGCTGGAAACACTGCGAGATGGATTTTCGCAGGGTTTGTCTCTAGCAGTCCTAGTCAGTGCAGAGACTCTTATTCATAGGATGCAGTAGTAGTGCTCTGAGGGAACAGTGAAGGAACCCCTCTGACCACAGCCTGCTGTGACTGTTCCCACGAACTGGAACAGCTGACAGACTAGCCCTGGATAAGCCCCTCCTGACATACATGTGGTCAGTGGCTGTGTGGATTAAAGGCTCATCTCTTCCAGGAGCCCAGCTACCTTCCTTCCCATCCTCATCAGTACCCACACCGAAGCTGAAAACAGGTCTTATGCCTTCTCCAGCCTTCCTGCTTGGGGTGAAGAGATAACAGCAAAGGGACTACCACTTTTCTGTCACTAACCATTTGTAACTCAACTGTGTTTCTCTTGGTTGTTTGTTTTTGTTTTTTTGCTGACCCCAGCGAATTGGGAAGGTAGATAATCTGCTTCAGCTATGTGTGCACTCTGCTCTCCCCCTGTCTCTTGCTTCGTGTGACTTGTGCATGTAACTTGGATCTCAGACACTTTCCATGATGGTTCCTGTAAATGGAGCTGAGCTGCTATTTGCCTTTTCTCTCAGAACCAAGCCAAGAGCTATCGCTTCACTGTCACCTTTAAGCCATCTTTCCTGTACTTGAATCTAGGTAGTAAAATGGATGAGCCTCATGTGGCTGCCCAGTAGGGATGTAGTCTAGCGAAAATGTCATCTGTGTAGGCGTCTGCAGAGTCAGTAATGCTGTCCCAAAGCTTCTGTGCCGTGAGTGCCTTTGCCTGTAAATGTGCCATTTTCTTGAGTTCTGGAAGTAAGATAGACAGGGACTCTTGCTAGGTGGTTTTCCCTAACTGGCTCTTCAGTGGGCAAGAGCTTGGAGGTGTTACTCTCCAGAAGCATTTAGTTATGAGGTGACCAAAAGGGACAGCTTCTGCCAGTTTTTGGCATCTAGCGTGTGGCAATGCCAAGACCTGAGTAATGCTGCCTGAGACCTGGAGCAGTGTTAGGCAGCAGGGCTTTCCCAGCAGATTTCCAAAGAAACAGGAACTAGTTGGCTAACATTGGCTGTTACCTGGCCAACTGGTTAGGAAAGACTTAACTCCCACTTACAAAGCACCAAGTGCCCCACTGGTTTGTGTAACTAAACAGCCAGTCAGCCTGGGGTCAGTCTGCTTCCCACTTGTGCAGGTAATGGTGATTCCCAGGACAGCTGAACCTGCTTGTAGTGCTTGTACTATCAGCACGTTTACATGGTTGTCCTGTTAACCCAGCAGCTGAGGCAGCCTAGATATTGCAATACTACACTGCTGCACCTTCTCTACACTGCTGCCTCTTCTGTTTCTACCACCTTCTCATTTTCTGGTCCCTCCCGGTAGCGAAGAGGTCTTGTGTGTGACCTCTGGATGTGTAGCAAGGAAAGTATTCTCAGACTAGAACTCAGTACTGGCAGGTTAGGCTAGTGCATCTACATGGACAGATTGTAGCTGCGCAGATTTTTTTAGAAGTGAGAGATAAAAACTTTATGGCATAATATTGTGGTCTTCACCAAATCCAGATCAGAATCGAACCACCTGCTGGCAGTGTGGAAATCAATAGCTGTGAAGAGATTTCTGAACAGGAGGACCACAAACCTGGCATCTCGTGGCTGTGTGGCAGTGGGATAGCTTTGGACAGGAAAGTGTTTTCTCTCCTTTTGAACTGTGCTGTGAGAAGACTTGGGCTAGCGGAGTTGCCTTTGCAGTACTAAGGTGCTGCTGGCAGGCAGACCCAAGCATTATGTTGCTGGCTATGACAGAAGGGTGCTGCTCTAATCTCTCTCCTCTTTGGGGAGAGGAGGGAGAGAATTCCTTTGAATGAGCTTCCTGAAATAAGATTTTTGTGGTGGTGAAACAAGGAAAGTCTGAGCCAAGAGGCTGCTGTCCCTTAAATCTCTCCCTGCCTCCCCATTTCCTGGACACCTGTGATGGCAACATGCTCTGTAGAGTAGTTTCTGCCTGGGCAGACTTTGACTGCACCAACATATCTGGGCTGCAGCTTGCACTTGTTTAACTGTGTCTCGTGTTTTTAGCGGCAAACAGTCAATCGCCATCGATGACTGCACTTTCCACCAATGCGTGAGGCTCAGCAAGTTTGATTCTGAGAGGAGCATCAGCTTCATTCCACCAGATGGAGAGTTTGAGCTCATGAGGTACTGTGGTGGGGGATGAGCGGGCTGGCATTGGCATCTGCTTGCTGCTACAGTAGGGTTGCTGCTCTCGAGCAGACCTGCAGCCCTTGAGCACCTAACAAAATATGCACTTGCCTTCTTGTTTTGAGTGGAATCTGTAGGGTGTCCCACAAATTCTCCTTTAACAAATGTGGTAGAAACTCAGCTGCGTGATTTCCTTTGCCACAACTGTAGTGTTGGATGTGGGTTTCCTTACCCTTTAGCTTGCTGTATCTGTGTTTTCAGTGTTGTAAAATTTGTGTCCTTGAACAGGGCCATTGGCAGGAACCAGATATAAAACTTGGGACTCAATCGCTGCCATATGGCAGCACAGATCTTACTGCTGCTTCCTTCTAGGACGGCTCCCGTTCTGGCTGATGTTTCTGAGCTGATCCCTGTATGCAGAGAGGGTCGCCTTAGGAAGGTGGTACAATTTAAGACCATAAGGGAGTTAACTCCTCCTCAGACTTCACTGTTACTTCCATCCCTGCAGATACCGAACCACTAAGGACATTATCCTTCCCTTCCGTGTGATCCCACTGGTGCGGGAGGTGGGTCGGACCAAGCTGGAAGTGAAGGTGGTCATCAAATCAAATTTCAAACCTTCCTTGCTGGCCCAGAAGATAGAGGTAAGAGGGGGACAAAAAAAAAAAAACCCAACAACCTATGGTCTCTTGTGCCTGGGAATTGTGCTGCTTTGTCCCCTGCTGCGCGTCCTCACAGATGAGTCCTCAAGCTTGTACAGGCCTACAAGTGAACTGGATGCCCCACAGATGCATGATGCTGTGCTATGGAAGGGAACCGCCGCAAGTAGGGAGCGGGAAGTTGTTTCCAGTTGCACAGCCTCAGCAGAGGCCTCATTCCCTGCAGCAACTGTTCACTTAATGTCTTGGCTGCTGTGAGAAGTGCATGTTCTGCCTTTGTGATCTGATGGTATGTCAGACAGGCAGCAGGCTACGAGCTGTGTAAGACAGACAGGCTAAGGGTGGCTTTGCAGCTTTGTCCCCTCCTGGGAAAGGCTTACTGCTGCAAAGCTGGGCTGTCCAGAGCCTGGTGCAACCAGACGTCCCTGGCCAGCCCAGCATCCTTCCTGAGCTCATCTGTCTGACACTGGCCAGGCTTCCTGCAGCTTGAACTGGGGAGCTCTGCCCTGTTCCTTGCTGACTGTTGTGGATTCTGAAAACATGTTTGAATCTTTTGCTTGAAAACGAGAAACTGGAGAGCTAGCCTAGGATGCTTTGTGGTAGCTGATGTTCTTTCGGCCCTGAGATGGGAGCAGGAAGGCTAAGGGGGGGTCCAGGAGAGGCAGTCTTCCCCTGAGACTGCACAAGAGTGCTCAGGCTGCAGTCTCCTCGCCTCTGTTCACCAGATTTTGCCTTCCAGGTCCGGATCCCAACACCCCTCAATACCAGTGGAGTGCAAGTCATCTGTATGAAAGGGAAGGCAAAGTACAAGGCCAGTGAGAATGCCATTGTCTGGAAGTAAGTGAGCGTGTTGAGTCTGGGGTGCTGCAAGGGCAGGGCTGGCTTGGGGAGGCAGAGTCTGTTAGGCGTTCCTGCCTGTCCTGAGCACATGTAGCGAAGGGGAGAATATAACTCTTCTTCAGGCACCCTTCTCACTTCTGGGCTTTCTCTGATAGGATAAAGCGTATGGCCGGAATGAAGGAATCCCAGATCAGTGCGGAAATTGAACTGCTGCCCACCAATGACAAGAAGAAGTGGGCTCGGCCCCCGATCTCTATGAACTTTGAGGTGAGTCCCTGTCCGCCTTCCAGGGCGCAGCTAACCTTGGAGCTTTTTCAGTCTGCTCCCTTCTGCCCTCACGGGGATTGCACAGGTTTGAGTGCTCCCTGTCCCAAGCTGACGTGTGACTCTTCCTAACACCAGGCCGGCTGGCCAGCAGAACTAATGGAAGAAAGTTGCCCTTAAAGCCATTAGGGTCTGTCACCATGTGATGTGTGCAGGGAGTAGGGAAGGGAACAGTGGTTCTTGGTGTCCGTTCCTAGGTGCAGAGACCAGGGTCCTATGGCATTTGTGTATGGAGAACGTCTTGCCCCTCTGTTCCAATGCTCTCTGTTGCTTTTCCTTTTCTCAATAGGTCCCATTTGCACCCTCTGGGCTGAAGGTGCGCTACCTGAAAGTCTTTGAGCCAAAGCTGAACTACAGTGACCATGATGTGATAAAATGGGTGAGGTACATTGGCAGGAGCGGGATCTATGAGACCAGATGCTAGCCCCAGCAGGCTGGTAGGCTCCCTCTTCTCCAAGCCATCCTCCACCTCTCCTCAGTCTTCAACTACATTCAGAGAAAACATCTGCCTGGCCCCTTCTACGCAGATTGAAAGACCCTGTGGCTCACCTTGGGAGCGGACTTGCCTGCCTGTGCTCAGTTACCACCCATGCTGCAGATGAAGTTCAGAACCCAACCATGCACAGGGGTGCAGTCAGCCTCCTGCTCCCCATCCCAGGGTGGGGAAGGGCTAGTCTAACTCCCATCCTCTCGTGATCTTTCTAGGGAACGTCCACCATTAAACTCCTCTTCTGTTGGTGTCTCACTACTTGCATCATATCCTAGTATTTTTGAAGTTCTTGTGCATATGTACTCGTAGAATAGACCTAAACATAGACTGGACAAATCTGAGTTGAAGTTACCCTGGCTTCTGTACTAGCTATTGCTGTTGTGGTAGATGTTGCTGGCCAGTCCGAGATGCCTGGGGGGTGAGTTTGTCGGGCCTCCACCAGAGGAGGTGGTGGGCTCGTCAGATCTCATCACCACCTTATATTTCTTGCAAAGTCGTCGGTATAGAGTCCTGCCGTGGGAAGGTTTGTGACCAAAAAGGATGAGAGTTTAGGCTCCTGCTGGTGTGTATGTGGGTGGCACAGCATTTCAGGTCCTTAGAGCATTTGCCCCACCCGCTGCTGGCTTGAGCCAGTGTGTCCTTTCCAAACAAATTGGAAACGTGGCCCCTCTGCCCCAGGGAGTGTGGGTCAGCTGAGCTCAGTCAGGATGTGAACAGGGTCTGTCCTCGGGGAATCTAAAATGCAGTTGGCACTAAGAGCCCCCTGCCCCAGCCTGCCCTCTCCACACTTCTACCGAACGCTTCTGGGCCATAGGAATGCTGCTGCTACCCACAATCCCGCTTCTGGTAGTGTGGTCTCCATTTTGTACACTTTGTGATTTGTCCAGCTCTGAATCTAATAAAGTATGTAGAACAGAGATGGCTGCCTGCGCTGCTGTGTGGGGCTTGTGGTGCCGGTGCTGGGGCTGTGCTGTGGGGCTCGAGGGGAGCGCTGTGCGGCTTGCTCCTGTGGGTCCCCGGCCCGGGGCTGCCACAGCGTTAGCAGGTGGAAAGAACCAGCCGTGACTTTATTCCCAGGGGGGCCGGTGATGCCTCCCAGGTGCTGCCGAAGATGCTCAGGGCTCCCCCCAGGGCCGGGCTCCCCCCAGGGCCGGGCCGCCCCGCACCGCTGCCGCCGGGGGGCAGGCCCAGCCCCGCCGGCCTGGCCCGGGGGAACCTGGGTGGCTTCGCCCTTGTGAGCGGCGGAGGAGGCAAAACAAAAAGGTTTTTCCTTGTGCCTGGGCTCGTGGAGGCCGGGGGCGAGGAGGGGGCAGCGCCCGGCGGTGAAGCAGCGGCGGTGACGGCGCTTGGCCGGGCCGCAGCCCCCTGCCCCCGCCGGCTGCTCCGCAGGCCCTGCAGCCCCCCGCCCTCGGAAGCTACAACCGGGGAGCCCCGAGCGCCGAGGCCCTGCCCGCGCCGCTGCCGCCCAGCGCCCCCAGCCCGGTCCCGGCGGGGCGCGGTGGCTGCACGTGGCGGCCCGCGGCGCACGCGCGCCCCGCCCCGCCCCAGACTCCACTTCCCAGCGGCCCCCGCGCGCATGGCGGCCGCCCGCCTCCTTCCCGGCAGCCCCCGCCCGCGCGCCGTCCCTTCCGCCTCTGCCGCGGTGCCGGGGCTCCGTGCGGCGGCACCGGGCCGCGCCGCGGCCGGGCCCCGCTCCGGCTGCGCCATGGCGTCCTGCGCCGACATCCTCCGCAGCGAGTTCCCCGACCTGGACGGCGAGGTCTTTGCCTACGTGACGGGTGAGCGGTGCCCGCCCGCCCCGCCGCTCGGCCGCCCGCCCCGCCGCGTGTCGCGACACCTCCCCCCTGTCGCGACAGGCGGCCGCGCCCGAGTCGCGATAGGCGGCCGGGGAGGGGCGGGGGAGGGCGAGCGGGCGGGTGCCACCTGTCGGCCGCGTCGCGACACGCGGCCGTCCGTCGCGACAGCGCGCGCGCGGGAGGGGTGTGCAGCGCCGTGTGCCCGCAGGGATCCTGCACGGCGGCGGGGCGGACTTCGAGTCGGTGGACGAGCTGGTGGAGGCGGTGGGGGAGCTGCTGCGGGAGGTGTCGCAGGACGCCAAGGACGACGGGGCCATCCGGGAGATCTGCCAGCGCCTCTTCAACACGCTGCAGCTGTAAGGGCCACCCCGCCCGCCCCCGCGGCCGCCCCCGCGCCCCCTCACCCGCCGCCTCCTCTCTCGCAGGGACGAGGGCCGGGCCCAGCGCTGCAGCCAGGTGCTGCTCGACGCCCCCATCCAGCTCTCCCAGATCACCGACGGATACGGTGAGTGCTGCCCGCCGGGGACCCCCGCGCCAGCTGCCCCCTGGCTCGGGACATGGCCGCCCCACCCTGGGGAGCGGCTCCCCTGTCCCCTCGCCTCGGGCTCCCTCGCGCAGGTGCACCCCACTTTCTCCTCCCGCAGCGTCCAGCGGCGCCCGGCTGCCTGAAGCATGGGCTGGGGTGGAGGGAGAGGAGCCACCCGTTGGTCCCCTCGTCCTGCTGGGAGAGGGGACGCCAAGCCCGGTCACGGGCAGCCCCTAAGGCAGCGCTTGGTGGGGCCCCCCCGGAGCACGTGCTCACCAGCCCCACCGTCTTGTTGCAGCAGATGCCAGCGTGGACCTGCTGCCAGGGCTGCTGCTGAAGAGAGGCCAGACCTCGGTAAGTGGGGCCTGGGGACCCGCTGGGAGCCACTAACACTTCAGGGCACCCGCAGGCACCTTGCCTTGCTCCTGTCACCCGGCCCTCGGAGAGCGGCCGGGGCAGGCAGCTGTCCTGGCTGGGGACACAGCTGCAGGGGGTACTGCTCCTCCTTGTCAGGTTTGGGAAAGTCTTGACCTTGGTCTGATAAAGAGCCTAAACAGGAGTTAATGGCTTATTAATTTGACAAGATCTATTTTACTCTAGTTCCTTAATGAGCTTCAAAGCGTGGTCGATGCAGTGGTGGCACTCAGAGTTCTCTGACTTTCATGAGGACCTTTGGCTCCTACAGCAAGGCCTTAAATTGAGAAAATAGGATGTACCAGGATGGCAGCTTGCCGTATTCAGTGAGAGATAAAATCCTGGCTAGTGGTTGGGTGTCGGGGTGTTACAGGTGAGGAGTTAGCAGGGAGCAGCTCTTTTCCAGAGGGCTGCAGCGGGGAGGTTGTAAGCCCAGCTTTAGAAATGGCTGTGGGTTGTCACGGTTTGAGACAGAAGAGCAGGAGCAGAGAAATTTGGAATCAGTTACGCTCCATGACCTGGAGGAAATCAGAACATCTTTACCGATGAAACGCGTAGCCACTCAGGAGCGACCTGGCTTGCCCGCTGCATCGGACGTGCCAAAGTTTTGTGTGTGGGCGAGGAGTGGTTG
Organism: Falco punctatus; assembly: GCF_963210335.1. Classification (NCBI taxonomy): domain Eukaryota; kingdom Metazoa; phylum Chordata; class Aves; order Falconiformes; family Falconidae; genus Falco; species Falco punctatus. The sequence goes on along the minus strand of NC_137593.1, from coordinate 10,962,219 downwards.
TGCGTTTGTAAAGCAAGGACGGCAGTAGCTGTACAGGGTGGGCAGTGTCTCTGCCGGGCTGGTCTCGTATAGAGCTCTTCCTTCCTGGGGTGACGTGTTGAGGACAAGAACCCGTTGCTTGGAGGCTGAGACCTAACGTGATCCCCGCGTGTCTGAATGGGAGTCTTAAGTGCAAGCTGGCAGCTGTTGCTGGTTTTGGCACTGGAGTTGTTGCTGCTGGGTTCACTCTCTGGCTCTTGTGTCCGCAACTCAAAAAAAGGATCTTGAGAAAAATTGGAGACGATTCAGAGAAGGCCTTGGGAGGCCTCTCAAGTTTTGCAGGACACATCTTACTGTGAGATTCAGGGAGCTCTGTATAGTTCACAGAGTGACTCGGTCTGTCTGTAGGTACGGGATCACAACTCCAGTAACAAAACGCTCTTCAGTCTAGCGGGCAGGTCTGTAACATGCTCCAGTGGCTGCAGAGTTGCCTAGAAATATCTAGGAGTGTTCTTGGTCAGCCACAAATATTTGACTTGACGTAGGTAAATGCCGGAGCGGGCTGAGAGCCTGGCCAGGAGCAGAGGCCAGGTTAAAACACTTGGCTCCTTCTTGCCTTTGGGTTTAATTAAATGCTTTTTGCCTCTGTCGTGATTGATCCACTGCGTAAGCTGAGTTTGTTCCAAACTGGCTAAAGTTTAACATGTCGGGAAGGGAAACACCTCGTGGTCCAGGTGAGGGTGGTTGCAGGGTGTAGCGGAGGAGGCACTGGGACAGCAGGTTGCGGCTGTTGAAGTGACTTGGTTGACCCAGGTCCCTGGAACTACAGAAACTGGCCATACGTTAGGGTCAGCCAAACCGTTTACCTCGCTGAGGCAGGAGTGTTGTGTATGAGCAGTTGATTTAGGACTTCATTCCTGAAGTGACTTCCCAGCCTCATTAGCTTCTGCAAAGTGCACATGAATCTGTCCCAGTTCCCCTGTCCTACCTCCTTCCCTCCCTTCCAGACGTGAAGAATTAGTTAATCTCTTTTCTCTCTGTAGTTGGGCTTTGGGGCTTTTGCTGAAGACGCTCTCTCTCTCTTCAAACTCTCTGTTTTGTGCCCCAGATGGTGAATGCCAAGAAACTGGAGAAGGCGGAAGCCAGGCTGAAAGCCAAGCAAGATAAGAGGATGGAGCGAGATTCCCTGAAGTCATCTGGCCCTCTGTGAGTATGGAGAGTGCCTTGAACATCCCCATCCCCTTCTTCTGAGCATGTCTGGGATCTGGCTGCACTGGAGCTTTCCTGTTGAGCCCCTTCCTTGGTCTTCTGCCTGCCCGTAGGGTCCTTGAGGAGGCATCTGCCAGCCAGGCTGCCAGCAAGAAGGAGACTCGCATGGAGTCATCAGGCAAGAACAAGTCATATGATGTGCGCATCGAGAACTTCGATGTGTCCTTCGGTGAGCGGTGAGTGTGCAGGTGGGGAGGTGGGACAGATCCTGGCTGGGGTTTCAGACCATGGGAGACTGAGACTGGATTTTGGAGAGTGGTTGAGAAATCACAGGGGGTATGGGAAAGATCAGAGAGCAGGATGGGCACCTCACCCTGTTGGCTTTGGGCAGGAGCAGTTTGTGATGGTTACCTGGCTCTCCGTGGGGCAGTCTGACCAGGTACCTGCCTCTTCTCTTGCTTTAGTGTCCTACTGGCGGGAGCAGACCTGAACCTGGCGTTTGGACGGCGCTACGGGCTGGTGGGCAGGAACGGGCTGGGGAAGACCACGCTGCTGAAGATGATCGCCAGCCGGAGCCTGCGCATCCCCTCACACATCAGCATCCTCCACGTGGAGCAGGAGGTGGCAGGGGATGAGACGCCGGCGCTGCAGAGTGTGCTGGAGTGTGACACCACTCGTGAGAGCCTGCTGCAGGAGGAGAGGGACCTGACGGCTAAGATTAATGCCGGCAGGTGAGATCTTGCCGCTGGGTCTCCAGCCCTTCTGTGGCCTGTTGACCACAAGGTCTCGTTTTGAGGTCTCTCCTGCAAACGAAGGGTTCCAGCAGGGCTGGGCTGCATCTTGCCCACCTTAGTCCTGCCTGGGGAGATCAGCCTCCCCCAGCACTCAAACACTGACCCTGGTCAATCCCACACACTCCTCTTTGCCCTGCCCCAGGGGAGAAGGGACAGCAGGTGCCAGGCTGTCGGAGATCTACGCGAAGCTGGAGGAGATTGAGGCAGACAAGGCCCCAGCGAGGTGAGACAGCCCTGTGGGCTCCACTGGCTGTTGGCGTGGCCAGGGCTGGGCAGTGGTTTGGGGCCTGGGGCGCGGAAGGGTGATGCTGTGGCCCAGGGATCCAGCATGTGGGGCCAGGGGGTTCTCCCAACTGCTCTTCTTGTCTCTTCTGTCACGTCTCTGCTGGGTTAGGACTATTGAGCTTCCCACTGAAGCTTTTTTGCCCCAAATGGCTTGCTTTGTTGCTGCTGCTCCTCTCGAACCTCCCCAGGTTCCTGGTGTCTCGGGAACATTTCTGGGATGTTGGTGGTAATGACTCTCTTCATGGCCAAAGAGCTGAAAACCTCTTGCAAATCTCTTGGGACTTCATGTGGTTGCTGTGCCCTGCTGGGCTGCATTTCCCAGCCAAATGCTGCTTTTGGGTGTGCAGGGACGTTTTCCTGCACCAGAAGGACTTTAAGCCATGCAGCAGGGTCCCCTTGATGGCTCTGGGTCCGAGACGTCGGACTGTGCTCTGCAGCTGGATGCTGTAAATGGATCCCAGTTCTCTCCCCTTTTCCCCAGGGCATCCGTCATTCTCGCTGGGCTGGGCTTTAATGCAAAGATGCAACAACAGACAACCAAGTAAGTCTCCAGCTCTGGGCAACAAGGCAGAAGAAATGGGTCTGGGGAGATGTTCCTAGTGAGACCCCCAGACACAGTTGTGACTGTTAGGGAGGGGGGCCCTGTGGGAGAGAAGGGTCTATTCCTGCACATCTTGTGTGGTCTCCTGCCATGAGGGTGCCAAGCCACCTGCCTGGTGGACCTCGGATCTTGTGCTGTGCCTGGGATGTCTGCAGGGACAAGCTGTCTCTGGGTGACAGCAGAGCCAAAAGAGCTGCAGGGGAGCAGGGAGCCTGGCAGGCAGGCAAACACAGAGTTGTTCTGTGTTAAACGGTAACCCCTCTCTGCAACCTCTTCTCTCCTCAGAGAGTTTTCTGGAGGCTGGAGAATGAGATTGGCCTTAGCCAGAGCCCTGTTTGCCAGGTTGGTGTCCAGGCCTTCATGCTGTGGGGTGAACTCTCCTTGTTGTCTGTGCTGTGAGGGGCAGGGGTGCTGCCTGGGAGTCCTCTTGACTCGAGCTCTCGGGGTGGGAGCGTTGGAGCCATCACAGCTCCGCGCGTGTGTGTGGTGAAATGCGCTCTGCGCTGCCACGGTGCTCTGTTTTCTGATACCCACGTCTTGCCTTTCCTAGGCCAGATCTCCTTCTGCTGGATGGTAAGTCGATACTGTGAGTCCCCTCCAACACCGCTGCTGGGCCTGCCTGTGCCCTTGGTGGGGTTGGGAATGCGCCACGGCCTTTAGCAGCCTGCTCAAAATAGCCCTGTGTGACAGGGCTGGGCTGGCAGGGCTGTCGGTGCTCCCTGGCACAGCGGGCAGAGCTGGCGGTGGTGCGGGGACGTCGGTGTGGGCAGCTGCTTTAGCTGCACTCAGCAGAGCTCTGCTCTGTGCCCCAGCCTGGTGACCTGCATGTCATCCTGCCCCAAGCAGTCCCCTTTCCCTCGCCTGACGCTGTTATGTGCCCTGGCTGCCAGCTCACACTGGGTCACCGCAGGGGGTGACTGTGGGGCGAGGAGGTCCCTGCCTCGGGTAGGGGGTCTGGGCGAGACTCTGCTGCTGGGCGTTGGGGTCTGGGTACTGGTATGGGGTGGGGGGAGCGTCCCTGCGTGAGCCTCATCCCCCGTGCCCACATCCGTCACAGCCTGCCCACGTGAGTCCCCTGAGCCGGGAGGGCAAGGTGCCCACACAGGGTCTCTTCCTCCACACTGCTGATTGCTAGATTTTGCTGCGTAAAAAAGTGTGACCCAGCCATCCTCGTCCCTCCTGACCTTGGTACCTCTTCCCCTTCCCTCAGAGCCAACGAACATGCTGGACGTGAGGGCTATTTTGTGGCTGGAGACCTACTTGCAGGTAGGCGGTGGTGGAGGCCCTGAGGCTGGGCGAGCGAGGGATGGAGTCCTCCAGGCTGGCATCTTTGCCTTGCTGGGTGGTGGGACCAGGCCCTGCGCTCTGGCTTGATGGTGCTCAGGCCTCCCTCTCACTGTCTCCTCCAGACCTGGCAGTCGACCATCCTCGTGGTGTCCCACGACAGGAACTTCCTGAACGCGGTGGCCACGGACATCATCCACCTGCACTCGCAGCGGCTGGACACGTACCGCGGGGACTTTGAGAACTTCATGAAGATCAAGGAGGAGCGGCTGAAGAACCAGCAGCGAGAGTATGAAGCCCAGCAGCAGTACCGTGAGCACATCCAGGTACTGGGAGAAGCCAGTAGTGCAGGCTGGGGCACTCATCTCCCAGCCTTGTCCCTTTCTCTGTGCTTCTAGACCTGTGGATATGGCTGTATTGTTGCAGGAGCCTTGGCAGCAGAGCTGGGTGGCTGAGGCTGCAGGGGACCTAGGGCTCTCTAAGGCTTTTCTCTCTTGTAGGTTTTCATTGACCGCTTTCGCTACAACGCCAACCGGGCGTCCCAAGTGCAGAGCAAGCTCAAGCTATTGGAGAAGCTGTGAGTGCCTGTCCTGCCTCTGTCTGGAGGTGGGGAAGGGGCAGCGCTCATGGGAAGAAACAGAGGTTCCCGGGGTGTCTGGAAGATACGGGAGTGGCTTGGGCTTTGGATGCTCTGTCTCTGGTCCAAAGGCTTTGGCTACAGTGAGGCGTCACAGAGCTGAAGGCGCTATCTCGGCTTGTGGCGTGGGAACAGACCCCCAGTGCAAGGCACTGTGGTTACGTGTCTCCTCTTTTTGCAGGCCAGAGCTGAAACCTGTGGACAAGGAGTCTGAGGTGATCATGAAGTAAGTGTCCCCTGAGCCCTTGCTTGGAGGGCACCTGGCTCTATTTCTGACATGAGCTCCTCTTGGGTCCTGCCCTGGTTGGGACAGCCACCCTTCCTGCAGGCCGGCCTTACTCTGACAGGGAGCCCAGCCAGGCCCCCATGTTCAGGCTGGGTTCCATTCTGGGGCCAAGGCTGCAGATCCATGTCCCCTTCTTGTGACCATCCTTCCCAGAGGCCCTGCTTGGTAGGGAGCCCCCCCGCCTTGTCACCTGGAGGGTTGCAGGGGTTGTCCCGGGGGGCTGGGAGCAGTATCTCTGAAGTTCCTGGCCATCTCTCACCTCTTCCTGCCTTCCCAGGTTCCCTGATGGCTTTGAGAAGTTCTCCCCCCCAATCCTGCAGCTAGACGAAGTAGACTTCTATTATGACCCAAGTCACTACATCTTTCGTTCCCTCTCTGTCTCTGCTGACCTGGAGTCCCGCATCTGTGTGGTATGTGGGATTGCAGAGTAAGGGTGGCTATGAGGGATCTTGGGGGGGTCACTGCTCAAAGCAGGGGCAGCTTTGATGTGTAGGTCAGGTTGCTCAGTTGAATTCTGGAGATCTCCAGGGAGGACTGTTTCTCCCATTCCTCTGGGTCCCATTGCAGCCTTTGATCGTCTTCATTTTGAGGAACGTTTTTCCCAATACCAGTTAGAATTTGTGACTTGTGCCTGTTGCCCTTCATCCTTTCACCAAGCGCCTTTGAGAAGAGGCTGGGTCCATCTTCTCTGTAACTCCCTGTTTGCAGACGACAGTGGCATGTAGCAGGGGCTCCTGCCGTGTTTGGATGGGGCAGCAGAGAGATGCTATGTGCTTGTAAATGAGGCTGGGAGCAGGTAATCCTTAGGCTTGAGGGCTGGGAAGGCAACATCTTCTGGCAGTGCTGCCTGTGCTTCTTGTCAGTGAAAGAAACGCAGCTTCCAGATCGCCGGAGTCACTGGTTGGACTCTCATCCCGCCCCACTCCGTTGCGTGATCATCCAAGAGAGCTGAAATTCCCTGATCACTGCCCCCTGCCCCCTCCCCGGGTTTCATCCCCAGGTTTCATGTTCTCCAATGCTGCTGTTGCTTCTCTAGGTTGGGGAGAACGGAGCTGGCAAGTCGACCATGCTAAAGATCTTAATGGGGGAGCTGGCACCAGTCAGAGGGATCAGGCATGCTCACAGGTACCTGGTAGGAAGGGCTGGGGGGCTGGGAGGAGTGATGCAGCTGGAAGGCTTCTGGGCTGTGCTTTGGAGTGATGGCTACCCGAGTGATGGGATGGGTCCTGCACACCCACGCACATGCCCCCCTTCTTGTAGCTGCAGCTGCGAGTGCTGTGGTTGCAGGGTTTGGTACCAGCTCCCAGTCACTCTTCTCATTCTGCAGAAACCTAAAGATCGGTTATTTCAGCCAGCACCATGTGGATCAACTGGACTTGAATATCAGTGCTGTAGAGTTATTGGCAAGAAAGTTCCCAGGTGGGTTCTGGAGATCCCAGGGGGTCTGGTCCATTGAGGATGGCTTGGCTGCTTTGCCATGCGTGGAGCAGCATGGATTTGTCCATGGCCCTGGGTAGAAGGTTCTGTCACATCAGTGTTTAAGGGACCCTGCCTGCTCTGGGTAACTCCCCACGCCCAGCCAAGGTCAGGACACCAGCCCTGAGAAGCAGGGGTAGCTGGCAGCCCGCAGACCTCAGGCTGGTGCTCCACCGTGGCCAGGTTTTGGGGCAGGTGACCGGCTTTCCTGCTGGGCACTGAACGAGCACTAGCTCCCCCTTTCCCAGCTGCCAAAACCTCTGGCTCCCTTCTCCGCTGTTTGACGTCACGTGGTGACCGGGAATTGGGGGCAGCATCACTTGGAGCCAGTCACCAGCCTTACAGCTCCTGTCCTGATTGTGTCAGGTTTTCCCCACAAACCCCCTGCTTGGGAGGGAATTGCCTGGAAGTGGCTGCTGAATTCCTCCCCCGCCATGCTGGCCTGGCACAGGCTGCCCAGCCGCGGTGCCCGCCGAGCTCAGGGTGCTGAGGGCCCCGTGTCACACCGGGTGTGCCATAGCTGTGTTACACGCTCCTGCAGGGAAGACGGAGGAGGAGTACCGGCATCAGCTGGGGAGCTACGGCGTCTCGGGAGAGCTGGCCGTGCGTCCCGTGGCCAGCCTGTCTGGAGGCCAGAAGAGTCGCGTGGCCTTTGCCCAGATGACTATGTCCTGGTAATTTTCTCCTAGATGCTGTTAATTTCTGCGTGGCTTCATGCCTGGTGTCTGCTTCACCGGGAGGAAGGCAGGCATCCAGGGATGGCCTGCTGCCCTATGGAAGCCTCGTACTTCGGGACTTAGATGGGGAGGGAGGTTGTTGCCCTGGGGGGACTCTGTGGAAGGGGGCAGGTGGCTTTCTCCTACTGCTTTGGGCTCACGGGGGTAAGAGGTATCCCTGGGGCTGGGCAGTGCTGACCCTGGGGCCAGGCGTATGCCGATGGCTGTGGCACTGAGTGGCGGCTGTTGCAGCTGGGTGGAGGTCGCTGCAGCACGACAGGGTGCGGACCCAGCCCAGGACTGCTGTGAGGGCACACTCAGAGCTGTCTTCTCTTCCAGTCCAAATTTCTACATCCTGGATGAACCAACCAATCACCTGGACATGGAGACCATCGAGGCACTGGCAAAGGCCCTGAATAAGTTCCAGGTAAGGCTCCCTTGACAAGATCTCTAGTTTTTCTAACTCTTCCTGCATCCTCCAGCTCAAGTTACTTGGCATCTCAGCCAGAGGTGGGTGGTCAAATACCAGTGGTGGCTTCGAGTCCAGGACAGAATTTGGGAAGTCGGTCACATTTCTCTCTTAGCTGTCCGTCCTGGTAGTTTGTTTCACTTGCTGGCTTTGTCTAGGGGTGGCTGAGACACAACAGCAGACCAGGGAGCACCTTGTCCCACATTCTTGACCACTCACCTATGCCCTGTGACTTCTCACGTGCTGCATGCAGCACTCAGCCCTGCTTTGGGGTCGCTCAGATCTTCCTCAGGGAGCGTTTTATGGCTGATCTCCAAAGTCTCGGCCTCCAGATACTGCTGCCATCAACCTAGTTCTTACTGTTTTATAGTTGCTCACGTTGGGGCAGTTTTCCTGTGGGGAAAAAAAAAACCGTGACTCAGGTTGCTTGGGACCTTGCCCGGCTACCTTTTGACTGTTCTAGACTTCACCTGGAATCTCCATCCTTGGAGTTGTCAGAGATCTGGAGAGCCAGGAACGAACCCTACACTTGCCTTCCAAGAGGGGAGGATACATACCTTACTGGTGCACGTGCCTCCTTGGTACATGATGTGTCTGACCCCCCAGAGCAAGGAAAGGCTGCAATTAGGTCCCTGCCAGTGAAATAGCATCCAGTTTTCCCTGGAGCAGATGAAAACCTGAAGCCCTGGGCACAGGCTGGATGGGGGCGCAGGATCTCCGTGCCACCAGTGCCAGGCCCTGGGTTGTGCTGCACTAAGTTCCCTTCCCGCCCCCCCCCCCCCCCCCCCGTGTGTTGGCAGGGCGGTGTGATCCTGGTGTCCCACGATGAGCGCTTCATCCGCCTGGTGTGCCAGGAGCTGTGGGTGTGTGAGAATGCCACCGTGACCCGCATCGAGGGCGGCTTTGACCAGTACAGAGACATCCTGAAGGAGCAGTTCCGGAAGGAGGGATTCCTATAAGGGAGGCGGGAGCCGGACTGTGCCGGGGGCTGGAGCGCAAAGCTCGGCCGCCTCAGCATCCATCCCAACTGTGCCTGGCAGAGCGCCGAGGACGCCGCTGCCCGCATGGACAGTCAGCCATGCCATCCGATGCCACCTGAACTGCTCCCCCCTGCCGGGGCCGGCCGAGGGACAGCGGGGGGCGGGCAGGAGCCGGTGCTGCTGGGCCGGGGGCTGCACCTGGCGCTGGGCTTAGGAGACGGCAGTGCCTGGAGCTGCTGCTCTGCCCCGAGGGAAGGAGGTGGTGTGTCCTGACCCCCGCGTTAACTCCGTGCTCTGGAGGGCAGGAGAGGAGCTGTTCTCCATGTTTCGCTTCCCACTCTGCCTTTTTTCTTTCTTTTTTGTTGTTGTTTTTTTGTGTTTTAACTGGCTGAACACTAGTCTGGCTCCATCACATGCCCCCGTCCTCCCTGCCGCCCTGGAGGGAAACGAGGCCTTTGCTGCTAAAAGTGACCCCCTGCCTCTCCCCCCCGCCAGCCCCTGTAAGCCGGGGCTCCCGTGGCCGGTGCTCACCGGGGGCTGGTGGCCGTAGTGCCGAGGGAGTCCTGGGCTCGGCCCTGCTCCGCTGCTGCCGGTGCCTCCCGCCTGCATCGCCCCCCCGCCGGCCCTGCGCGGGGGTCGCCGTGTAAATAAACCCAGGACGCAGTGGGTGCGCAGCGCTCCTTTCCTTGGGGGGCGGAGGGGCTTGGATATTGGGGGGAGGGGGCATCTGCTGCCCTGAGCACAAGGGTGCTCGGAGCGCGGGGCAGTGCCTGGCTGGGAGCTCTTGCCAAATTAAATGGCTCCGCGGGGGCCGGGGTGGGTTGTGGGGGGCTAAGCCTGTGTCCCGGGGGGGGGGGGGCGGGGCACGGAGCGGGGCCGGGTGTCGGCTCTGACGGGCGCAGGATCCCGCTGTGGTTTGGGGGCTGCGGGAGGGGGGGGCAGAGCGGAGTGGGGGGGGCGGGGGGACCTGGGCAGCGGTGCGGGGCCAGCGGCCGGAGGTGCCGGCATGGCCAGTCCCGGTTGCCGGTGGCAGTCGGTGCTGCCGGCGGCCCCAGACCCGCGCCGGTAGGAGGCAGGCACCCCCACTCCCCCCCCGCCCCCCATCCCACCCCAGGGCGGCCGGCGCGAGGCCCCGCCCCCGCCTTCTCCGCCACCAGGTGGTCCCGCCCCTGCGGCCGGGGCGGCGCTCCAGCCTCGCTCCGACCGGCGGCGGGCGCCCACCGCACCGCACCGGGCAGGGCCGGCGGCATGAGCACCGGCGGGGAGGCGGCAGGTGAGGGGCGCGAGGCCCCCGGAGGAGCCGTCCCCCGCGGCGGGCCGCGCTCGGCGGGGAGTAGCCCCGTGCCCAGCCCCGGCTCCCCCGGGCCCGAGGAGGTGAGCGGGGAGGGTGGGGGTCCCCGCGGGGGGGCTGCTCGGTGAGCGGCTGTGTGCCTGCGGCGTGGGAGCTGCGTGTGCCTGTGTGTGCTGGGGGGGGCCATGAATGTGTGCTGGGGGGGGGGGGGGGGGGAGCGGGAGCTGTGAGTGTGTGCTGGGGGGGCCGTGAGTGTGTGCTGGGGGGGGGGGAGGGGGAGCGGGAGCCGTGAGTGTGTGCTGGGGGGGCCGTGAGTGTGTGCTGGGGGGGGGGGGAGAGCGGGAGCCTTGAGTATGTGTTGGGGGGGGAACGGGGCGTGAGTGTGTGCTGGGGGGGGGGGGAGGGGGAGCGGAGCCGTGAGTGTGTGCTGGGGGGGGGGGAGCCGGGAGTGTGTGCCGCGGGGGGGGGGGGGGGGGGGCGTGAGTGTGGGTGGGAAGGAGCCGTGAATGTGTGCTGGGGGGGGGGGGGGGGGGGGGCCGTGAGTGTGTGCTGAGCGGGGAGGGGGGGGCGTGAGTGTATGCCGGGGGGGGCCGTGCCTGAGGGAGGGCTGGAGGGGCTCTGCGTGTTCCGGGCGGGGGGGGCGCGGGGCGCTCTGTCGGTGTGCCCGCGGGTGGGGCTGCGCGCGGAGCCCTCGGAGGGGGCTGTGGGCGGGGGGGGCTGTACGAGGAGCTCCCGGGGGGGCTGTGGGCACGGGGGGGGGGGGCTGTACGAGGAGCTCGCGGGGGGGCTGTGGGCACGGGGGGGGGGCTGTACGCGGAGCCCCCGCGGGCGGCGGCGGGGCCGGGCTGTACCGCGCCGTGCTGCCCCGGGGGGCTGCGTGCCGAGGCGGGCCCGGGGGGCCGGAGTGCGCGTGTGTGTGTGAGCGGGGGGGGCGCTGCCGGGGGTGGGGGGGTCCCGAGCCGGGGCGGGTGGTTCTCGTGTGGGGGGTGTCCGTGTGCGGGGGTGGGGTCGCCTCCCCGGCGGCCGGTTGGGGCAGGACCGGGAGCGCGGCGCCATCTTGGGAGCCATCAGGTGCCCGGCGCGGGGACGGGCGGCGGCCGGGGGGGGCCGCCCCCTGCCCTGCCCTGCGCTCCCGCCCGGCCGCGGGGGACCGATGCGGCCCGGCGCCGGGGCTTCTCCTCCGCCCCCGGGACTGGCGGGGCGGGGGGGTCCCGCTTCCGCGGCCCCAGCCCGGGGGACGCCGGTGCGGGGCTGGCGGTGCCGCGGGCTCCCGGCGGTGCCACACGCGGGGCCGTGGGTCCCCCGCGCTCCGGCCGCGGGACCTTGTGCCGGGCTGTGCCGGCTGCCCCGGGAGCGGCCGGGTAAGCCCAGATCGCGGGGTGTCCCCCCGTCCCCCCGCCCTCTCCCGCTGGCCTTGAGTCAGTGGCTGTGGGCGGCCGGCCCGGAGCTCCCGAGGCTCTGACTCAGCCCTGCCGGGCGCTGCTGCTCTCCGGGTGTCCCGTCCCGTCGTGTCCCGTCCCTGCAACCCGGGTTTCAAAGGGACGGGCTGCATCGCCCGATGCAGGCGGGTTATGGGAAGGATGGATGGATGGGTGTTCAGGTGACCTAAATATTATGTGCTTGTATAATTGCCTGGCGGTCCAGGGCTGCCTGCTGGGGTCAGGTCGATTGTGATGCTCTGCTCGGCTCAGGTAGGTGTATCCAGGGGGGTTAATCGACACACGGTGTTTGTTGTAGCCGTTGCAGAAACGACAGAGAACGGTGGAGGATTTCAACCAGTTCTGCACCTTCGTTTTGGCCTACGCAGGCTACATCCCCTACCCTGAAGAGGTAAGTGGGCTTGCAGGGTGTCCTGCTGCAAAAAGACTGGCTCCTCTGGGCTCCCTGCCCTGTGTGGAGCCAGCTCCTGATCCTTCTGGATAGTTGTTCTCCATCCCCTGCCCCTTTCTCCTTACCCTGAATGCCTGTGCTGTGGTCTCCTATGCTAGTCCTGCATCTTCCCCTCTTGCAGAATGAGCCCTGGCCCCACGGAGGCAGCATGAGTCCCCAGAACAGCACGGGGAGCACTCAGGACAGCGATAGCTGGGCCTCGTCCCACTCCTCTGACTGCCACGTCCTGACGGACGATGGCAGGAGCAGGAACACTGCAGCAAGGGGGGCTGTGGACAACAGCCTGCTGGTGAGCTGCCCTGCCTTCCCTGCCAGCTTCTACGATGTCCGGCCCCAGCAAACCAGGCGGAAGAAACCACCAGCAAAGAAACTCATTTTGGAGCAGGAGGTGGAGAAGAGGGTGCCGCTGAGTGCCGGGAAGGGCTTTGGGGCAGAGCAGGATGGGGTGAAGGAGCTGGCTGCGCTGGAGGGACAGGTGCCTCCCATGAAAGAGCAGCTCTTGGAGCCTTCCCTCAACCTGGCTGGGGACCCCCAGCCCAACTCCCTCCTGGAGGAGCTGATGGAGGAGAAGGACTGGATGCACGGAGCGCAGGGGACCAAGAAGCCAGCAGGAGATGATCCTCAGCTAAAGGAGCATGACCCCTGCTCTGGCGGGAGGAAAAGCCCCAGTTCTTTTAGTACCTTGGACCAAAGCGAAGGGGAAGATGCGAGTAGAGGGAGCTCCCAGCTTAGTGGTGAGTGTCAGAGGGGGTGCAGAGGGCCCTGTTGTGCTGCAGCCAACGCTGAGTATCATCCCTCCCTCAGCTGGAGCCACCCGTGCTGGCTGTGGGGAGGGCTTGTTGATGGCCCAAGCCTTTCCCAGCAAGGGGACTACCTTCAGGACCTGGAGGGGCTGAAGAGCAGAGGGCAGGGAGCTGGCCTGCCCTTTGGCAGCTCTGTTCTACAGGGCAAGCAGTACAGACCTGAAACATGTCTGAAGTGAGGTGTAGGGCTGCCTTACTAATCTTTTTTTTTTTTTTTCTCTTCTTTTACCCCGTTTTGCAACATTAGCGGTTGAATTTGCAGCAGCTCCCAACACCAAAGCAGAAGGTGAGTGGGGGGCTGTCCCATTTAACACCAGCAGAACTGGCTAGTCTGGCCACAGCCGGACCCGTAGCTGGTAAGGTGGTTTCTGACTGGTGTCTCTCTCCCTGACCAGACGACGATGCCTGGGATCTGATCACCTGCTTCTGCCTGAAGCCCTTCGCAGGGAGGCCCATGATCGAATGTAATGAATGCGCTACCTGGATCCACCTCTCTTGTGCCAAGATCCGCAAATCCAACGTGCCTGAGGTTTTTATTTGCCAGCGATGCCGCGATGCCAAGCAGGAGATTCGCCGCTCAAACCGAGCTCGGACGGTGCCCCGCAAGCGCTTCTGTGACTGAAGCTCCTCCAGAGCGGGGAGGCTGGGGGGTCCCCTTTTTAAACTGAAGACTGTAGCCCGGTTTGGCTAGACAATCAATGCACAGTAATGGCAGGGGAGGGGCTGGGCCGCAGGGCTGGGCTGTCCCCCTTGCACTTCTGACTCCTGGAAGCTGCCACGCACATCCTGCCTGGGGATGGGCCGTGTTGGCCACGGAGCTCTTGTTACCCCAGAGGTGGGGGTGGGGGGGGTGGGGGGCTGAGGGTGGTCCAGCCGCGCACTAGGTCACTCAGAAACATCTCTGTCCTCGCACGAAGCTGGCTCAGTGCCTTTCCCCCAGGGCAGCTGAGGAAAGCCTAGTCCAAGTAGTTTTTCTGTGGTGTGGTGGAAGCTTACACTTATCCCAAGATGTGACTCCCCTTCCTCCTTTTTCCTCACTATTTTTCCTTTCCTTGCCTTGGACCTTTGGGTGGGATGTGATGGCAAAGCCCTAGAGACTTAACTTCTCCTCCAGCAAGCAGGTGCAGCCCAGGCGAGCTCCTTCCATGGAGTGTGCCACTCTCCAGGGCCGGAGGGAAAGGGACCTTGGTCCTGCTGACACCTGAAGCAGACTGGGGCTCTGCATTTTGAGGGTGTTGGTGGAGCCATCTCTGGCTCATCAGCCTTGTAGGCTGCACAGGGGAGGCCCTTCCCCTGGCCCATGGTGCTGCTGGTTTTGTTTGCTGTGCCCATGGCCTCTCAGGGTGGTCCTGCTAGGTCAGAAGCAAAGGCATCCTCTAGTAGATGATTACAAAGGCTGTTCTCGCTGAGCAGCCCTCCTTGCTTCATGTTCTCCAGTTGCACTGAGGTCTTCTGTGTGAAGCAGGGTGGGATTCCTGGTAGGAGATTGAAGTTACCTTCAGAGCTGGCCGTGGCAGGACTGGGAGCCGTTTGGAAGGGGAGCAGGAGAGTGCTCTGGTTAGCTTTCCATGTTTTTCACTTCCAGTTTAAAACAACTGGAGCTTGTACCCTGTGGCCATCTCCTGCCTGCAGGGTTGTCTGGTGGAGCATCTGCTTCAACACCAGCTGGATGCTGAGACTTGAGCTTAGATGGAGCCAGGAGCTGGGAGGCCCTTGCTTCCCAGCACTCCCTCCATCAGAGAAGTTGGCTTTTTTTTTTTCCCTGGACGTGTAGAGTAAAACGTAAGGACTTGTCAAGAGTGGGCCCTGAGCCCCTTCTGCTATGCAACTGCTGCTCCAGAGACATGGGATGTGCCCTCTCCAGGCCCCTGGTTAAGTTTGGCAGCAGAAGGCTTTTCCCCCTCCATGTCCCCTGTGTGTGTGTGCGCGCGCGCGTGAGTGACCTGGGGCCCCCGTGTGCACTAACCGTTGGATCCCACCTCCTCCTCACGGCCCCTCCAAAGAGCCTGGCCCACGTGCCTTCTGCACTTTCCCTGGGGGACACAGGCCCTGCTCCTGTCCTGGTGACACGTGGCTTGGCCCCTGTCACACCACTGCCCGCAGTGGGGAGTGGGACAGCACCCACTTAGCAGTCCCCATGACTATTTCTTAACTGGGTTCTTTCCTACTTGCACATCTGGTTACTGTGGGACCACAGCTGGGGGAGGGTGTGGGGCAGCCCCCTGTCACTCAGCAGCCCCCAGGCTTGTCCCTGTGCCTCTCCTCCTGTGGAAAGCCTGGGCCCCAAAAGTGCTTTATGTTTTTATAGTTACTTTGTATTGATATGTAAAATAGCGAATTCTGGTCCTTGCCCTGTGGAGTGTGGCTGGAGTCTTATGTATATAATAAAGTACTTTTGCCATAATGGTGGTGGCTTTGGCACAGCTTGGGGGGCCTCGGGTCTCATGTACCCCTGGGACCTGAGTGCTCCCCTTCTGCTGTGGCTGAGAGGAACTGGTACAGGGATCTCACTCAGCCACGCTACACCCCCACCCGAGTAAACACCAAGCTGCACAAACAACAGGGGATAAAGAGGCCAGTACACTTCCTATTTAATAGCGCAACGAGCATCTTGCCCTGCTGTGGCACATGGGGATGCTCCACAGAAGGTCCTTTAGAGGTGCATGGGCTGGGGGCCAACCTCTTCCATGGGCACCATCTTCCCGAGGCTGCAGAGAACTCCGAGCATCATCCATTACTCCAAAGCAGCAGCAGGTCCAATCGCATGGGGGGGGCAGGGGGCATCCATGCGCCCTTGCTGCAGCTCTTAAGGCACATCACAATTTAGCTCAATAGCTGTGTTTTGCTTTGAGCTCTGACAAACCTTCCCTGGCTCTCTCTCTGCTCCGGCATAGGGTTACGATTTAATCTTGGCAGCACTTGAGGTGTCAAAGGATCCAGTTTTCTCCACGAAATAAGTGTTATTCCAACACAGAGGTATCACTGGCTTCCTGTGCAGAGCTGGAGGTGTGCCAGCCTCTGCCAGGCAATATCAGGGGTCAAACAGGGGATACGGTGGGGGAGACAGGACGAGGTGGCATAGGAGCAGAGCGCTGGCCTGGCCAGGGCAGGAGGAGTCACTGACTGTAGGGACCCTTACCAAAGCAGGGTCCTGCTGGTACGTTTCGGTCCTGAGACAGTTGCATTGGGGCAGAGGCACTGAACCGTCCAAGAGCATCAGCAAAACTACGTGTAATTTCTACATGAGGGGCCAAAGCTGGGTTTGTGCAGCGAGACAGCGGGGTTTACTCCTCCTTGGCCCAGACGGAACCAGCTGCCTTCTCCTCCAGGTGGGGAATCACCGCCTCGGTATAAAACTTCTCCAGCTTGGGCACTGTTTGCCCCCAGAACTTCGCGTCAAACTCCACGGGGACCACAGCTGTCTCCTTGGTGGTGTGCACCACAAAGTCGGCCTGCTGGAAGCCAGTGGCTGCCAGCTGGCACTGGACCTGGGTGAAGTAGGCATGATCCTTCTTCAGGGCATAGGAGTCTCCGTCCACCTCCAGGCAGAAGTCCTTGTCCTTGCAGGCCTCGCGCACCGTCCTGTTCCTGTGCTTGTAGGGACACTTCACCTCCAGCAGCCCCAGAGCCTTCCCCGTGGCTGCCTCCTTGATGATGCCATCGGGGCTGGCGGCGATCCACTTCTTCTCCCGGTGAATGAAGAGGCCGCAGTCCTCCACCCGCACCGGCTTGCCCTCCGCCTGTGACTTCAGCTGCTCGTAGGCCTGCACGGCCACCTTCTCGTTGCGGACCCCCCAGGACATGGCTGGCGTCTGCACGCTGGGGCTGGAGCTCACCACTGCTTTCAGGTAGGATTGGGGCACCTCAGCTGTCTTGCCATTGGCAAACTTGCTGTTGGCGATCCTGGAGGCCATGGAGGCGGTGATGCGGTTCTCCCGCCACTCGTACCACTTGGGGTTGCTCCGCTGGCCCCGGGTCTCCTTCTCCACCCACGGGATGTCCTGGCTCTCCAGCGGGGGCACGAACTGGTCCCAGGCCGCGCTCGGGTCAGCCCCAGGCTGCTTCTTCTGTGGACGTGGGTCAGGTCCAGCTGGGCTAGCAGCTCCTTTGGCATCAGGTGTCTTCTTCTGGGTTGCAGAGCAACTCCCGGCAGGTGCTCCACGCTGGTCCCCAGCACCTCCATGGGCTCCGCGGGATGCTGCAGGTCGCGGCTGAGAGGAATCTGGCTTTGTCCCCCATCCCCGGCCAGCAGCCCCAGCAGCCGGAGCACTCCTGCGTTGGCCTCCCACAGCCACAGCCTTGGCCCGGGTGGCCGAGGTGGAAGGTGGCGGCTCGGCAGGGGCGGTTTTGGGGGCGGCCGTGGCCGGCCGAGGGGAGGACGCGCCAGCAGGCTCCTTCCTGGGTCTCCCCATCGCTACGGGTCAGAGGGTCTCCTGCTGTGGGCACAGAACACAGCTGAAGGCACGTCCCCAAAGCCCCGGTCCCCTTCCTCCCACACACCCCCGGGGTACCAGCATCCCCTGCCCGCGCGGCTGTCCCCACACACCACAGCGGCACGCCGGCTGGCTCAGCAGTGCCTGTGCCACCCGCCACCCGTGACACCAGCCCTGCGTGGGGCGGGGGCTGCCTGCGCCCCTGCCCCGGGGCGGCGCGGAGGACAGGGGGCTCTCCCCGGTGCCCGTGGGTACCGCGGCTGCGCGGGAACTGGGCGGGCTCCCCGCGGGGCACCGGGCACGCGTGGGGAGGCCGCCCAGCGCCTCCCCGGGGCACCCCACGCGTGCTCCGGGGCCGCGGCGGGGGACCCGCAGCTCCCCCGGCCACCGGCGGCCGCTCCCCGCCGCCGCCGCCCGGTGCCGCCCGCTCTCACCGATCCGCCGCCGCGCCGGAAGCGCGCCCCGCCCGCACCACGTGCCCGCGGCGGCCCGGGGCGGGGGTGCACCCGGGCCGGCCGAGCTGCCGCCGCTCCCCGCTAGAGGGAAGCAGCCGCTCGGCCATCCCGCCCGTCGGGGCCGGGCCGCCGCCGCCTCGCTCCGCCGCTGCCTTCCCACACCGCCCGGCCCCCCGAGCAGCGTCCTGCTCTGGGCTGGGGACGGGCCCCTGCAGACCCCCGCGCCCCGGGGGTCTTGCGGGTCGGTTCCCCTGCCGGTTCCCGTCCTCCGCTCCCTCTCCCGGCCCCGTCTCTCCCGCCTGACCCCTCAGCCGCCGCCCCCGGGCGGAGGCCCCGGCGCCCTGCGCTCCGTCCCCGCCTGCGGGCAGTGGCCGCGCCCGGCCCCCAGCACGAAGGGACGGGCTGACCTGGCCGGACCCGGCCGCGCTGTCAAGCCCCGACGGCCGCCGCGCCACCGGCGCGCCCGCAGCAGCCCCGCGGGAGGAGGGCAGCGGCGAGCGGAGGGCGCGGTAGCGCTCACCCCGTCGAGGGCTGGGCCGCCGCGCAGGGGGCGGGGGCCAGCGCCAGCAGCGCCGCCGGTTTCGGTTCCCGACACCCACGGACTTTCGCTTCCAGCAGGAGCCGGCTGCCCCGGCGGGGGGGCTGGCCCGGGACCCCGCGGCTGCCCCACGGCTGCCAGCCCCCCTGCTTTCGGCCGCAGGCAGAGGAGCCAGCCGGCACCGCGGCGTGTCCTGGCTCTGGCAGAGCTGGGCTTCCAGCCCCATCTCCCTGCACCAGCATCTTGGGAGAGTTTCGGTTCCACCTAGGCAGGAGGAACGCTTTCCCAGCCTCTCTCCCCAGGGGAGCCATCTCTGTCCCAGCCGATGTTTCCTTTACCTGCTGCTTTCTCCCTCTAGCCCCTCGGTAACCCCCGGCAGCTGGGCAGGCCAATACTGCGCAGGGTAACCTAAGGTGCACCTGATTTTGACCTGGAACACCAGCATGCTCCACGGCTACATATCCTCAGGATCTCTTCAGTTTGAGCTGATGAACAAGCAGCAGATAGCTGAACAGGACACCTCTGCCCCTCGCCCCACAGGCAGAGCCTCTGCCTGTGCAGCCCCTCAGCTAGGTCTGAGGAGCCACAGCTGCTCCCAGCCCAACACTGGCTGGTATCTCCTTAGGCTTCAGGTTGTTTCCTCCCATAGCACTAAATTTGTATGGCTTATCAGTGCCTCAGGACCTGAGAGCATCTGTCAGAGCTTTGTGGTCCATGCTCCCTCCAGCCAGCCATGCCTCTGGGTGATAATTCAGCTCAACAAGCCCAGGACAAGGCACAGGTGATTTGGGTGTAAATACCTAGACCATGACCAGTCCCATGGGCAGCGTGGGAGCTGCTGGTGAGGGCTGCATGGGGTTGCTGGGGTGTGAGGGCGTTGAATGGAGCCATTGGGCTGAGTTGGGTCTGCGCTTGCAGGATCTAATGCAAGCCTGAGCTCGGCGCTCTGCTGAAAAGCAATGCTGAGCTCCCTGGGGGTCTATTTGTGGCTGTGATGAGCTGCTGTAGGGAAGCTGTGATGGTGCAGAGTGAGGATGTGCATGCCTGTTGTCTGATGCTGTTGTGAGCACTGTACAAGCAGGATGGAGCCTGTCTGCATCCCCTCAGGGCTGCTGCAGGTAGCTGGTGGCCTGGGGGAGGCTCGGCTGTGTCGCCCACGCTGTGGTTATTCACCTGCTGTAATGCCGGTGCCACAGACAGTGTCTGATGATGTGGGCTGGCCAAGCCCTGTCACCCTGGCTGGTGGCACCAACCCAGCACTTGCATTTGGATGCTTTTCTTTGCCTCAACTTGGCCTAGAAACAATATCTCAGAGAAAAATCAAAGCTTGCATTATTTTTTTTATCTGGGGCTGGAGCAGCTGCGGCGCTTGCTGTGACGATGGGAGCGGGAGCCCCATGCAGGCTGCATGGATGTGCTGTGGTGTGCGCTGTGCCTCCAGCAGCACGCAGAGCTGGCGTCTGTCATGGGGGGGGGTAATATATGGGCTAGCATCCTTCTCCTGCGGTCATAAATGACAGGGAAGGAGAGCAGCTGCACACTTAAGCTCTCCTCTCTCCCTGTGCAGCACAAGGAGGGGAAGCAGTGTGCCGTGGGGCATCTTGCACAGAGAGAGGGAATGGCTCAGCATGCTCTTGCAAGCACCCCAGGGATGCACAGAATGCCTCTCTGCCAGATAATTGTGTTGGCTGAAGTGCAGGGTAAGCGACTGGGAGGAGGGAGCGTGCCCTGGGCTACTGTGTGCAGCAAAGGGCATCTTCTGCTGAGATTTTCCTCCTTTGGTCCTGCTGTCACCTGTGAAACCCGTGCGAGGAGCCGAAGCCATAGTGGTGCGTGGGTCGGCTTAAGGTGAGATACAATGGGGAAATGCTGCTTTTCCAGGCCTCCTTGCTCTGGTGCCACACCAAACCCACCTACCCAGGACTGGGGACTGCTCCCTTCGCCAGCGCTGCCTGGTTTGTGCCTGCGTGGCTGGGCTGGCTCCGGGTTTGGCGTGGCTGTGATGGTGGGCTTTGTAGTGCACGGGAGGGGGGTGGTTCCCCTCTGCCTGCTCTATAAAAAGAGCCGCAGCAGCACAGCCCTATCTATAGCACAGCGAGGGAGCTGCCTGGGAGAAGCAGGGCACAGATTAGCCCCAAATCTGACAGTTTTCTCTGGTCCCGCTTGGGAATGCTGAGCTGGGAGTGGCAGTGGAGGGATTCCCAGCACTCCCTGGGTTATGAAATGTCCCTGCCAGCAGACATGTCCTGGCTTTGCTGGGATTTCCTGACTGTCTGCATCCTCCCCAAGGGGGCTTGCTGTCACACTTGTCACCCAAAGGCTGGGCTCTCCCCAAATCCCCCCCTCTTTTCTGCTTTTTGGGGCTGGGATTTCTCTGCAGCACATGGAGGCTGATGAAGATGTCCCCAGTGGTACCCCAGGGCATCTGGGTTTGGAGATGTTCAGCATCCACCTGTGCCTGGTCCTCTTGTGGCAGTCTTAGGGCAGCTGAGACCTTTCCTAACAAAGCTGGTTGTGATGCCTGTGACCCATGGAGAGTTCAGCTGGCTGATGGGGGTTTGCTTTTTGCCCTGTGCTTTGTTTGTGGGGGGACACAGGGGGCAGCTACATGTCCTTGGCAGCCACACCCCATGTCTGTGGGTGCAACAGCATCACCCTGGTGTCCCACCAGCACCCAAGTTTGCCTGGAAATTGCCCCACTCTGGGTGCAGAGCAGCCCACAGCAGTGGGCTCTGCTGTTGGCCAGTGCCTGTCACCCCCTGGGAGTGTTGGTCATCCCCTGAGACCCCCAGCACCACCCACCAGCGCATCCCCCAGCCCTCCCCGAGGCGGCGGTACCAGGGAGTGTGTCTCTTTAATGAGGCTGGGCTTGGAGCAGCTCTGCTGCTGGCACAGGGAGCGAGGGATGGAGCGAGGGCGGTGAAGGAGCCAGTGCCAGAGAGGGAGCCTGCAGCAGGGAGAGGCCGGGAAGGACCGCTCATCCCCCCGGGGTACTGCAGCCCCCAGGCCAGAGGGGCCAGGAAACCCACCCCTAGGGCAGAGGGCTCTGCAGAGGGCAGGGACCCAGCGGGTGCGGAGCGGAGCCTGCAGTCCCTGTGTCATCCTCCTCTTCCTCCAGGTAAGGGCAGGGGCGGGGGAGAGTCTGGAACCCCAGTGGCCCGGGACCCTGTGAGTATCCTGCAATTCCTGGGTGCCCCAGGGTCACACGCGGGCTCTCGGGGCAGTCCTGGATTGCAGGAGGGGTGAGAGGCAGGAGATGAGGCAGCAGGGCCCCAAAAGTGCTGAAATCACCATCCGGCATGGACCCAACAGGGCTGGCTCTACTAACTGCTGGGAACACGCCCCAGGGTATCAGCCACCGGTCCCTGGCCTGCGCCAGAAATGTCCTGTGGCCGGAGGAGCAGTGGGACCCTTCTGCAGGGCTGCTCCACCTGCGTGTGCCTGTGCTGGGGGAAATCCGTGGGGCTGGGACCTTTTATTTAGGGGGTGCCTGTGTCAGGGTGCATTGAGGGCAAGTAACTCCTGCTCCCTGGCACGGGACTCGGGTTTTCCAGGGGTTTTAGTGGCTCTGGAGGGGTGAGAGCAGCAGCACAGGTCCTGGACGTGGTGGTCCTGCATGTGGTGCGTGTGCCAGAGTGTGTGTACATGTGTGTGTGCAGCAGACTCTGTTCTGACTTCCCAGCAAATGAAGAAGCAGTGCCAGCCAGGGCACAGCACCACAGGCTGGAGGCTTAGGCTGGGGACAGCCCTTCACCCTGTCCCCTTCACCTGCAGCTGCCAGGGAAATCCCTTTCCCCTCCGTTCCTCCTCTTTGGGCTCCCTGCAAAGCACCATGCCCCATGGGTGCTGGGCAGCAGCGCCGTCACCTCCTGCCTCCGTGGCCTCCTCCCTGCCTCAGGAGTTGGGACAGATCTCACTCTCCTGCCCTTGTGTCTTGTCCCAGCGGAGCCATGCGGGAATATCCTGCAGGGAAGGGAAGCAAGGGAAGCAGGGGGTAACGCAGGTGAGCAGGAGGGGCAGTGATGCTTCCTCACTCCAGGTGCTGCCACAGAGGCTTGGGCTCCTCTCCTTCCATCCTCCTCTTGCACCGGTCTGTGCCTCTGTCACCATTGGAAATTTCCACTGGGTTTGCCTGTGCCAGGGCTGGTCTCATCCTTCCCCGGGACCATGCTGCACCCTCGGGTGGGCGGCTGTTTCTGCAGCAGGTGAGACTCTGACAACTCCGCAGACAGCTAAGGAGGGTCTGCTGGGCTCAGGCACTTGGCTTGCTGCAGCAGCCACGCTAGAAAACTCAACCTATCCACGGGTGAGAAGAGAAACTTTAAGTTATTCTGACCTAGAGAAGAGTTAGCTCAGTCTCGCCTTCACCAAGGGCTTTTTGCCACCAAGGTGGTGAGCTGCACCCAGCCCTGCTCTTGCTGCGACCCCCTCTGTATTTGGGATGCTGTCAGTTAAACCAGCTCCTGTGAGCAGCAGGTGGGAAGGGAGGAAGAGGAAGGGGCTGCAAAGGCACTGGTGACCATGTTGGGGACGGGCCCAAGGACCTGTTGGTGATGCCATGCTGGCACCTGGGGACAGTTTGCTGCCCCAGGGGACGAGGACGAAGATGCTGGGGCGAGGACCATTGGGTCTGGTTTTATTCATTACCACAGGGCTTAGAGCAGCCAGCGTAAAGTGCAGCAGGGCCAGATGGGGCCTGTTTACTCTGTGAGGGTAAATGTAAAGAGAAGTGATAAAAAGCAGCTGGGATGGATTCTCCAGTAAGTCCCTGGTAAACAAGCTGGTAGTGCCCGGGCCAGCGGGCAGCATGGCAAATAGCAGGCACGTTGCTGAGCATCGAGCTGGGTGCCTTGGGAACAAATGGAAGGTTTTTGAGGGGAAATCAGCCTTCAATAGCTCACTGTGGCTGGGCTGGGAGAGTCCCAGTCCACACCTGGGTGCTGTGGTCAGGGCAGGACCTGGCTGGTGATGTTCCCAGCAGTGGCACAGCCAGTGTGGAGGAAAACCAGGCTGTGCAGGGACTCTGTGCTGCTGCTGGGAGGGGGTTGGGCGGGGGGGCGCTCAGCAGTGTGTGCAGCATTCTGCATCCAGGGTGGAGGACTGGCGATGGTGGTGGGTGTTTGGATGGCCAGAGCCTGCCAGCATAACCCTGTGATGCCAGTTGAGCAGATTAACAGCTGCCCTCCTGCATAATGGACTTATTTTCCCGGGATGCAGCTACCTTGCTAATGCACTTCTGTGCTTCTTGGGGGCTCCCTGCCTTGCCCAGCCGTGGACTCCATCCTGGTGCTGTCTGCAAGGATGTAGCCCTGCTCTGCCTTCAAGGATGCTCTGGGAGAGGCACCCTGTGACCACATACCGGGGGCACCCTGAGCCTCTTGTTACTGACACTTGTACAAGATGTTCCTGAGACGAAGGCCACTGGAGTGGGGGGACCAGATGTTTCGCTTGTACCTGGCTTTGCCCTTGCCCTGGGCACGTTGCATGCTGGAGCACTGGCACACAGTGTGACATGGGGACCTCGCTGCTGTTGGGTTGCAGGCACTTGGGGTGGGCAGGGGATACAGTGTAGAGGTGTAGACCCATGCCTGGAGTGGGATCCACACGCACTGTTCACAGAGAGATAGGGCTAAGGCTGACCTGAATATTTCACACAAGTATTTGATAGCACAGGGTGCATTATGTTAGAGAGATGCCTTGGCTCCAGGCAATCATTTGGGATGCTTCTCCCAGGTGGTTTTTCCAAGGGGAAGAGGGGTGTGGAGTGGGTTGGTGCCCAGCCGCCTCTCTTCCCACAGCTGCTGCTGAAGGGTGGGATGCTGGACGCATCCATCTCTGTGCTGAGCGTTTCTCACCCAGAGGCAGAGATCATCATCCCCTGAGCCAGGCTCCCCCACTGCAGGGCCTTCCCCTCTGTGCTGCTCTTCAGTGCAGCACTGACCTTGTTGTTAATTATTAAACCCCCAGCAAACACTGCTCGTTGTTTTGTCCTAGTTACACTGTGGGCTACTCACCCTTTTTAAAAAAAAAAAAAAAAAAAAAAAAAGCGAATTACACTGGTAAACTCTGTGGGTGGATGGAGATGGGAGCAGCGGGTGCTCCTCTCCTGGCCAGTATGGGAGATGGTCTGGGGAGGCTCTGAAACCACCAAGCTGCTGTGGGGATGGCTGAGAGATGGCTGTGTGCTGCAGGCTGTTATCTGTCCTGTCCAGGAGTCTCTGCTTGTCTGGCAGAGCTTGGGGCTTGTATGTAACTGCTGCTGCCCATGGGAGAAGTAATTTTGCTGCTCAGCAGCCAGGCTTATTTCCTGTGGGGCAGAATTGCTCTCTGCAGGCTCCTGTGGCTCCAGACCCAGGTTGCAGGTGGGCTGGGGTCTGAGCAGAGATCTGGGTCCAGGTCCATGTGTTTTGTCGATGCTGCAAAGCACTGTCCCCAGGATGGGGAGGGATGGGGAGGGATGGGGACCTGCTTCCCCCTTGCAGGCTGGGCAGATGGATGCAGCTTGTGCACGTAAGCCCCTTCCTGGCAGACCCCATCCCTGAGCACCCAGCACCTGCCTCCCCTCTGCCCGCAGCTGCCCGCTGAGGGACCATGCCTGGCCTGTACACCCTCTCCTCCTGGGAGGCTCTGCCCCTGAAAAGCTCCAGGGTGAAGGCTTGTGCCAACGGGTACTCCCTGAGCATCACCGCTCACCTTGTGTACACCAACCCCCATGAGGAGCCTGTGGAAGGTAAGGGGGAGCTTCTGGGGTTGGCAGGAATCTGGGCTGCCTGTGCAGCCCCAGAAAACCACCCATGCTGGAGAGCATCCCGTCTCTAGCCCACTTGTGTCCTGGCCCCCAAACCTTGCTCAGTTTGGGGAGCAAAGGCAGAGGCCACCGGGGAGGGCGGAGCACCGCAGACACACAGCATCAGCCTGTGGGCAGGAGAAGAGTGAGGCTGAGCAAACCCATTGCCATCACTGAGGATGAGGGGGGTTTCATCCTCCCTCCCTCTTCTGGGCTACTGAGGCTCTGGGTCCTTCCTGTGTGTTGTCCCGCTCTCGGGCAACTAAGTCACCCGGTGAGTCAGTCAGACTCTGAGTGGTGCTGCCACGGGCCACGCTGTGCCGTGGTGGTGTCCGTGCTGGGATCTGCCTCAGGGCTCTCTTCCACCCGCAGGCATCTTCATCTACCCGCTGGAGGAGTCGGAGGTGGTGGCTGGCTTCGAGGCGGCAGTGGGCAGCCGGCGGGTGACATTCCAGGTCCAGAACCGGCACCGGGTACAGGACTGCTGCCTCCAGTGCAGCCCCAGCCCCGGCCGGCCACGCCGCTGTGCCAGCGGTGAGTGCGTGGCACGGGTGATCCTGTAGGGTCCTCCGGGCTGGGAGGCTCAGAACAAGGGGGGATGAAGCATGGGGCAATATGGGGGGGCTGAGAGCTCCTGCCAGGCTACCCTGGTGCTTTGGAGGGTCTCTGGGACTGGAGATCTCAGACTCCTCTTTCCCCTTCCTCCACCTCTCCTGGGGTTTTACCTGTCCCTTTGCATGCCCCTTGTTACACCTGCTCTCTGTTGTCCTCTTTGAAAGTAATTAGTTCAATTAATGCCCCCCGCAACTTCACACGCCCCACTGACCCCCCCCTCCCATCTCTCCCCTGCCCAGGCCACCTCGTCCTGGATGAAGATGTGGAGCGCTCCACCTTTGTCATCGTCACAGGCACGCTGTGCCCAGCAGAGAGCCTGGCCATCACCCTGAGCACAGCGCAGGAGCTGGCCACGCTGCCGGACGGGGCCCTGCGCCTCCTTCTCCCCCCTGTCCTCATGCCCCACGTCCCCGCCGCCCCCGAGTGCGAGCCGGCAAGCTTGTGTGACGACAGGTTGGCTCTATGGTGATTTTCATGGCTTCCTCAGTCTCCGCCATCCCGGGGAGGGGGGGATGCTGATGCTGGGTGAGTGGGGCGTGGGGGTGGGAGCCATCACAGCCTCTCCCCTCACAGCCCCACCAGCTGTTTCGGGGGGCCAGGTGCCCGGAGCCAGCCATCCCCCACAGTGCCTGTGGAGACCATGGATGTCTTTCGGGGACAGCCCTGCAACCCTTTTCCTTACGAGTTTGCCTTCGAGCTGCTGGTGAAGGGCCCCTGCTTGCTGGCAGGTAGGGAGGGTGGCTCAGGTGGTGTTGGTTGTTGGGCAAAACCTCCCCAAAACGTAGGTGATGTCCCCCTGGTCCCTCCATGCTTCTAGGAAGAGCTGAGCCCCCTTGCTCTGGTGTCTTCTTGCACTCCCTATGCACAAAGAAGCCCTTTCCCAAAGGGACCCCCCAAAGTCGCCCTGTGTGTGGCTTTGGATGGCTCTGGGTCAGCAGCCTCCTTCCCTGAGGAGGTGTGGTGGATGGGGGGCAGTACAGGCAAGGAAGGGATGCGGGTTGGTGGGGACATGCTCCTGCTGCCAGCCCAGTTAATCCCATTAGAGCTGGAAGGGAGCAGCCCCTGCTGCAGCGCCAGGTCTGGCACAGGTATGGAGTCCAGTGGGGGGGGGGGGGCGGTCAGGGGTGCGAGGGTCTGCCCTGCTGCTGCCTTCTCCCCGCAGGGCTGGAAAGCCCATCCCACGCCCTGCGAGCTGATGCTGATCCCTGGGCCAGCTCTGCTGCCACTACCTGTGTCACCCTGGCTGAGCCCCACCGCTATGACAGGGACCTGGAGATCATCCTCTACCCCTGCGGTGAGGAGGGACCATGCCTTTGGCGGGTTTGGGGGCGAGGGGCGTTGCCTTAAAAGCATCTGGGGCATCCTCAGCCCCGTGTGGCACAGGGTGACTCTGAACACCCCCTGTGCCCCACAGAGCCCCACCACCCCCACCTTGTGATGGAGGATGGCACCGTGACATACCCTGAGTATGAAGCCCACATCCGGAGCCGCCGGGATTACGTGCGGATTGCCAGGAAGGACAGCAGCGGTGAAAGACAGGTGACAGTACACAGCCACTGGTGGCCCGGCAAGGAGAAGGAGGAAGGTGGGAGGTGGTGGGATGTGGGTGAGGAAGACCTCAGCATGGGCCAGGGGGTGCGAGAAAGCCCCTGGCCCACCTGGCTCGCAGGTGGCTTTTGTGCAGAGACGTTTCCACAAAGACATCTTCCCCAACCCCGTGCTGATGCTGAACTTCTGCCCGGTGGCGGGGGGTGTCCCTGGGGACCTGCAGAGCATCACCCGTGAGGTCCTCTTCCTCGTCGACCACAGCAGCACCATGAATGGCCCTGACCTTGACAAGATCAAGGTGAGGCAATGGCCACGGGGCCAGGGATGCTCCCTGGGTGGCTGGTCCTTAGCAGCCCTCCCTGCTGTCACCCTAGGAGGCTTTGCTGGTGGCCCTGAAGAGCCTCCCGTCGGGGACGCTGCTCAACATCGCTGGCTTCGGCACAAACGTCAAGCCGCTCTTCCCATCCAGCCGCCTCTGCAGCAACGTGAGTGCTGCTGGGCAAATCCCCCCACCAGCCCCTCTCCATCCCCCCTCCCGGCTCCCTGGCATGGGGTCGGGGCTGGCGAGCCAGGGGACCGCTGCGAGGCCAGCTCTCCACGTGGGCAGGAGACGCTGTGGCGTGCCTGCGAGCACCTCGGTGGGCTGCGGGCAGACGCAGGTGGCACCAACCTGCTGGCAGCCCTGGGCTGGGCGCTGGCGCAGCCCCTCCACCATGGCTACCCCCGCCAGCTCTTCCTCTTCACCGATGCGGCGGTGGGCAACGCAGGCAGGATCCTCCGGCTGGTGCGCAGGCAGGCCAGCACCGTCAGGTATGCACCAGCACTGCGGCGGGATCACGGTGGTCTCTGTCCCCTGGACTGTTCCCATGGTTTCACCTTCTGCAGCCCCACATCTCCCCTCCATCAGCCCCAAGCATGTTCTTCACCCATCACGTGCCCCAAGCCCATCCACTCAGCTTTCCCCGGGGTGCTCCCACTCATGCAGCCGGGGCAGCATCTCTGGCTATCAAATCCCCCTGCCCATCCCCCCATGGCAGGGCTCACCACCGGGCTGCCCAGCGCCCAGCACCAGCCTGGCCAGGGCTTTTCATCGCCTGGCTCTCTCCTGCAGGTGCTTCAGCTTTGGCATGGGCCGGCGGGCATGCCGGCGGCTGCTGAAGGGCTTGGCCAAGGTGAGCCGGGGCTGCGCTGAGTTTCTGAGCCCAGACGAGAGGCTGCAGCCCAAGGTAAAGCCCAGGCAGGGACGGGGGGACACAGAGGTCACAGCGATATGTGACACTGGCTCTTCTCCCTGCCCCAGCTGATCAAGTCCCTGAAGAAAGCGATTGAGCCAGCTGTCAGCGACATCACCATCGACTGGTATGTCCCTGACAGCATGGAGGCTCTGCTCTCACCGACCGAGCTCCCAGCCCTCTACCCCGGCGACCGCCTCATCAGCTACTGCGTCCTCTACAGCATCGCCCGCTTCCGCGACAGGCGCCCGCTGGTACAGCCACCCTGGCATGGGGGGGATGGCACACTCCTGGTGCCACCACCTTCACCCCGTGCTGGGGTGCTGACGGCGGTGCCTTCTCTCTGCCAGGGCCAGGAAGGGGCTCATCGGGGCTCCCGGGGCTCAGCATTCCCTTCCCAGGAGGAGGTGCCCAGTCCAGGAGAGAACCGACAGCCACCCTGGAACACCCCAGGATCTGGGGACGCCTCCCTGGAGCTCTTCACTGGGGGCACGGAGGTGTCCGAACAGAGTCAGTGGGGCCGGGGCTGGGGTGGGGGGCAGGTCTGGGAGCCGTGGGCTGACAGGGTCTGCGCTTGCTGGGCAGGTGTGGATCCCATCTCAGGAGGAGACATCTGGAAGCGGATCTACCAGCCCTCCTACATCCAGGAGCAGTACGTCCTGACGCACTGCTCTGTCAGCACCGACCGCAGCCGGGGGCTGCTCTCCCGCAGCTCCACCAGCAGCGAGTCCACCGGCTCCCGCGATGTGGCCCCTGAGGGTGGCTCATCAGCCCCTGGCACTGATGTCACCTCCCAGCAGGGCCAGAAGAGCCTGTCCCTCTGCGAGTCCTCCACCAAATCCGCCCCGCTGCCCTCTGCCCCAGCTCGTACCAAGGTAAGGATGCCAACGGGCTGCAGTGGCTCATGCACGGTGGGGTGGAGCTGCTCCTGGCTTACCAAGGGTCTCGCTGCCCCATTGTGCCCAGACACGTGGTCACTGGGCTGGAAACCAGTGATGTAGCCTGGATTTTAAACGAGGATCAGCTGTGGTGCTGCGAGGTGACTCCTTGGGTAGTTTTGCCCTACTGGAATAGGACAGCTGGGGACCAAGCAGCTGGTCCCCCAGCTTCCCCGGCCAGCAGTCAGCTGGGTGGCTAACAAACCCCCTAGCCAGTTCCTTGTTCAGGCCACAGAAATTAAATGAAAATAGCTGGGCCGGCATCAGGTAATGAACTTGCCAAGCTGGAGAGGAGGGGGTGGGCTGGCTAAGCCTCTGCCTGGCTCCTTCAGCCCTTGGCCAATGCCACCCAACACTTGGTTAGCGATAAGCCAAGTCTCTACTGCTTCGTACCTGGGTTTAAAACCCAGCCAGGTCGCTGGGGGACAGGGAGAGGCAGCTCCCCCGGTGCTGATGGCTCCAAGGCCAGGTGAGGCCAGCTGTCACCCAGCTCCAGGACGTGCTCCTGGCTGGTGGCACAGGTTAGGTAACCTGCTCCCACCACACGGCAGCACAGCTGGCGGCCTTTGCTGCTGAAATGTCAAGCGTAAGTGATTTCCCTGCAGTGCAAACGATCCTCCCCTGGCTCCCCACTGCCAGCACGAGAGGCAGCGCGGGCACTGCTGCCCTGTGGTATCTTTTAGGTGAAGCACCCTGGTGCAGGGACACCACTCTGCACTGGGGACTGCATCATCCAGTCTGAGCAACTGAGCTAAGCCCCCCACTCCGCAGACATGGAAATCCCTGCCAACGGCTCCTGCCTCAGCGGCAGCCTGAGTCAACCCCCAGGGGTGTTTGCAAACTCCTGTCTCCGTGCTGTCGGTCCTTCCCACGTGTATGGGGAGCCTGGCGAGCATCACCCGCCGCCCTGGGAGGCTGCCGGGTGCCAGCCTGCAGAGCGGCAGGGCTGGGTGTCAGCCAGCGGCTCCAGCCGACAGCCGGCCGGGGCCGCAGGTGCCCCATCACGGCTTGGCGCAGCCTGCGCTCTGTGCCAGTGCCTTTGCCAGGCTCGCTGGCAGCCTCCCCCCTGCTGCAGGTGACGGTGGCCCTGAGCACAGAGGAGCTGGCGCGGCAGAAGAAGGCATTGGCACGCACTGCCCTGGCCGGCCGCAGCTTTTCCTCGCCACACGGGGAATTGGATGCCCGCCGGCTCTGTCGGGCCCTGGAGAAGGTGTCACAGAAGAGGAACCAGTCCCTGGAGGGGCGGCTGGATGAGCTGGGACCCCAGGCACGGCAGCGGCAGCCCAGCACAGTGGAGTCAAGTGTGTGCTGGCTCCAGGGGATGAGGGCGGCGGGGATGGAGCTGGATGCCCCTGCCTTGCTGAGCCCACTTCTTGCCATTGCCCAGATAACCTCCTCTCGCCCACCCACCTGGACTGGGACATGCTGGTGGAGCCCTCCTACCTCTTCAGCGCCTCGCCAGCACCCGAGCCGGGGGAGCCCAGCCTGGCCGATGCCAGCGTGGCTGATGGCAGCCTGCCCCTGCGCTGCCAGGTGGTGATCCACGCGCTGCAAGCTGGCAAGCCAGTGTCCTGGGAAGTGACGGCCTCACTGGAATCGCTGCTGCAGCCCCGGGAGGGGCTGGGCAGGGAGGACCCCCCACGGCGGGCGGCCAAAGCCTGGGACAAGCCACTGCACTGCTTGGCAGCTCGCTCTGTCATCCGGGACAACGAGAACGCGGCACAGCGGGAAGCCGAGCTGGAGCAGGGTGGGTGCCAGTGCGTGTGTCCCCCTGTCCCAGCGCAGCCCTGGCATCCCCCCACGTCTAACTGCCTCGCTCCGGGCAGGTTTTGCCCGCCGGTTTCGCCTGAAAGCCATGCAAACCAGCAAAGCCTGCAACGTGCCTTCTCTCTACACCCGCCTGGTGCCTGTGGACACTGCCACACATGCAGCCCTGCCCGCAGCCCCCGAGGTGTGGGGCACAGGTACAGCCAGGGGGCTCAGGGCACTGGGGACAGGGCAGTGAGGGGACAGAGGGCTGAGGTGGCACCGTTCCTTGCAGCTGGCTCAGCCAGCCGGCCCCAAGCCGCCACGGCGGGGAACTGGCACCACAGGAGCTCCTCAGCAGGTGTGGACCAGCAGAGAGATGCGGAGGAGCAGGATGAGGCCCCTGTCGCTGCAGGTACCGGTCTGGGCCCTTACATCAGCTTATGCTCCCCAGTGACCTTCCCGAGCACCAGGGTCACTGGGGACCCTCAGCTCACGGCTGCATGGGTCTGGTCCTGGCTGGAGCACTGTGGATGCCTGGAAAGAGGCATCTGCCCCACACTGGGACGGGGGGACATGGGGGTGGCAGCACAGCAGCCCCTGTGGATGTGAGGGTGCCGGGAGCCCAGGGGCCCTCAGGGCTTTGTTCTTTTGCAGAGCGAGATGAGACTCCAGGGTCTCCAGCCAGTGTCTCCTCCCCTACTTATGGCTCGGAAAAGCAGAACTGCTCGAATGGTGCGTCCAGGGTGGAGGGGGCCAAGGGCTGGATGGTGGGGGACTGGGGGTGCCCCCAACACCCTGTTGCTGGCAGCTGAGAGCTGGAGCATCTGCTGTGCCCACGCCTGCCCTCATTGCCGAGGGCACGGGCACAGAATCACCCTCACAGGTGCTAGGGAGCGGGATGCCCCTCTGGGTGCATCATGGCCCCCCATCTTCAGCCCTCCCCCCTTGCAGGGCCTCCAACCAGCCCCTCCACCACCTCCATGGGCTCCCAGAAATCCACGGAGAGCATCACTGGCTCCAGGTGAGGCTGCAGGGTGGAGGGATGCCAGGGCTCAAAAAATGGCACATTGCACAGAGGGGGACAATGCCACTTCTTGGGTGCTGCAGGTACAATGCTCCCTGCCAGCTCCTGCAGCGTAAGGGGAGGGGTTTGGTGCTCCAGCCCCATCCCTGCAGCAGGCTGGGGTCCAGCTGCCTTTCAGAAACTGCACCCCTCTGCCCCTTTAACTCTGCTCTTTTCCCCGCAGGTTTAGCCTGAGCAGGCGCAGGGGGCCCAGTCTGGCACTGCGGCCGCAGTGCCTCAGCCCAGAAAGCGAGCGTCCCAGCAACCACGCCAGCCACGACTACCTCCCGCTGGTAAGGGCCCCGTCCCCCTGTCCCCATCCCATCCCGGGGTGTGCTAAGCAGGGACCTTCCCTGCTGGGCTGCAGCTCAGCTGCAGCGCCAGCAGTGGCACCCAGCTGAGGGTGCAAACCCAGACAGTGCTGCTCAGCCCTGGGGGCCTTTGCTGGCTTTGGGGATGGGGGGGACAGGGCAAGTTGTGCAGTCCCTGTGCCCCAGGGACACTCCTGTGACCCCCACCAATGAGTGCTGGGGGCTGCACCCCTGCCTGTCCCCTCCCAGTCACCTGCGCCCCCCAATGCAGGTGCAGCTGCAGCAAGCCCGGGGGCCATTCCAGCTCACCGAGAGCTTCTCCGAAGTAGTGCAGATCCCCCTGGACCGCCTGTGCCGGGCCTCTCCCTACGCCTCCCACCGAGCCAGCCTCAGCCCCGTGTCCCCCGGGGCCAGAAGCAGCCCTGAGGCAGGGCCCGGTGGCGAGGAGGGCGAGGAGCTCGCTGCAGCCTCACAGCCTGGCTCGCCCCCCTCCCGGAGCACTTGCTCCGAGGTGCCCAGCGCAGCCGTGTGGGCGCAGGCGGATAGTGGGCATGGCTCTGAGTCCGACACCGGCCCCCACTCAGCCGCTCCCTCTGAGGCTGGCATGATCTGGCAGGACGTGGGGCCAGAGGACCTGGAGAGTGCCAGCTGGGCCACAGCAGTGGCTTTGGCGTGGCTGGAGCATCGCTGTGCTGGCTTCTTTGAGGAGTGGGAGCTGGTGGCGGCCAAGGCAGATGCGTGGCTGCAGGCACAGCAGCTGCCCGAGGGGGTGGACGTGGGCTGTCTCAAAGGGGCAGCCAGGCACTTGTTCTTGCTGCTGCGTCACTGGGATGAGAACATCAAGCTGAACATGCTGTGCTACAACCCCAACAATGTCTGATGGCTGCCAGAGGGGCCAATAAAGACGCCTGGCTCCACACCGCCTGCACAGGTGTCTCTGTTATGGGCAGGGAGCCACTGGCCCTGTTCAGGGCACGCTAGGGCTCACCAGAGCCCTGGGGTGGGGGTGACCCCCTTCCCGGCCATCTCTGGTGGGAGGGAGCACACAGGAGACTAGGAAAAGCCATCTTGGAGGGATCTCTGTGCTGCATCAAGGCGATTCAAACCTTGAGGCAAAGGAGTTTTGCAGATCCTCCGTCTTAACCTCACCCTGGAAGCTGCGCTCCTGCCCTGGGCAGTGCTCTCCCAGGGCTGGGAAGGGAGCTCCCGTAGCCCTGGTGGCTGCTCTGCCTTCCCCACGGGTGGAGCAGGCTGAGGCACGGCCATCCCGACACTGTCACGGCACGAAGACGCTGCGGCCGGGGAAGGGCACACAAAGCCCCCTTTATTGGTGAAGTCCTGCCTGTTGGGGGTCCCCACGCTGCCCCCTTTGCAGAGTTCCAGGGCTCACGACCCTCCTGGGATGGTTGGGGGCAGCCTGGGAGCTGGGTGGGGAAAGAGTGGGCAGAAGGGGCAGTCCCAGAGGCCAGTTCCCATCACCCGGCCAGCCACACTCTCACTGGGCTTTCTTGGAGATGGCTGTGGGCCTCCTGCTCGGTGCCAGCGTCTGTAGCACTGGTGGGGGGGCCGTGCCGTACCAGAGTTGGAGCAGGACAAGTCCATGGCAGATATGGAGGGAGAGAGAGCTGCAGACTGTGGAGGGGTAGGTGTTCCAGCAGAGCTCGATCATGCCCAGCAGCAGCACCCTGCAGGGGTGAAAATTGGGGGTCAGCAGGGAGGGGGGCACACCAGCCCCCCTCGCTCCCATACCCCGCAGCAGATGGGAGGTCCCCCTCCCCAGCAGCACATACTTGGGCATGTGGGCAAGCTTGGAGGTAGGGCTGCACCAGAGTAAGTAGGGCAGCGTGTGGAAATACCAGACATAAAACTGATAGTGCAGGGAGCGGCTGCAGCAGACACCCAGGAAGTTGGAGGAGAAGAGGACAAAGACGATCTGTGCGCTGGCGTCAAGGGGACAAACACAGGAGGCTGGAAGTGTGATCCTGCAACAGCTCCCCAGCTGTACAGCACAGGTTGTTCCCCCAGGACACGCTGGTCCTGACGGCACTGCAGCACTGGGAGTTTGCAAATGCTGAGCCCAAGGTCCACCCTGCCCTGCCCTGCCTTCTCCACCCACCTCCCACCCTGCCAAAGGATATTGTTGACGGTCAAGGGAGGGGATGCATGTTTCCTTTCAGCAGGATCCTTCAGCAGAGCCAGGATGCTCTCTTTGGACCTCAGGGGGAAGCACAAACATTGATCTCAGCTGCTGAGTCTTTCCCACCCCAACCTTCCCGTGAGCCACGATGCCTGGGCAGTGCGCTCCCTGAAACCGAACAGTAACTCCCCCCAGCTCCCACCCGCAACCCCAGAACTGCAGCATCGTGGGCGCAGGGGAGTTGCAGACCTGTACCCTGCACCATGGGGGCCGATGGGGACCAGCACCCATGGGGAACCCCAGGTCTCACCTGTGCCACCGATGGACTGCAAAGAGCCCCAGGCCAGCCAGGTGAGCCAGGAGCAGCATGGCGTGGAAAGCCCGATTGTGGAAAACCTCTTCTGGGAGGAAGCGCCAGTTCACTGTCCATTTGAACTGGAACTGGCGGCCCAGGTCAAAGGAGCGAGTCAGATACCCCACAGGGTTCACCAGCAGGAAGGGCAGCCCTAGAACCACCTGCCAGAGACACGTCAGCACCCTTACAGCAGTTGTAAGCTAGGTCTCTGTCACCCTCGCCACCTCCCAGGAATCCCAGCACATGAGACATACACCCAGAGGTCTCCAGACCCTGGGACAGCCGGGCAGGATGCTTCGATGCAGGCAGGGCTACCTGCTACCCCCTGCCGATGGGGATGCCAGCCTGCCCCTGTAGCCGATGTGAGCAGGGACCCACCTGGAGCACAGCACAAATGCAGAGCTTGGGGATACAGCCGAGGAGACCGAACCGTTGAAGAAGGAGGAAGAGAAGTCCGGGCGCGAAGAGCAGGATGTTCATCTTCACAGACACAGCCAGGCTGAGCGGGAGGCTGCGTTACCGCTGGAGGCACCTGTATGGCTGCCCAGGCAGCCCCTGGGCAGCGTGCGGCCTCCTCCCTGGGGCGAGCTGGCTCACGCTCACAGCCTGCCATGGAAGGCAGCCCCCACCCCGCCCCCAGACCCTCACCTGAAGAAGAAGCAGCCCCAGGACCAGCGCTCCTCCAGGAAGAGGTTGATGGCCAGGAAGAGGATGGCCATGGCAACAGGGTCGTTAAAGAGACGCAGGACAAAGATGGAGTGGATGCGGTAGGAGGCGCAGCACATGAAGAAGAAAACATACGGGGGAACCTTGCCGGGGACAGAGGGACAGGAAGACAATCAGCAGCATGCCCTGGAGCCCCGGCAGCCACCGAACCTCTCCAAGGCTCAGACCCCAGCCCTGAGGGCCCGCCCAGCCCGCCTTGCCCAAGCGAGGGCTCAGCAGAGCAGGAGGCCCTGAGGCAGCCAGCGAGGCCCCTGGCCCTGGGCTACCTTGTTGGTTCGGCAGTAGATGCGGAAGACCAGGAGGAGGTTGAGGAGGTAGAGGCCAGCGAAGAGGTACTGCGCCAGGCCGATATCCCTGCCGCGGCCCGTGGCATAGTACAGGCCAAGGAAGATGTAGACAAAACCGGCAGGGTAGCTGTGGAGAGACAGGAGTGAGGGGCCAGGCCCTGCCACCCCCCTGTGCCCGCCGGGCCCCCCCGGTGGCGGGGAGCTGGGCCATCCGTCACTCACACCAGCGGCCCAGTGTTGCCCCTCAGCTGGGTGTAGTCGAGGGTCCCGTTGGCAAACCCCTCCACCTCCTCCATGTAGGCCTTCCAGTCGATCTCGGTGTCTGTGGGGACGGCCAGGGGTAAGCGGGGCTGGGGGCACCACGGGGGGGCTCCCCCACACACCCCTACGCCCCCCGCCTGCCTGTCAGCCGAGGCTCCAGGCCCCCCAGCCCGGGGATGCTGTCACCCACCCGGGCCGGGGGCAGCCCTGTCACCCCGTTAGCGGGACCCCCAGCCCCGTCACCCCAGGGGCGCAGCGGCCCAGCCCGGGGCCGAGCTGCCACTGCTAGGCGCACCCGCCCACGCTGCCGGGCCCCGGCCGGCTCCGCCACCCGCGGGCAAGGCCCCCCCGCCCCGCCGCCGGGCCAGGCCGGGCCCCGGCACTCACAGGGGACCCTGCGGATGACCCAGAGGTTGACGCCGCCCTCGGCCAGGCAGAGGCAGGCGGCCACCAGCGGGGTGTAGCTGGGCTCCAGCAGCGCCGCCCGCCGCTCCCGCCAGGCCCGCCGCAGCGCCGCCGCCCCCCGCCCCGCCGCCATGGCCGCCCCGCGCCGTGTTTCCGGCCGGAGCGCTCAGGACGGTGCAACCGCCGGGGCCGGAAGTCGCACGTGGGGGCGCGGGCGGCACGTGGCACCCGGTGCTTACCCCCCCGCCGCCCCGCCCGGTATGGAGCGGCGGCGCGCGCCCGCCGCTAACCGCCGCTACCGGCAGCGCCGCTTCTGGGACGCGCTGTACCGGCAGGAGGGCGCCGAACCCCGGGAGTGGCTGGGGGGGCTGTCCCGCTTCCTCCCGCAGCTGGAGGCCGAGCTGCGCCCCGGTGACCGCATCCTCGTCCTCGGTACGTGCCCGGTGGAGGGCGGGCGGCGCTGGGGGGTGCCGCCGGTGGGTGCGCTGGCACCGGCCGCGAGGGGGCGGT
Organism: Falco punctatus; assembly: GCF_963210335.1. Taxonomy (NCBI): domain Eukaryota; kingdom Metazoa; phylum Chordata; class Aves; order Falconiformes; family Falconidae; genus Falco; species Falco punctatus. Next base: position 10,925,169 of record NC_137593.1, on the reverse strand, counting down.
GTGGCACCGGCCCGGTCACCGGGCAGCAGCGCCCGGCCCGGCAGGGCGGCTGCGCTCCCGGGGCGGCGCGCGGGGACCGGCATCGCCGCCCCACCGTGCCCCGGGCGGGCGGGCTCACTCCCGCCGGGCGGCCGGGATTAGGCGGGTGTAATCACCGATCCTGTTAGCGGATCAGCCGCCGCCAGCTGCGCTTAATAGCCCCCAAATCCGCCCGCCCTCCCCCCGCCGGATCCCCCCCGGGATCCCCCCCGCGGGGCCGCTCCCTGTGCCCGCCGCACCGGGGGGGCCGCGTCCCGCTGGGGCCGGCCCGGCACCGGCTGGGCAGGGTGCTGCTCCCCCGGGGGGGCCGCTCCTCTGTCGTCCCCCCCCGGTTAAGCTCCCCCAGATGCTGCGCGCTGGCCCTCTTGGGGCACGGCCAGCTACTGCACCACCGCACACCGGGGGGAGAGCTGGGGATCCCCTGCACCCCTCCCCTGCATTCAGTGCCTGCAGGGCCACCGGCACATCCTGCCCCAGACCGGGGGTGGGGAGGGATCCCCTGCGCAGGGGCCACTGTCACCCTGTGGTCCTGCAGGGCCAGGACCCCAAAGCACTCCCTTTGCCGGAAGGGGGTAATTAAGAACTAGCCCAGCATACGCTAATTAGCGGCAAGGCCATGGCCTGCTCCCCGTTTAGCTGCCCAGCCCATCCTCACCCTTCCCTGGGTCTGAGGGCAGGGGGTTGGGTGCCAACAGCCCTGCCATGGGCACCCCGAGCCCCGGCTGAGCCGTGCCCCACGCAGGCTGTGGCAACAGCGCCCTGAGCCACGACCTGCACGAGCTGGGCTACACCGACGTCACCAGCATTGACTTCTCCCCGGCCTGCATCGACACCATGCGTGCCCGCTACGCCTGCTGCCCTGGCCTGCGCTGGGCCGTCATGGACATCCGCGCCCTGGCCTTTCCTGACGCCACCTTCGACGTGGTGCTGGAGAAGGGCACCCTCGACGTGCTGATGGTGGAGGAGACCGACCCGTGGGATGTCTCACCCCAGGCAGCCGCCGCGATGCACCGGGTGCTGGCAGAGGTACGGGATGTGGGCAGCCGGGCAGGAGGTCACAAGGTGGACTCCATCCCCATTTTGAGGGGGCATGGGGTGGGGTGTAGAGCGCCTCCTCACCATCCTACTTCCCTGGGGATCCCCCAGCCCGTGCCTGTGCCCCCCACAGTTGGTGCTACCTCTGCTGCTAATCCTGCAAAGGGGCACCTGAGGGGCTCCCCGCACCCCTGGGGGTGGGGGACCCACCCCATCACCCTCTCCCCAGGGCGGCAGATGGAGCAGGGTGCATCCCTGGCGGCTATGGGTCCGTGTTGGGATGCTAAGTGACCACCTCCTTTATTTGCACTCTAAATATGGTGGGATGGGGCAGTAAAAATGGGCCCCATCCCGGCATGGGTGGCTGTAGGAGCACCCAAGGGTGCTCGGAGGGGACCCGGGGACACACACTGAGGTGGCCCTGCCTGCCCAGGGCAAGGTGATGACTGCAGGATCTCGTTTGCCGGAGTCCCCATTGTCCGATCCAGGGTTGTCATGGCAACCCCCGTCAGCATCGACAGGGCTCTGGCGTTGTCATGGGGATGGGCAATGCCTCTGGGCACGATTAATTGGTGGTGGAGGAGGCAGGGGCCTGATTGAACCTGCCCTGGCATGGAGGTGTGGGTCCTGGCAGCCTCCCTTGCCCTGCGGGAATAACTGCAAGGATAATTAATTGCTGCGCCTGCTGGGAGGGATGCTTGTGGCTATTGCCCCCACCCCGCCTCTGCTCTTGCCCCCACCGAGCCTGGGAGGGAGCAGGACCCCAGGTGCTGCAGCCCATGGGGCTGTCCTTGCCATCCAGGTGCTGCCTGGCCAGCACTGCTGCCTGTCCTTGTCATTTGGCCAAATGATGAGGATTTAGTTCTTTTTTTCCTTTTTTTTTCCCCCCCGTTTTAATCCCCCGCTCAATCCCTGCCCTCCCCCTGCACTGCTGGGTGCTGGCCTCCGTCTGCAGCCAGTCCCCACTCTCATCATTCCCAGAGGGATTCGCTAGGTCTTCCCACCCACTTGGTCCCTTTGCAGGGGTCTGGCCGTGGCCAGCACCTTCCTCCTTACCCCCATCCCCCTTTGCCAGGATGGGGGGAGACACAGGGTTTTCACAGCCTCTGTCTTGCTCTCCCTGTGGGGGGATGTAAAGACCCAAAAATCTGTCCTGCCTGCAGGGATGCCCCAGGGACACCCCTGTCCCAGTGATCGGGGGTAATGGGGCGGGGAGGACAGTGCCGGAGGGAGAAGCAGCCCCCCTCGCCCCCCCTGCACCGGCTGGCGGATGGGAAGGTTTCCTGTGCCAGTCTCTAAGCAACGGCCGTTAGTGCTCTATTAAGGAGGGATGGGATGTGGGGATGTGGGATGCCTCGCTGGGCTCCAGCAGGAGATCCCTGCCTGCCCCCAGCCCCCGGGGACACCCCTCGTGCCTGTCGGTTGGGAGGCTGTGGAATCTTTCCAGGACGGATGCATCTGGCGCGTTGCAGGAGGGATGCTGAGCTGGGTGCCGGGCGGGGATACAGGGAATTGCCATCCCCTTTTCCCGGCCAAAACCACTAAAGATCTTGTTCAAAAGCCACCACCGCATTCGGGGGACACACACAGGCTGCCTGTCCCCTCTGTGTCCCTGGCCCCAGCCAGCGCTGAGCCGTGGAGCTTCCCAGCAGGATTAAACCAGAGCTCGGGAACCCCCCCCCTTGGCCCCAGCCCTCTCCCTGCCGCAGTGGCTCCCTGCCCTGGCCCGGGAGGGCTCTGGGGGTGTCCCTGCCGGCGGCAGGGTGCTGCGGGGGGGGGCAGCTGGGGGGCTGGCCACCCGCCCGCCCCGGGCGCTGCCTTTGCATGCTGAGCACGCGAGCGCTGGCCGTAAAAGCCTTTTGACATTGGATAAAGCCAAGCAAGAAAATTGATGTTCTTTTCCATCCTGTTAGCGGGGGCTTAGTTCCAGCGGGGAGAAAATGGTGATTAAAAGGGTCGAGTCCTTTCACATCCAAACACACACAACCCAACACCCACCCCCCCCAGATGCTGGGGGTTGGTAGGGATGTAGCACTGGGTGCCCTGGGGAGGGGGGTGGTGATGGAATGGGGGTTCTGCACTGCTTGGGGCGGGGGGGGGGGGCCCTGTGCCCAGGAGGGTGAAGCCTTTCCCAGCCCCAAGGCTGGGTCTCTGTGCTGTCTGCTGGGGATGGGGGTGAAGGGTTTTGGGGTGTAGGGAGAGGTGGGGTGTGGGTACCCCTGTTCCTCATTGCTGCTGGGCTGTGGGTAGTCTGGGGACATGTCAGAGCTGTGGAGGGCGTCTTGGAGTGGGGGAGAGGGAGAAACTGCAAGGTTAGGGCAGGAGATTTGGGGGGGCCATGGGCTGGAGGGGGGATCACTGGGGATGGGGCTATCTCTGCCAGAGGGGGTGAACCTCACTGTGTCCCCCCACACCGTCCCGGTGGTTCTGCCGCAGGTGAGCCGGGTGCTGCGCCCAGGGGGCTGCTTCATCTCCATCACCTTTGCCCAGCCCCACTTCCGCAAGCCCCACTACGCCCAGGAGGCCTTCGGCTGGTCCCTGCGCCACACCGCCTGCGGGGACGGGGACGCCGGCACCTTCCACTACTTTCTCTACATCATGCGCAAGGGGCAGCCCCTGGACCCCCACGACCTGGCCCTGGGGCGCCGGCTGCACCAGCCCCCCCCACCCCCTGCCCCCCCCCCCCCCTCTGCTCCCACAGATGACGACGAGGACTATCTCCTTGCCATCCAGCTGTGACCCGGGGGGGCTTCCCCAGTGTCCCCCCACCCAATAAAGCCTTAAGCTGCTCCACCCTCATGGATGGGAACAGGGAGCCAGTGTGTGCCCCCCCACCCCCCGCAAGCTGCCCAGTGATGTGAGTAATGGGCGAAGGGGGGGAGGGGGTTGGCCTTCTCCCAGGGGACAGCAGGATGCTCTGGGGAGCGGGTGATGCTGTGCCCCCTCCTGGCCCTTCCCTCGCCGGGCTGGAGAGCAGCCAGAGCTCGGGGCTTTGCGGCTGGTAATGAAACCAAATCGGGTTTAATTCCACCCATCCATCTTGCGGGGAGTGGCTCCCTGCCCCCCCCCCCGCCAGCCAGCTGGGCTGGGAGCAGGATGGGGGGGGCAGGGGGCAGGATGATGAGGGGGGGTGCCTGCTGCCCCCCTGCCTCTTCCTGCACCAGGACCCCTGGACCACCCACCTTGGCCATGTGGGTGTGCAAGGGCACTGTGTCCTTGTCACCCTTCAGCACCAGCCGGGCAGCGAGGGGTCCAGGCTGCGATGTGCCAGTGTGGGGCTGGGGGCACTATGGGGCACGTGTGCAGGCAGGGTGGCATGTCTGCCCCTGTCCCCCTGCTCCTGGCTGCGGTGACAACCCCGATGTGCCAAACATGCCTGGCCTGTGTCTGCCCGTGCCTGGGGCCAGCAGCCCAGTGACATGTGTGTGCCAGGGCTGGTGACACACGTGTGCCGGGGCTGGTGATGGGCATGCCATTGCTTGGCAGGGCTGGCTGCATGTGGGTGCCAGTGTGGTGGGTGCACACGTGCCACCAGGGTGTCCCTAGGGGCTCTTTGTGCACCAAACCCCCGCACCCAGCGTGGGCAACAGAGGGGACCCCTCCTCAGAGGGACAGCGGGAACATACCAGAGAGGTGTGAGCTGCTGGGCTGCTATTTCTGGTGAAAGGCGTAAGTGGGTCAGCCAGTGGCTCCCCCCACGCTGGGAGCTGGCGAAGGACTCTGGGGTCAGTCCCCCCACCCCCACCATGCCACCCCATCCGCAGGCACCCCAAAAACCAGCTGGCACCTGCGAGGGATAGAAAGGAGCAGGCAGCTGCGGCCTCGCCTCGGTACATGAATGTATTTTATTCATTGCATTTTATTCACCAGTACAGTGAAAAATGGCATTTAAATTTACAATGGATCATTCGTAGAACATCATGACACAAGTATCTTTTTTTTTTTTTCCTTTTTTTTTTGTTTTTTTTTCCTTTGTTTTGTTTTTTGTTTGGGGTTTTTTTTGTTGGGGTTTTTTTTTTGCGTCGTTGTCTCCATAAATGCCACTCGTAGGTTATTGAAAAAGATGACGAGTTTCTCATGCACATCAGACCCCCCCGAGAAGCTTCTTAAAAAATAAAATTAAATTAAAGTACAAAATTAAAAACAACGACTCAGGCCGGTCCCTGCCCTCCCCACTCCCCCTCCCCCCCCCCGCCCCGGCCCCACACCCTCAAGCAAGGGGCAGCACCGGGACCCCCTGGCACCCACAGCCCCGGTGGGCTCTGCCCCAGTGCTGCTGGGGGGGACACTGTGGTTGCCGATGGTGCTGCCAAACCCTCCGGCTGGTCCTGCTGCCAGCGGAGGCGGGGGTCAGGCTGGGGGTCCCCGCTCCCCTCCCCCCACCTTTGGCTTTCCTTGCACTCCCTCCATCACTCTCGCGCCCCCCCCCCCCCCCTTTATTTTCCCCTCTCGGTTTTTTCTTTTTTTGTCTTTTTTTTTCTTATGGAAAAAAATATGAACCTTTTTTTTTTTTCTTGTTTGTTTGTTTGTTTTCCCGATGCGGTTATTTCGACATCTCAACGTCAGCAGATCGTTTTTAACAAAGATTCGGATATAAAAATACAAATATGAGGAGTTTCTGTTTAAAAAGAAGCGTGCCGGAGTGGTGGGGCTGACCCTCGGCCCCAGGACCGGGCTCCCGGGCCACCAAGCTCATGCAAAAAACGATGGAGCAAAAAATGTCTCTGGACAGCAGCGCTCCCCCCCTGCTCGTGGGGCCGGGTCTGCCCCGGGATTTGGGGACCCCCCGCCAAGGAGGATGGGGGGGGGAAGGTCACTACCCCCCCCCCGGGAGGAGGGGGGTCTTTGCCCAGGGTGGGGGGGCTGGGCGGGTTGTCCCAGCCCCAGGGGAGGCGGAGGGGTAAAGTGCATGGCTCGGGGGGGTGGGGGGGTGGGGGGGGTGGGTGGTGGTGGTGGTGGCCGCAGAAACCCCCTCCGGGCCGGGGAGGGGGGGCACGGGCATGGCCTCCCCCTCCTCGTCGGCTCGGCAGCCCAGCCAGCATGCGGGGCCGGGCGGGCTGGGAGCGGGCACGGCCGGCGGGTCCTGGCGGCGGGTCCCGGTTTACACCCCCGGCGGCGACTTCTCCGTCATGCCCTTGAGCACCTCGTCTATCCGGTCATCCTCGATCACCACTGCGGGGACAGGCGGGGGGCCGTGGGCGAGGGGACTTGCACCCAGCCGCTGCCCCCCGCCCCGGCCCCTCCCCCCCCAGGGCTCCAGCTGTGCCCCCCAATGCTGAGGAACGGGACAAAGGGGTTCGGGTGGGTGCGATGGCGGGGAGGGGGGGGGATCGCCCCCCCAGCCCGGCTTGGGTAGGGGCAGCACCCCCCCTGCAGCCAGCAGGCTCCTTCTGGATGGGTGGTTGGGGAAGGGGGGGCAGGAACAGACCAGGAAGGACCCCCCCCTCCTCTCTGCGGCAGGCGCTGATGAGAGCAACAGGACTGGAATGGGTAATGACCCAGCGGGGGGGGCACCGCCAGCTCGGCGGGGGTGGCAGCCAGACCCCTGTCAGCATCACCCGCTGCGCAGGACACCCCCACACACACCGTTGGCATCACCGTCAGGGGAGCTGGACAGCCCCCCGTCATCACGGCCGGCTGCACAGACCCCCACCGTCAGCACCACCATTGGGGCTGGACAGGCCCCTTCAACATCCCCCTCCAGAGAGCCCCCCCTCAGCATCACCTGCTGAACAGCCCCCCCCATCAGTATCACCAGTGGGAGGCTGGACAGACTCCCATCAGCACCACCATCGAGGGGCTATACAGACCCCCACCCCCCTCAACAACATCACTGGCTGGGCAGAGCCCCCCATCACTGTCATCCCCAGGGGCAGAGGACAGACACCCCCCCTCCCGACATCACTACCGAGTGGTCAGCAACCCCCCCAATCACCACCCTGGGGGTGGATTGGCCAGATACCCCCCCACTATCACCAGTATCACTGGGAGAGCAGCCACCACCACTACGGTGGGAGAATCCCCCCACCCATCACCCCCAGCGGGTTCTGCTGAACCCAGCTACCACCACCGCAGAGGGGGGGCAGGTGGAGCAGCCTGGGGTGTATTTGCGCTGGGGGGGGACGACTCTGTTCCCCGCTTTTGCCCCTGAAGCTCAATGAGGGGTGTTTGCTTGTGGAGGTCCCCCAAACAGGTGGAGGCTGCAGGGGGAAGGCAGGGGCCATTCTCAGGGGTCCCCAAGGCATCAGGGAGGATCGGCGGTGACAGATCGGGGTGCAGGGGAAGGGGGAGTATCTGTTTGGGTGTTGATGGAAGCAGAGGAGCTGCTGATGGGGGGGGTGGGGTGTCTCTGTGTCAGGTAGTAAAGCTGGGGGGCCAGGACACAGACAGGTTCATGGAGTCCTGGGGGGACAGTAAATCAGAGGGGGTGGGAGCGTGTGTGTGGGTGTTTGTTGATCAGCATTGCCAGCAGCTGCTGATGGGGGTCTCTGCAGCAGGCAGGAACATGGAGGGAGAGAGGTTTATGGGGCTATGGGGGCAGTTCCTGGAGATGACGGGGGGGGGGGGGTAGCTTGTTTATAGGGAATGATGGGGGGCAGCCCGAGGGGATGTGGGGACAATCCCAGGGGTACTAAGGAGCAGTTCTGGGGGGTACCAGGGGCACTTGCAGAGGTGCTGGGGGGCAGCTCCAGGGATGCTTGGGGATAGTCCCAGGGGCAGTCCCAGGGATGCTGCAGGGTAGTCCCCGGGGGAGCCCCGGGCTGCAGGAGCTGTGGGGCAGCACTGGGGGGACAGCGCTGGTGTCTGGAGCTGAGGGGGAGGGGGGCCTGCGGTTCTGGGGCAATGCTGGGTGCCAGGCGCAGAGCTGGGATTCCTAGGGATGGTGCGGGGCAGTGCTGGGGATGATGTGGGGCAGAGCTGGAGATTTTGGGGGCAGTACCAGGGGACAGTGCTGGGGATGCAAGGCAGAGCTGGGAGTCCCAGGGATGCTGTGGGGCAGCGCTGGGGGTGTAAGGAGCCAGTGCCAGCAGTACCGGGGATGCTGTGGGGCAGCGCTGGGGATGTAAGAGCCAGTGCTAGTGGGGATGCTGTGGGGTGATGCTGGGGATGTAAGAGCCAGTGTCGGCTGGGATGCTGTGGGGCAGTGCCGTAGGTGCAATGGCAGAGCCGGGTGTCCCGGGGATGCTGTGGGGCTGTGCTGAGGATGCTGCAGGGCAGATCCCGGTGATGTCGTGGGGCTGAGCCGGGGATAGCAGGGCAAAATCGGGGATCCCAGTGATGCTGTGGGGCGGCGCTGGGGATGCAAGGGCCAGTACTGAGGATGCTGCAGGGCAGAACCGGGGGTCCCAGGGCAGAGCCAGGGATGCAGGGACAGATGCGGGGGTCCCGGGGATGCCATGGGGTAGCGCCGGGGATGCCAGAGCCAGGGTCAGAGATGCTAGGGGTGCTGCAGGGCAGATGCGGGTGTCCCAGAGCAGAGCCGGGGATACAAGGACAGATGCGGGGGTCCCGGGGATGCCAGAGCCAGGGTCAGAGATGCCAGGGATGCTGCAGGACAGACGCGGGGGTCCCGGGGACGCCGTGGGGTAGCGCCGGGGATGGCGTGGGGCTGAGGCGGGGGTCGGGGTGGGCAGAGGCGGGGGGTCGGGCGGTACCTCTCTTGGCGCGGCCGATCTGTCCCAGCTTGGGGGGCCGCTTGCCCTGGTTGCCCCCGAAGAAGGCGTTGGTGTCCTGCAGGCGGCAGCTGAAGGGCAGCTCCCCCGCCTCGGGCTCGGCGCCGTAGCGGCCCACCTTGTCCTCGCCGTAGGGCAGCACCTGCGACATGGCGGGGCCGAGCGGGCCGAGCCGCGCCGCGCCGAGCCGGGAGCCGGTCTGCGGCGGCGGCGGCGGCGGCGGGGAGGAAACCCGGGCGGAAGGATGAAGTCATGCATCCGGGGGGAGCGGGGACCCCCCCGGCGGGGGGCGGCTCCGGAGCGCCGCGGCCCGGCCCGGCCCGGCCGGGACAGGGACAGGGAGCCCCTCGGCCGGTGCCCGGCGCCAGCCCGCTAGCGATGGGGACCCTCCCGCCAGCCCCTGCCCCGTCCCCAGCGCAGGATGGTCCCCCCCGCGCAGCCTCGCCGGGGCCGTCGCCCCAGCTCGGGGGTGCCCCTGAGCACGGGTTGCCCCAGGGGAGCGGGGAGCCCTCGGCACAGCCGGACACCTCCGGGTCACACAGCCGAGGACCACCAGGCACAGCCGGGACCTCCTCCCGGCGCACCCAGGTGATGTCAAACAGACCCCCCAGCATCCCGCTCAAAATCCCTCACCCAGCTCCCAGCCTCCTGCAGCCCAGCAGGCTCAAGCCCCCCAGAAACCCCGGACCAGCTCCCAGCCCGGGTCTCCCCATCCCAATTGTCCCCAGCCCCCCACTGGTGCCTCTTGCCCAGCACCCATCGAGGCACCACCCCCTACAGCCCTTTCCCCAGCCTTGGCGTCCCCCCTTGGAGCCAGCAGCCCCTGCCAGTCCCCTTGGCCCCCCACATGTGAGTCCCTGCACACATGTGTGCATGTGTTTGTACATGTGTGCCCATCACTATTTGCAGGACTGTGGGGGCCACAGGCGTGTGATTCTGCAGGTACCCATCAGTGTGGCCCATGTGGGGACTGTGCCCGGGGACACCCCTCACCCCACAGTTTGGGGCTCTCTGTGGACAAAGGGGAGGGCTATCCCCCACAGGGACCTGCCATGGGTCAGCAAGGAGAGACCTATGAGCGTGGCCCCAGTGCCCCCAGAAAGCCCTGTTTGTGTCCCCTCTGCACACCCCTGCCCCAGACCCACCCTGGCCCTTTCATCCTGTATTTTCCACTGCCAGGGCAGGGATTGCACTAATTGGCATCGGTAGCCCTGAATGACCTCACCTGGAACACCCCCCCCCCATCCTGGTCACCTGGGGCTGGGGAGACTATTTAAGCTCAGGTTGGGACTGCTGCTTCTTGCCTGAGCTGTGGGTACAGGTCTGGCCCCTGGACCTGGCTGGCCCCTGGACCTGGGGATGACGCTGGTGGTTGTGGCTGGTTGGAGAGGACCACCTTGTCATGGGGCAGCCCTGTTCCTGCTGCTCCCTCACATCCAGGCCCCACTGCTTGTGTGGGTGTGCTGAGCTGCAGCAAAACCAGAGCCCTGTGTGAGAAGGTCACTTGCCAGCCCCATACTAACCCCATGAGACTCTCTCTCTGGGTGCTTCAGGGGGGCAAGAATAGGGTTTTACAGGCAGCCTTGTGATCCATCTCTCCATGCCAGCATCTCCATGGCCTGGGATCTGGTTGAAAGGTGCTGTAGAAGAGCATCAGCTGGGCTGGTCCAAGCAAGAGGGCAGGTACTTCTATTTCAGGAAGACTCAGCCATGCCTTTTGCTTTGTGCCCTGTCCTGCAGAGCACTGGTCCCTGCTGTTCCCTCCCAGTGCAGGGATGGGGCAGTGGTGCCCGCTTTCCTGGCAAGGCAGTGCCTTTATTCCTGCTTTTGCTGGGGAACCAGCTTGAACTTTTTCATGTGACAGCTTCTGCTCCTGCAAAAAGCACCTGGGAAAATAGGCAAGAGGCCCACGCTGAGATGTGGCCTGCTTTTCCCATCGCCAAGCCCACGTGCCACTGCCCGTGGGCAGGGACCGGCAGGCCATGGCACGCGCGGGGCCGGGAGTGAGTGAGAAGAGGAGCAGATGGGCTGTGTGGGATGTGAGTGGAGTTGGTGCTGCACTCTGGGAGGGTTTCCAGCCTGGCAGGCTCCTGGGGAGAGGCTTGTGAGGGGTCACCCTGGGAATGGCCCTCCTTATCCCACACCTGCACCTGTATCTATCTGTACGGTGCCTTGCACGCAGGGGAGCTGCCTGGCTTGGCTGTGGGGTGGGGGGAGTTCTGTGGGGCTGGCTGGGGTTTGGGGGTGGCGGGGGACCCTCTGCCCAGCCAAGGCAGGAGGAGGGGTGGATTTCATGCCAGCACAGCTGGGCTGTAGGTGGGACAGGGCAGCACTGTGACCCTGGGCACTGCACCTCCTTGGGTTGTCCTAGTCTCTGGCTCCCCAAGGATGGTGCATCCCTGGGGATGGGGGTCAAGTGGGTACTAGGGATGTGAATGTGGCTGGGTGGGCAGGGGCGTGCAGGAGGGACCCCACCCTCACCCCTGCCAGTGCAGGCTGCATCCCCCGTGGTGAGCCAGACCGCACACCCTCCTTCCCCAGGCTCTCATCCCACCTTCATTATCCGCCTTTTAGCAGCCACCTAATCTCCTTTCTCGCTTCCTTTGCAGCCTTTTGTCCAACACAAAGCCGGCTCCAGCAGGCAGAAGGGGCTGTGGCAGTGGGAAGCAGGTGGTTCTTTCTGCCCTGGCTCCTTCAACCAGGGCTGCAGGCCTTGAGGTGGGGCACCTTGCAGGTGATGCAAGGGCTGGGGGCGAGCTGTGATCCCCCTGGGGTGGGCATAGGGCAGGGGGCATGCAGCCAGGTTCCCAGCCAGAGCAGGGCTGGCGATGGAGATTGCACTGCATTGCCTGGTCTTGGGTGATGCTCCAGGAGTCCGCTGGTGCCTGCTGTGACCCAGCCCCACAGCTGGATGCTGCTGGACCCTTGGTGGGGATTTGGGTGCTGGCTCCGGGTGCTGGGATGGAGGTGAGGTGTTTCTGTGCAGCTACTGGTGCTTCAAGCAGTTTTACAGTGGAGAAATGCCCTATGTGTGCACAAGCGCCTCGTGGTAGAGCACATCCTGCCCAGGCTCTGCAGGGACGCCTGGGGCAGCTGGAGTTGGGCTGGATGGGACCCCGGCTGGTCCCTGAGGCCTGGCAGAGGTGGAGTCGGTGGTCTGACAGGCAGCAGCTGGATGACAGGGAGCCTGGAGGAGGCAGGAGGCATCAGCCACCAGACTCTGGGCTTTCTCTGCTACAGGTCTGGGAGCCACCACCTGGGGCTGGGGTTGCTGGGGCTGGTGCCACAGGGCTGGGGGCTGCAGGGGTGTGCCTGGAGGCCAGCATGGGTGGCTTCAGCTGTGCTGCTTCCATCCCTGCAAGAAATATGAAATGGCTCTGCAACAGTGGTAACCGTGGCCTGGGGAGCCTCACTGAGCTGCTGGCACTGCTGCCGTCTTGAAGCCCCCATCCCCAGGGCAGCACAGGGGACTGGTGAAGGTCATTGACGAGGTTAAAATGTGTCCAACCTTGGCTATTGTCGCTCTCGGTAGCCAAAGCCAAGGTGGGGATGCTGCTGTGCATGCTACCTGTGCTGTGGTCAGGCACCTCCTTTCATGGGTGTTTTGGGGGAGTGGAAACGCCACAAGGCTGGGTGTTGGCAGTGGGATGGCCATGCCTGCTGATGGCTGTGGTGGCCCTTGTCACTGTAGTGAGGAGATGTTGGGGGACAGGCACCCTGCTCAGTAGCTGTGCTGTGGGTAAGCCCAGGGCAACCATGCAAGAGCAGTGTGTTCCTTGCCCTGTGCTGTCCCTGCTGCTGCTGATGTGGAAAGATGAGGCCAAAAAAATCTCTCCCTGGAGGGACAGCACCTTTCCCAGGGAGGAAGGTACTAGTGAGATGGGCTTGCCTGTCCCTGTGCACAGTCTGGCTTCAGGAGAGGGGTGCTCCGATTGTAAGTCAGGGCAGGTAGAAGGGGGATGGCATTGTCCCCATCCCTCCACGAGCTGCCCAGGGCACAGCTGTGGCCCCAGTGATGCCAGGACTGCATCTGAGCAGATGGGGCACCCCCAGCATGCTGCCTGGGGCTGGGGCTTCACGGGGGGTCCCTGGACAGGGCTGGGGTGAGGGGAGAGCAGGAGGATGGGGGATGCCGACCCCGCTGAACGGAAGAACAGCCCTGCTAAGGTGTGAGGCTCCATCCTCATCTGTCACCACATCTCTGGTCACCATGACAACAGACAAGGAGGCAGGCAGGAGCAGGCTGGCAGCCCTGGGGGGCATGGGTGGGGGCCATAGGCATGGGCTGGCACCCATGGGGACCATGTGGAGGGAGGGCAGTTGGCAGGACAGCTGGATCTCTCCTGGGCCTTGGGTGGTGGGGAGGGAGGCTGGGCAGGGCTCAACACAGGCGTGAGCTCCCCACTGTCCTGCTCCCGACTGAAAATCGGAGGGCGGATGGACACAGGTCAGGACAGCAGGTTCGTCCCGGCGCGCAGGCGCTGCGGCACGGCTGGGCAGCCCCTGTGCCGAGTGGTTTGGCACAGCAAGACTTTGGCTGGCGGTCTCAGCGGTTGAGTCACGCTGCTGCCCAGAGCAGTGCCAGGCAGGGCTGCTCAGCGAGGTCTGTGTGTCCAGGCCACTGCAGGGCTGGTGGCCTCCCAGGGGTGGCAGAGACCCGAGGCATGGTATAGGGTAGGGCTGTGCCCCACTACAGCGTGGCAGGAGGGATGCACATGGTGGCAGCCTCCCTGTGAGCCTCCAGCACAGGGGATGCATTCCCTGCCCCAGCGACCCTTAGCACCCATGGGGACAGAGGGGAGCAGGTGGCTGCAGGTCTCTTTCTAGCTGTCCCCATCCCTGGCTGGCTGCTGGGCCCCAGGGAACAAGGCGAGCAGTCTCCAGCAGCACAGGCACCCCCCCACCCTCCCCGGCCCATGCGCCCACTCGCGCCAGCAGCTCTTGGCACGCGGGCAGTGTGTTCCTGGCAGCCCAGCCCTCTCCCATCTGGTATTTATCTCCTTCCCGAAATCCCTCCTGCTGCGGGGGGGATGCCTGGTTCCGGGGGGGACCCGGCCCCACTGCTCACTCTGCAGCATCAGTCACCATGCTGCCATAGCGAAGAGGCTGAGCTGAGAGACTGGGGGAGGATGGTGGTGGTGGTGAAGGAAGGGACCCCCCCGCCCCCACACACCTCAGCCCAAAAATCCATGGGAGTTCCAGAAGGCTTCACTGGGTGCTCCAGGGCATCACAGCTGGCTGCGAGCCCTGAGGGCAACACCACAGGGGCACCTTTGCCCCAAGCAAGCTTCCAGCCCCGAACTGGCACCAAAGGGGGCCACTCCCCCAGGGAGGGGGCACATCATTCTCCTCCAACCCCAATGCTGCCTTCTGGCTTCCAGTGGCCTGCCAAGCACAGTCATGTCTGCCTGTTCCCCACCCCCAAATCCTGGGTGCCCCAAAACCGCAGGAGCCAGGAGAGCCCGTAGGTTGCCTGGGCAACTGCAGCCAGGCATTGATGGGGAGCGGTCCAGGGGAGCAGTTGCCATGGAGACCAGAGGAGCGCAATTGCCTTGGCAACAGTCCTGTGTGTGTGTCCTCCCCCTGCGGGGCTGTATCCTGAGGAGGTGCACCCCAACCGGGGGTACCCTGTCCACCAACAGCGAGTGTGCACCTGGGCCAGCTCCCCGGGTGGGGAGGGAAGTGGTGGTGCCCCACCGCCCTGTGGGACAGCCTCGGCTCCCAGCACGTCCCCCCAGTCCCGACTTAATGGTGCAAAGGAAGAGGCGAGGCTGAGCTCCACTCCTTGGCTTTATCACTCCACACAACACCACAAACTGCTCCTGCACTCAGTCCTGGCTGGGAGGCAGGCAAGAAAGCTGGCTGCAGCAGGACCAGAGGTGCAGGTAGGCTCCAGGGCACCTCAGAGCTGTTCTCCCATGCCAGGAGAGCCAGGACCTTGTGGAGGGAGATGGAGACACACTGTCCTCCTCCTCAGGCGGCAGAGCAGCTGGTGAAGGGGCATACTTCATTGCCATCAGTGCCTGGGTGCCCCCCCCAAGTCTGGGCAGGCGCACACGGACTGTGGGGGAGGACAACAGTGGCACCAAGGCGTGCCACTGCAGTGGCTCAGAGGGGTTGGATCTCTGTTACCCCACTGCCCTGGTCTTGCCCCCGCCAATCTCCACATAAAGCTGCACACTGGAAAAGCAAAACAAGGGAAATGTCCTGTGTGGCTTTAGGAGGGTGAAGGCTGAGAAAGGGGCATGGATCAAACAGCTGGTAGCCAAAGGAAATGCCCCAGCGTGGAGCAGGGGACTCTGCTCCTCGACTCAGGCACTGAGTACGTTTCCCCCAAGCCTTCATGTTCATGGAGAGGTTCCTCTGGCAGATAAAGGGAGGATAAGGAGGCTGATGACTCCGAACTGATTGGGGGGCACACCAGGACCCCTCCCTCCCAACAGGAATCATCACACAGCTGCACATGAGCGGGCAGCTGAGATTTCTGCAGGTTCCAGGCTGGTGTGGTTTGCACTGCCCCTCCCTGAGCACCCCCGAGGTGCTCTCAGGCCTGGTAGAGAGGCACCACGCGGTCAGTGGGCCCCCGGCAGATGGGGCAGAGGCGGGCGGGCAAGGCCTGGAAGCAGCGGAAGCAGCAACAGATGTGGCCGCAGCCCAGAAGGACACAGTCACGGGGCCGTGTCAGGCAGATCACACAGGAGTCCTCAGGTCCCCAGTCCCCAGCCTCCTCCTCATCCAGCTCCTTGTCCTCAGGCTGCTGCTTGAGGCGGGCACGGCGGTAGGCACGGCACAAGGCGTGCAGAAGGACAGCCAGGCCCGCTGCGGCACACAGCATGGCCACCCCCTTCCAGAGCCCACTGGCCGACTCCATCTCTGCCAGCACCGTCTGCCAGTCCCCCAGGCACAGGAAATACTCGCCCCCCTGGGCCGGTGGCTGGAGGTGCAGGGAGCCGTCGGGGTGTAGGGCCAGCTCCCCAATGCCTGTCAGCCCGGCCCCCACCCGCAGCATGTCCTCTGTCTCCAAGATGCCCTTGGGCTTCTCTCCGCTCAAGTACTGGCCCAGTAGGTCGCGGAAGCCATGGGCCGGCTGCTGGAACCGCTCATACACTGTCTCCAGCGGCAGGCAGACAGCTCGGAGTGGGCTCTCCACGCTCACCTGTGTCACCGCCTCGGTGTACGGTGAGGCCAGCAAGAAGGGGACAGTGTAGACCTGCTCTGAGAGCACCCGCTCGCTTTCACTCCTGCAAGCAGAGAGTGCAGTGCTGGGATGCAGACAACACAGAGGAACCCTGAGCTCCTGGGGCTGAGCCAAGGGTAGGGACTACAGCTTTTAACTGAGCTGCTTTCTGCCACCCAAGTGGCCCCAGGGGATGGGGGTCTGGACCCACTGGTGCAAGCCCACCCCTGCTGTCCCCTCCAATTGCTCACCAGCTACGGGCCAAACTGTTCCAGATCAGCCGATGCTCTTTTAGAAGCAGTTTCTGAATCACGCCCTGCAGCCCCTCATGGTAATGGCTGGTCAGCGCAGCCTTGGCTGGCAGCACTATGCCTGAGGACCAAGGGGGATGCATCACAGGCAAAAGAGAAGAGCCCGGCCCCTGCCCCTGGTGTGGGGCCACAGGGTCTCCTTACCTTCCAGGGCAACGTAAGGCAGGCACCTCCCATCAGCCGCAGACACCAGTGCTGGTAAATCGTCATCAACCTGGAGTTTTGGGGCCTCCTGGAAGAGCATGGGCTAAGTGTGAACACAGGCTGCGGGAGATGGTCTGGGTCATGCATGGGTGTGTGGGGATCTCTGGCAGGATATGATCTGCCTGGCCCTGGGCATCGTGACATCAGCAGAGGATGCAGCAGGCTGCAGCCATCAGCGAGGTGCACCCAAATCAAAGGCTATGGTCCAGGCAGTGTAGGGCAGCGGGGAAGGGACAGCGGGCAGAGAGGAGCATCTGAGGGACAGG
This sequence comes from Falco punctatus, assembly GCF_963210335.1. Taxonomy (NCBI): domain Eukaryota; kingdom Metazoa; phylum Chordata; class Aves; order Falconiformes; family Falconidae; genus Falco; species Falco punctatus. The sequence continues at coordinate 10,908,464 of NC_137593.1, read as the reverse complement.
GCTACCTGTATGCGTGCCACTACTCTGGCTTTCTTCCTGTACAGGTAGTAGCAGAGGCCGGAGAAGGCGAGGCTGGAGCCCAGACATAGCAGCTCCCCAGGTGTGATGGGTGGTGAATCCATGGTGCCAGGCTTGGACAGTATGCCTGCAAGGTGAGCCTGTTGGCTGGGGGATGGGGCTGTGTTGGCCCAGAGGCAGGGATGTCCCAGTGCCCCTGTCCCCAGGGGACCGACGTCCCACTGCTCCTGTCAGGGCCAAGCCTGCCAGTGGCCCCAGCCTGGAGCAGTTCAGCTCCAGCACCCACAGGTGCCCGGCAGCCCTGGCCCGACCGAGCACCCCTGGCCCAGCCTGGGCCCAGAGGTGCCCGCCTTGCTCTGCACCCAGGATCGCACCGCGACCCAGCCCCGCGACACAGTCTGGGCCCTGCCCACAGGGTCCCACCCTGCCCGGCCCCCCCAGTCCGGGCCCAGCCCCCCCGGCCCGGCCCGGCCCGGCCCGGCCCCGCCGCTACCTCTCACGCTGGCCGGCCCCGCTGCCCCCCGTGCCCCCCGAGGCCGGAGGCGCCCAGGCCCGGACCCTGGCCCGCCGCGCTGCCTGCTGGGAAATGGAGTGCGGACCCCGCTGCGCGGCGGCGGCGCGGCAGTGTCCGGAACTACAACCCCCAGCGTCCCTCGCGCCGAACTACAGCTCCCGTCGGGCCTTGCGCTCGCCCCGGCAGGACTACGACTCCCGGCGGCCTTTGCGCCCACCCCCCGCCTCTTCCCCCCCCCGTGGCCAAGCACCCCCGGGCTGGCGGGTCCCGGTTCAGCGGCGGGGTGCAGGGCTCCGGGGCCGGGCAGGTCCCAGGCGCTCCGCAGCGGGGGCTCGCCCGCGGCCTGGCCCCGGGGCAGGATGGGGTCACCCGCGCTGTCATCCGTGCCTGGGGGGGGGCGGTGGGACCCCTCGGCTGGCCTTTGCACCGAGGGGACCCCGCCGCGCTGGGGCTGGGCCGTGGCCCTGGGCCTGCCCCGGCCCGGCTCCTGCCTGCCCGCAGCCGCCCCCGGTGCCCCCCCGCACCGCGCAGCCGGCAGCACGGCCTCCCCCGGTGGCTGCCCCCCCCCCCCCCCCCTTGGGGTGCCCCGTGTCCCCCATGTCCCCCGGGTTTTGACTCGGCCCCTGCTCCAGATCCCATCTCCCCCACCCCGACAGCGTGAAGGACCCGGAGCTCCCGGAGTAAGTGGAAACTGCTTTTATTTGTTAAATAAATTTAGCGACAGCCACCCACAGCTGAAGGCACCAGAGCCCCCGCTGCCGCCCGCTGCTCCCAGCAGAGGTGGATGGGGAAGCCAAGCCGGATCGGTGGGGGGGCGAGGGCGGAGCAGTGCCCGGTAGCCCCCAGCCTCCATCTCTGGGGGGCCGGGGGGCTCTGCTCTAGTGCTCTCCCTGGGACCACTCGGACCTGCCCGCCCCAGGGGGGGACACAGCGCTGCGGGGACTGGGCTGTGCCCATCTCTAGGACATCAGGGCTGGGGGGCAGAGCTGCGTTTTGGGGGTGCTACGGCTTCTCTGCCAGCCGTGCCCGGCCCCAGTCTGTGGATGGGGGCTGCGGTGGGTGCCCGCTGTGGGGCCATGTGTGCTGGGGAGAGGGGCAGCGGTGGGGCGAGGAAGTGTGCAGTGTGTGCACAGGGGGGGACCACGACGGAGGGGGACCCAGAGGGTGGCCCCGCTCTGCCCGTGGGCCAGTTCCGGCAGCCGGTGAGGGCTGGGGGGCGGGGCACAGCAGAGCATCGTCCCCGTTGTCCCCAGCACCCTCCCCGTCCCTACCAGACCTCACAGTGCTTGCCGGGGTTCATGGGGGAGCCCAGGGGGCAGCCAAAATGTTCGACAAAGTCCTGGGAGTTGCTGAGGGTGCCGATGACACGATACTTGTCGGGGCTGTGGGGGTCGGTCACCAGCCCTTCATGGGAGCTCTCAGGCGTCCGGACAGAGCACCACACCTGATGGAGCGGGAGCAGCCTCAGGGACAGAGGCAGAGCTTCCCCCAGGCAGGATAGGGGGATGTGGGGTGTCTCCGAGGGGCCAGGGGAGGGATGGTGAACCCACCATACCTGCGCAAAGCCCACGAAGAAGAGCTGGTGGTTGGTGAGCCCCAGGGCTGGCAGGCGCTTCTCCTCCCCATTTTTCTGCAGCCAGGATTTGTATGCCTGTGGGAGAGGCACTCTGAAGTCCCAGAGAGGGACAGACAGGCACAGGGGTCCATGTCCCCTCAAGACAGTGGCACTCACATTGTAGGCTGCCTTCAGCCCGCCATTGTCAGCGATGTTCTCGCCCAGCGTCTGCCGGCCATTGACCTTCTCATGGTGGACAGTGTAGCGGCTGTACTGCTCCATCATGCATGCCGTCCGGTTCTTGAAGGCCTCCAGGGAGGAGTTCTGCCACCATGGCCGCAGGTTGCCTTCCTTGTCATACTCCCGCCCTGTGGGACCGAGCCATGGGATGGGACCGGGGGACACCGGTCCTCTACAGAGCCTCTGCTGCAGGGGGTCCCAAAGCAGGGTGGGGTGCAGTGTGGACAACCCCAGGGGACACCGGGAACCTGGCACCTTGGGTCCATGCCCAGGGAAGATGATGCCCCCTAGCCCCTGCTCTGGGCAGGCTCTGGCTGGGACTCAGCTATGCGCTTGGGTCCCCAGCCATCCCGTGCTGCATCCCCACTGTCCCAAGATGGATTTGTCATCCCATATTCCCCCATTGACCCCATCTCAGCTCCAGGACTGCAGTGAAGGCGCAAAGCAGAGTGGATGCAAGAGGGACCCGTTCTGCACCCCACAGGGAGGAGGATGAGGAGGGGGCCGGGGCTGCAGACACCGTGTTCTCACCAAGCGGATGGAGCGAAAGCTGCACAGAGAAGCCGAGGGGAGGTATCGGCAGGTGCCACCTGGGGAGACAGGACGATAGAAGGTGGGGGTGGCCAGGGGAGCACGAGCACGCATGATGCAATGAATGGCAAAGCGGGACCCCTGTGTGTCCGTGGCACCCCCTCCCCACGCTGAGGGCAGGGGGCAGGAAGGTGGTGGGGATCGGGGCCAGCGCTGCCTATGGGCTCTCACCTTGGTCGTCAAACGCATGGGTCAGCTCATGTCCCATCACCACGCCGATGCCACCGAAATTAAGGGCTCTGTGGGGCCACGGGAGAGAAACAGGTAAGTGCAGCGGGGTGATAGCATTGCAGCCTGCCCATGGCCCAGGCACCCCATCTGTGTCTGGGCACCTGGCAAGACTGCTCCAGTTGGCACCCAGCTGGCAGTGAGTCCTGCCAGGAACACTGGCGGCCCCACAGGGACTTTGCAGGCTGTCTTGGCTGCAGGTTGTAAAGCCTTGAGGGACCACGAAGCCCCGCAGGGCTTTGCTTCATGATTGGAGAGGGCTCTGTGGGGTGCTGGCCCTGATCCAGCCCGTGCCCCCCCACCCCTAGAAGATTGCCCCCTATCCCCATGCCAGGCTCACTTGGGGTGGTTGCGGGCGTAGAAGGGAGCCTGCAGGATCCCAGCAGGGAAGACGATCCCATTCTTGGTGGGGAGGTAGTAGGCATTGACAGTCTGCGGGGTCATGCTCCACCTGGGGCAGGGAGGTGGGACAGGGGACAGGCAGGGATGTGTCCCCTCTCCCCCCAACCCCAGCACCCTCCTGTGCTGTCTCCCACCATGGTCCCCTGTGCTGCCCTGCCTGGGACTGGCACTTTTGCCTCCTTCCCATGACCAAGGGACCCTGTCCCGGGTACAAGCCAGAGCCACCATGGGTGACCTACAGTGCTGTGCCACCCCATGAGGAGGACCTTCCAGTGAACCAGAGCCACCCAGGCCATGCTGGGGATGGTGCTGTGACAGCATGCCAGTGTCACATCCCCTGTCCTCCCACACCCTCCCCCTTACTGGTCACGGTTGGGAGGTTTCCGGAGCTGGTCGGCCATCACTTTGGCAGAGAAGTTGTAGAAGTTAAGCATGTTCTGGAAGAAGGAGTCCTCCGAGACCTCATACTGGTGAGGAAAGAGGAGGGATGAGGAGGGGTCCACAGGGGTGGTTCCCCCAACCCTGGTTAGGATGTGCTCAGTACTGGGGTGGCTCCTCTTAATGCCCCATCCCAAATGGGTCCCTCAAAGAGGAACATCACCCCACCATGAGGGCCCCCAGGGCTTGGCATGAGCAGGGACCAGACCCCCTCCTCATGAGCCAGGTGCCCCCCTACCCCATCATAGACATCGTCCAGCTCCTTGTTGTCCAGAATGAAATCAGGGAAGCCGATCATGTCATAGATGGCATCCGCCTGCATGGGGAGAGGCCCCAGCAGTGAGATGGGGTTGGAGAGGCTTACTGGGACAGGGGGAGATCTCCCACCCACTGCCCTCTCCGGGGTCACCTTCTCCTTTGCAGCCTGCCTGGTCTTCTCATCCATCCAGTCCAGCTGGTCCAGGGACACCTCAAAGGCTGCCCGGATCTCACTGATCATCTCCTCAGCCTGGGGAGGGAATAAAGCCCACCCACCCCCCACAGCCCCTCAGGCATGGACCAGGTGGGCAGGATGTGACCTCCCCGGAGCTGGGGGTCCCACTTCCTGGCTCCCCGCCTTCCAGCCCTGGGGTTTGGGGGTGGGAAGGGGGGTTCCCACAGACAGTGATGGGGAGGACACGGGGACAGAAGTATCCTCACAATGGCCTTGCTGTCCCGGTCGAAGGTGGCTTTGACGAAGAGGGAGCCCAGGGCAAAGCCCAGTGTGTCATCTGTGTTGGAGATGCAGGTTTGCCAGCGGGGCGTGCAGGACTGTGGGAATGAGATGGGGGGGTCTGTGAGACCCCCAGCTCCCTCCCCTGATCCCCCTCCTTCACTCAGCCTGGCTCTGCCCCCTCCCCAGGGGGGAGATGCTCGGAAGCTAAACCCTCATCCCAAAAGATGATCCTTGGGTTCCCTCTGCAGCATCCAGGGCTCAGCATCCCAAGGGCATCCCAAGGGCAAAGGTGGTCCTGGCTGCTTCCAGGCTGGGGGAAGAGGGGGCTGGTCCCAGGGCCCCCACATTACCTTTCTGGTGCCGTAGAGTGTCTCCAGCAGTCTCTCCTGGGCCGTCTCGAAGCGCTGGTCCAGGCTGGAGGCTGTCTTCTGCACCAGGTTCCAGATCAGGTAGTTGTTCAGGATGCTGCAGGGGCAGAGAGACACCATGGCTCACCACGATCCATGGGGATGCCCCAGCTCCCAAGCCACTGGTGAGCCCAAAGCATGTCCCCGTCATGAGGGCAGCCCCAAACGGGGCATGACTGGGGGCTCACAGGAGCCTCACCTCCTGTCGGTGCCATTGATGAGGTCGGAGACCTGCTGGAGATAGGTATCCCCGTACACCACCACAGGCTCAGTGTCCGCCAGCTCCAGTGGGGCCAGGGCATAGGACAGGTAATCCAGCCAGTCGATGGCGGGGGCGAGGGCCTGGAAGGGACATGGGGATGCAGCACTCGGGTGCTTGCACGGCTCTGTCCTGTCCTACTCAGCACGGGGGGATCCCTCAGGGCAGGGGTTGTGCTCCCCCAGAAGGTCCCAAAGTCCATCACCACCCCAGATCCTTTCTCTGCCCCCAAACACCCCTCCTGTGGCTCCCCACTGCCCTCAATGCTGCAGGACAAGGAGGGGATCCCAAGACACACCTCCATGCAGGGTGGCAGCTCCCCCCAAATCCTAATGACCCAGGGGATGAGCACCTCACTCCAGCACCCAGTGCATATCCCAGAATGGACAGGACTGCTTGGGGTGTCTGGGGGCAATGGATGATGACAGCAGTGGGCACCCACCCCTTGGTGTCCCTCTGCACAACTTCCCCTTGCAGAGGGGTTTTCCCCAGGCTGTGCCTACCTGCAGCTCGGTGATGCTCATCTTGTGGTAGATCTTCTCGTCGTCCCGCCGCTCAGCCTGGGGCACGGTGATGTTGGCCAGCTGGGTTTCGAAGTCCAGCACTTGCTGCATCTGTAGGCGGGTGGGCTCCGGGGCTCCCCCCAGCAGTGTGCCCAGCTCTACCATGTAGTCCAGGTATGCTGCCAGGACCTGGTGGGACACCAAGCTCTGCCTCAGCGCTGGCCGCAGCTCATCCCTAGGGGGTTCCAGCTGCTGTCTGGCCCCTGTGCCACCCAATGGGCAGGGTGCAGGTGACAGGTTTGCCCCAGCACTGCTCGCACGCCATTGCTGTGGCTTTCCTCTGATCATTGCCAGCAGCATGCCTGGTGCCCAGCCTCACCCTCTCGTTGGCGGTCTTGTTCAGGTAGTAATCCCGGGATGGGAGGAAAAGCCCCGACTGGTCCACCTGGAGGGAGAGAGGGGCAGCATGGGCAGCCCAGTGCCCCCCCCAGTGCCTGTTGCCCCTCAGTGCCAAGGTGCACACCTGGATGATGTTGCTGTTGGAGCTCTTGGAGTCCGCAGCCACGTACACTGTGAAGAAGGGAGTCGCCCGGTATGTGCCTGACACCATCTTGAGCACCTCCATGAAGTTGGTCTGGTTCCAGGAGCCAGTGATGTTCCACCCCCCAATCTGCCGGCAGATGGACCTGGCACCTCATGGAGGGATGGAGTCCATCCCCAAGGGCTGCTCCCTCCCCAGTTACATGGGGGACGTGCCAGGCTGAACCCCGCCAGCTCAGCTCACATGGGAATGGCCGCCCACCTTGTCGATGAGCTCCATGAGGGGCTGGGAGCCCAGCTCCTCTATCCTCTGCTCCTTGAGGCAGGACAGGTAGTACCTCTGGGTCTTCCGCTCCGCCTCGCTGCTGGAGTTGAAGGTGGCGTTCTCTGCAGGAGGCTGTGGGTCAGCCCCAGGGGCACCAGAGCTCCACTCGACCCTGCCTAGAGGTCACCCCCGCTGGTGGCTGTGACCGCCCCCCCCAGCGCCCACCTAGGAGATGCTTCATGATGGCCTGGTTCTGGTCCCAGATGCTGTTGAAGGTGCTCCACTTGGAGCGCCCATTGGGCAGTGGGTTCCTCTTGATCCAGCCCCCACACGAGTACTGGTAGAAGTCTTGGCAGGGGTCTGTCTCTGCATCCAGGGCCTCCAGGATCTTGCTGGCAACCCGGACACAGGCGTCCGTCAGGCACGTGCTGTGAGAGGGATCTGGCAGGGAAGGCATGCCCGGGGCTGTTGCGTGTGCCAGGGGAAACTGAGGCACGGAGCGGGGCTGAGCCTTGCCTGCACTCTGGGGTGGGCAGAGCACCTGGAGCAGGAGCCCCAGGCTGACCCGTCCCCCTCCATCCTGCCATATGCCCCCCGGGTGTGGGGACACCACAGCTGCCCCAGCAGGGCCGCAGGGCTCCTCCCTACCTCTGTGGTACTGGATGGCCAGGGCGATGACAGCAACGCTGAGCAGCAGGGCCAGGGAGACGGTGACGGCGCAGAGCACCAGCTCCAGCTGGCTGCGCGAGGCCAGGCGGCTCAGCAGTGGCCCCGGCCCCTTCCGAAACCCCACCTGGGCAGGAGCAGGACCTGCCATCGCACCACGGGGGGATCAAACTGCGCCGCTCCCCCTTCCCTCCCCTATCACTCCCCAGTGCCTGGCTCGGCTGCATGATGAGGTGGGGACCAGGGCATCCATCTGTGGGACCCAGGGCACCAGCCCCAGCAAGCCGGTGGTGGGTGCTGGCAGCCCCCCCAGCTGCAAGGAAGGACAATGGTCCAGGCACACTCTGCCGCATTTTGGCTGCCTCCCAGCACGTCCCTGGGGACAGCCAAGGCTGGCTTGGCTCCTCGCCCTGCTCCTGCTGCCCACCCGGCTGCAGGCAGGCTCTGGCTGAGGGTGAGGAGGGGTCCCAGGGAGGATGGAGAGGGGAAAGATGGAGGGGCCAGGCAGACCTCACCTCCACGCTGTCGGGAGAGGTGCTGCCATCCCCTGCTGGCTCTGCCCCCTCATCGTCCTGCAGTGTGGCACGCTTGTAGTTGGGCATCTGCTGAGGGAGGGAGTGGGCTGGGACAGGGGCATGAGGGGGGCTGCCCCTTGACCTGCCACCCCCTCTGGCTCTTATGGCAAGGGCCGGTGTCAGCTCAGCAGGTACAGGGGGGGCAGCCCCTGACCCCCCTAGGTGTGCCTGGGCCCCTCCCCAGAGGTTGTCCTCAGCCCCGGGTGGCACCAGGGAGCACAGGGAGAGCTGCTGGGGCGGGGGGGGGGGGGGGGGGGGGGGGCTCGGGGGCTCGCGCTGGAGCATCCCTCCGTGTCGCCATGGCAGCTGTGGCATCAGCCCTGCCGACAGGTGCCACATCGCCACGGAGATGTGGTCCCCGTTGCCAGGCAGCCGTTGCCTAGTGCTGCTGCCTTGCCCCTCCTCCCCTGCCTGGAACTTTCTATGCAGATGTGCACCGGTCTGAAACATCTGGAAGCACCTCCCACCCCATCCTGGCCCCGGGGGTGATGGGGTGCAGGGCTGAGCCTGTGGGGGGGGGGAGAGGGGGCACTATAGGGGTGCCAACCAGCAGAGCCGGGTTTCCTTTACTCCTGGCCTTGCGAGGCAGCCTGGCAGGGGCTGCTTGCACCGACCCAGCCGTGAGGGCTGCCAAGGACTCAGCCAAGAGGGAGGTGGTGGAGCTGAGCCAGCAGCTTTGGAGGGGGGGATGAGCAAGAAGAAAAAGCTAGAGGCTTTGGTGGACGACAATGAGCAATGCTGCTGCTTGTGAGCCATCCTTAGGCTTCAGAGTTAACGCTTTGGGTGTGTTGCAGCTCACTCTCCAGTGAGGTGGATGCCCCAGGGCTGCCTGCAGGGCTGGTGCTGGGGGCCAGGAAGAAGCTGGGGTGGGAAGGATGGATGATGGGCAGGGAATGAAGCAGAGCAGGTGCCCGTGCCCAGCTCTGCCCGGTGGCACTCCAACAGAGCCGGGAGGGGGCTTTGCCAAGGGCTGCCACGCTGGGAGGGGTGAGGCTGGGATCGACAGCTTGTAGGAGCCCCGCACCAGGGAGGCTTCCCAGGCACCACTGGCATTAAGAAGGATGGCTCATCACCCTGTGGGAGCCAGGCACCCCCACCGCCCTGGCACCCCGACATGCTCCTCTTCCCTCCCAGGTGGTCCTCCTCCTCCTGGGCATCAGCCAGCAGTACCCCCTACACAGCACCTCCTGTCACCCTTGAAGCAGGAGAAGGACCTGGTCCTGGGTCTCCTTCTGCCCCCTCCATGGGGCTGAGACCCAAGGGGACAGGGCCCCCTGCTCCCTCCAGGGGTGCTGCCTTGGGGGGGGCACCGTACAAGCAGCATCAATGTACCCCGGGTGGGCTTCATGCCTCAGCATAGCAGGGTGTGTGGGGCCGTCTCTGAGCCATGCCAGCTCCCTCTCCCTAGACCCAGGCAGGGATTTTGGGGGTTCTTCCTCCTCCTTCTTCACTGCACCGTGGGGAACAGGGACCCTCCAGCCACTCAGTTCCCCCAGCCCCACGCAGCCCCTGCATCCCCCAGGCTCTCGCTCCCCGGACCCCCCCAGCCGTTCCAGCCCTTCCTCCCGCAGCTGCCCCAGCCGTTCCAGCCCCTTGAGTCCTCCAATCCCCAGGGTCTCCTCCGCCCCGGCCCCCTCCTGCCCCGCCGAGCCGCCCCCTCTGCCCCCCGACCCGGTGCCCTCCGTCCCCCCAGCTCCTGCCCCACTACCCGTCCGTCGCCCCCGCCCTGCCCCGCCGCCACCCCCGGCCCGCTGCCCCGGGCACTCACGGCGTGTCCGAGCTCCTGGAGGGCCACGTTCATCCTGGCCATCCCGGGCCGCCTCCCGCCTAGCTCCGCTCCCCGCCCGGGCCGCGCCGGGCCCCCGCCGCCGCCGCCGCAGCGCCGCCTGCCTCCGCCGCCGCCATGGCCCGCACCGGCCGCCGCGCCGCCGCCAGGACCGGGACCAGGACCGGGCAGGGCCGGGGCCGCGCCGAAGGGACGGACCCGCGGGGGCTGGGACCGGCGGGGCGCGGCCCGCGGGCACCGGGCGGCTGGGACCGGCGCCCCGGGAGGGGCTGGAGTGGGGGCACTGGTGCCCAGCCCGATCGCACGGCTCCGCTCCGCTCCACCCGGCCCGGCCCCGCCGCCAAGGTGACCGCCGTGCGCACGGGAGGAGCCCTGCACCGGTACCCGCACCGGAGCCTCACCGGCACCACCAGCCTCACCGGCACCCGTACAGGAGCCTCACCGGCACCGCCAGCTGCACCGGCACCCGCACGGGAGCCTCACCTGCACTGGCACTGGCACCAGCACCAGCACCGAAACCCCACTGGTACCCATACGGGAGCCACACCAGCACTGGCACCCTCACCAGTGAGGGAGGTGCACTGGCACCGGCTGGCACGGGGAGCAGCACCCGGGCTCACACCCAGGTTCCTGCGGCGGGCAGCGGCATAATGACACACGTGCCGACACTGGGCTTCAACACCCAGGGGGCCACTGGCACCACACAGGACTGGCAACTGGGTGGTGACAGTGCAGAGCCACAGCAACATGCTCTGCTCTGGCACCCGAGCACATCCCCCAGTGCAGCAGTGCACACCCGGGTGGGTGCACACCCACACCCACTCCGTGACACACCACCGTGGTACCCCAAGGCACCTCGAGGTCACCGGCAGGCCCGTGCTACCACACACAGTGTGACACTGCTGCACGTGCCCAGTGTGCACAGCCATGGTCACCGCCACGGGGTGAACGAGGGGCAGGCTGCGGCACAGCCTCACACCCCGCCTCAGCACCTCCCAGCCCTGCCACACCACCTGCCCAGGACAGGGTGTCACCGCAGGTCACGCACTCGGGGCCTGGGGTGCTGCCAGGGGAGCAGTGGCCTGTGAGGATGTCTGGGTGCAGGTACCCTGGGGGTGCAGGGCACAGGGTGGCTGTGTGGGTGCCCGGGTGTGCGCAGCAGCGGTGCCTCGAAAACCCTCCATGGGGGGACGGCTGGCACCTCCACCTCTGCCCGGGACTCCCCCAGGGAGGACAGTCCGGGTGCTGCCCGAGGGGAGGGGAAGGTGCCTGGTGGGGCTGGCCAAGGCAGTGCCACCTGCCCAAGCCGCCGCTTGGGGCACAGGGCGCCACGTGTGTGCAGGAGGGGTGTGGGTGTGTGTGTGTGTGTGTGTGTGTGTGCGTGTGCCCACGGGTGCCCGTGGCGAGTCGCGGCCCCTGCCAGCCCCGGGCAATGCCACTTCACTTGCCCGGCTGGGGTGGCACCGGCGCCTCGTGCCAGGGTGGTGGAGCCCCGGGTCCACGCCCCCGTCCCCGGCTGCCCGCGCTCTCCGGCAGTGCCGGGAGCCCGGGCCGGGCCGGGCCGGGCCGGGCCGCTGCCGCTGCCGGTGGCGGTGCCGGTGCCGGTGCCACCGCCCGGCGCTGCGCAGCGCCGCAGCACGTGGGGCCGCCCCGCCCCCTACCCCGCCCCCGGCCCCGCCTCCGACGCGCGGCGGGGTCGTCACGGCGGCGCCGGGCGGCGATTGGCGGCGGGCGGGTGCGGCGCGCAGGCGCACAGCGGCGAGTTCGCGGCGGAGCGGCCATGGACGTGGGCGGCGGCGGCGGGCAGAGTCGGGTGCAGGGTGGCCCCGGGTCCGGCGGCGACGAGAAGCCCACGCCGCCCTGGGGCCGGGACCGCCGGGAGCCGCCCGCGGGGCCCGAGAAGGAGCAGGAGCTGGTGAGCGCCGCCGCGCCGCGGGCCGCAGCTGAGTCACGGCCCGGCCGGGATCGCGTCAGCGGCGGGGCGGGACGTCATCCCACGTCACGGGGCGGCCGGCACCCCTCCGGGGGCGCCTGCAGCGTCACCGGGCTCCCTCCGGCGAGGCCGCGTGACGTCACCGGGCGCGAGGGGGCTCCCTCCGGAGGGGGCCGTGACGTCACTGAGACGAGGGACTCCCTCCCAAGGGGGCAGTGACGTCTTGGGGGTGCCCGCGTGACGCAGCTGAAGGCTCCCCGCCCTGGGGGAGAGCTGTGTGTGTGCCGTGGGGCAGGGGGCTCCGGCGGCTGCTGCTGGAGTGGAGTGAGGGGACCCATGATGTAATTGGGGCACATGTGTGACGGCGGGGACTGTGCAGGGGTCCCCCCTTTACCCGGCACAGGGTTGGCCTTGGCACTGGGGGGTCCCCTCGGGATGTGGGAAGCTGCTGCTGGGTAGAGGGGCTGCTGCCATTGAGGTTGCACACACACACACACACACACACAGAGACACAGACACAGACAGACACAGACACAGAGACACACACACAGACACACACATGCACGCGCACACACACAGACAGACACACAGACACACACATGCATGCGCACAGACACAGACACACAGACACACACACAGACACACGCGCACACACACACACACCCCCACACACACACCCACACCCCCCCCCCCTCCTGTGCCCCTCTCCATGGAGCTGTTTCCATACAGCCCGGGGTAATGGAGTCACTTCTCGCCACCAGGGAAGGGTGGTCTCTGGGGGGGTATATCCCCTGTAACAGGAGCATTGACTCCCCCAGCAGCACTGGGGCAGGATGGTGCCCTGGGCGGGGAGGGTCTTGCTGTGTCCAGATCCCCGTGTTGCTTGGTGTGACACCCCCCACCATCTTCCCCCATCTCATTAGGAGCGTCTGTGCTTGGCACCCTTAACTCTGCTTTCTCCTGTGCATTTTGGCAGTCTGAGGAGGACAAACAGCTGCAGGATGAGCTGGAGATGCTGGTGGAGCGCCTGGGGGTAAGTCTGTGGCGTGCTTTCAGCAAGGAGCTGTGGAGCCAGGAGCCCTGGCCAGGACTTGAGTCTGTCTGTCCCTTGCTTATGGTTGTTCCTTGTGCAGTGGTGGTGGGGGAGTTTCATCTTGAGCGGGGCCACCACTTGTCTGCTGTGCTCTGTCCCCCAGCATTGCTGCCTGTCTGACCCGTGTCCAAGGGACCTCTTCCTCCCTCTTGTGTAGGTGGCTTTCTGCCCCACTGTGCCCTCCCTCTCCAGTGCCTGGGCTGAAGAAGGCAGCCCTGAGGGGAGGGGCTGCTCTGCTCAGAGCCATGGCTGTGTTTGGGGAGGGCTGGCAGGGTGGTGGTGCAAGAACCAGCCCTCTGCTCTCTGACAGGCAGCTTGCCTCTGCAGGAGAAAGATACATCCCTCTACCGCCCAGCCCTGGAGGAGCTGCGGAGGCAGATCCGCTCTTCTACCACCTCCATGACCTCTGTTCCCAAACCGCTCAAGTTCCTACGGCCCCATTATGGCAAATTGAAGGAGATCTATGAGAACATGGCTCCAGGAGAGAACAAGGTAAAGGCTCTTGGCCCCACCATCCCATGTGGCTGGAGGGACAGTGCTGGGGCAGGTGACCACTGAGTCCTCTGGACCCTGTGGTCTAACGTCAGCCTCTGTGATTTTCTTCGGTGGGTTAAAACTTGCCAGGGTTGTGCCTTTGCTGCCTGTGATGGCTTGTGGGTGCAGGGAGGGTGTTGTGTCCTTGGCTACCCCTGTTTCCATGTGTCTGGATCTCTGCATTTTTTCCCCAGCGCTTTGCTGCAGACATCATTTCTGTTCTGGCCATGACCATGAGCGGGGAGCGTGAGTGTCTGAAGTACCGGCTGGTGGGCTCCCAGGAGGAGCTGGCATCTTGGGGGCATGAATATGTCAGGTAAGCCTGAGTGGGGAGCAGGGCTTGGGGAAGGACAAGGGCTCAGGGGGATTTCCTTGGGCACTTTCACACTGGCCTGTTTGGGAGGTGTCCTGACTTGCTGGGATTGTGTTCAGCTGTCCCTCTCATGCCTGCACGTGTGTCACCTCATCCTCTATCCACAGTGATTTGCTAGCTACAGAGATCTTGCTGCTATGGCCTCTGTAATCTCTGCTGTTAACCCTGTTCCTCCTCTGAGCTTGTCCCCCATAAGCTCTTGCAGGAATGTGCACCCTCTGTAAACAACACGCAGCCCCAGCCAACTGGCAGCAGCTTCTCCCTATCCTTTGGGTTGGGTGCACCTGGCTTCTGTGGCAGTCATGTCCCTTTGTCCCCACAGGCACTTGGCAGGGGAGGTGGCCAAGGAGTGGCAGGAGATTGATGAGGCTGACAAGGCTCAGAGGGACACGCTCCTCACCCTGGTTAAGGAGATCGTTCCCTACAACATGGCCCACAACGCAGAGCACGAGGCCTGTGACCTGCTCATGGAGATTGAGCAGATGGACATGCTGGAGAAGTACATTGATGACAATGCCTACTCCAAAGTGTGCCTCTACCTGACCAGGTGAGGGGGCTTGGCAGGCTGAGGCGCTGGAGGGGGGCATGGTCCCTGCTGGACCGAGGTTGCCTGGCATTGTCATCACCATTGTGTCTGTGTCCTCCTCGAAGCTGTGTAAGCTATGTCCCAGAGCCTGAGAACTCTGCTCTCCTGCGCTGTGCCCTGGGCATCTTCCGCAAGTTTAGCCGCTACCCTGAAGCCTTGCGCCTGGCTCTAATGCTCAATGACGTGGAGCTGGTGGAGGACATCTTCACTTCCTGCAAAGATGTGTAAGCAGAGACTTGTTGCCCACCCTCTGGGGTCTTTGCACATCATGGTGGGGCATGGCTCCCTGTCTGGGCAGAGTTGGGTTGGATCCTGCCACCACTGGAGTTGTCTGGGGCTTTGGACTGAGGCTTTTGTCCTTGAAATCAAGATGGGCCAGAGCAGGTCGTGTCTGGACTGCTCTTGTGTGCCTCTAGAACAGGGCAAGTTGGCTCACCGTTTGGTGAAGATGTATATGTGCTGGGGCTTGCTGGGGTCTGGGCACTCGTGAAACCTCTCCCCTACGTGCAGAGTTGTCCAGAAGCAGATGGCCTTTATGCTGGGCCGCCACGGGGTCTTCCTGGAGCTGAATGAGGATGTGGAGGAGTACGAGGACCTGACTGAGATCATGTCCAACGTCCAGCTCAACAGCAACTTCCTGGCTTTGGCCAGAGAGGTGAGTGTCCCAGCTGGGAAAAGAGCCCTGGGCTGCCAGGCTCTGCGGCAAGGTCTGGGAAGAGATCTTTCACCCCTATGAGCTTGGCCAGGCACCTCCTGGAGAGGTGCCATTGCCCCAGGCAGCTGCCCTGGGGTGTGCTGGCTGGGAGGTAACCCCCTTTTCCTTCATCTCTGCAGCTGGACATCATGGAGCCCAAAGTGCCAGACGATATTTACAAAACCCACCTGGAAAATAACCGTAAGGGCTTCTGCTGTGGCCTCTATTGTCCCTGCCTGTGGGGAGTTACTGGGGCTGCAACGCAACCTGCGGGCCGGTGCAGTCAGCTGTGTACCCCGAGGTGGGCAGGTGGCCTGCCCACAGTCCCTGACCTGCTGTGGAGCAGACCCAGCTGCCTGCCGTGGATTTGAGCTTCTCCTTCTTGCTGGTGGGTGGGACAGGTCCTTGTCCCCCCATGGCGTGGGATGGCTGTGCAGTGGAGGGCTGGCAGGGTTTCTGTTGTCACTGGCTCACCCTGACATCATTCCCCAGGGTTTGGGGGGAGCGGTTCCCAAGTGGATTCAGCCCGGATGAATTTGGCCTCCTCCTTTGTGAACGGCTTCGTGAATGCTGCGTTCGGACAGGACAAGCTGCTGACAGATGATGGCAATAAATGGTTGTACAAGAACAAGGACCACGGTGAGGGAGCTGGCTGGGCAGGGCTGGAGGTGCCCCGAGGCTTGGGGTTGCTACCTTCTCCCTTTTGGGGACCTGCTGAAAGGGGGGCTGCGCAGCGTGGCTGCCGCTGGGCTGCTCTGTGTCCCTGGCTGCCACAAGCCCCAGGCAGGACACATTGATTCAGGGCTGATGTGGACTCTTCTCCCCTGGAACTGCAGGGATGCTGAGTGCCGCAGCCTCGCTGGGCACAATACTGCTGTGGGACGTGGATGGGGGGCTCACGCAGATTGACAAGTACCTGTACTCCTCAGAGGATTACATCAAGGTCGGTGGCACTGATCCCAGCGCGGGCTCTGTGGCTGTGTGGGGCACTGGCTGGCGGGGGGTGACAGTTGACTTTGCCTTGGTCTGCTGTGTGACTCAGCTCCTGTCCGGAGAGAGGTCTGATGCCCTGTGTCCCAGGTTTTTGAGCAGCTCACAGCAGGGTGGGGGGGCCCTTGGGGACTGCCTGAGGTACCTTTGGGGTCCCCTGGTCACAGAGCTATGAACTTTGGACTGCTCAGCTGGATCCAGAGTGACATTGCTCGCTTAGTACCGGCTTGCCCATCCCAGGGAGTGGGCGTAATGGTGGTATGGCATTAGTCACTGGCTGGCAGGGAGCTTTGTGTGTTGCTGGCCAGCGCATGATGGGTGCTTCTGCCTTGCAGTCCGGAGCCCTCTTGGCCTGTGGCATTGTCAACTCAGGGGTGAGGAACGAGTGTGACCCTGCCCTGGCCCTCCTGTCTGACTACGTCCTCCACAACAGCAACACCATGAGGATCGGAGCCATTTTTGGGTAAGGGCTTTTTTGGTAAGCCCCAGCCTTCCTGTGCTGCACAGGGTGGCACAGCCACCCCCTCACGCTCCTCTGGACTCTCCGCAGGCTGGGGCTGGCATACGCAGGCTCCAACCGTGAGGACGTCCTGACTTTGCTGCTACCTGTGATGGGAGACTCCAAGTCCAGCATGGAGGTAGGGAACAAGGCAGAATTTGCCTGGGGTTCCTGCTTCCACGCCTGGTCTCCAGCAGCTCCTGGGAATGCAGGGGCTGGCCTGCAGTGTGTTTGGGCTCCAAGAGCAAGGCTATGTGTCCCTGCTTGGTGCTGTGCTGTGCCAGAAGAGCAGGACCCTATTTTCCCCATCTGAGCTGCTCCCATGATGGGATTGCAGCAGACATGGGAGGCTAGGAGGCCATCAGATCTCCCAGTAAGCCCGAATTTTTTGCACAAAGTGAGGACCAAGGGTACCCAGTGCTCTTTCGGGCTGGGCAGCTGTCAGACTGTTCAGACCTGGCACCAAGCTCTGAGCCAGCTCCCTCTGCGCTGTCCCCATGTACGACATGTCTTCTTCCTTCCTTCACCAGGTGGCTGGCGTGACTGCCCTGGCTTGTGGAATGATATCGGTGGGCTCCTGCAATGGGGACGTCACCTCAACCATCCTCCAGACCATCATGGAGAAATCTGAGACAGAGCTGAAGGACACGTATGCTCGGTGGCTGCCACTCGGCCTGGGCTTGAACCACTTGGGTAAGGCTAGGCAGTGCCAGTGGCTCACGGGTTGGGGGACAGGCTGGGAGCATCCCCCTCTGCTGTCCTCTGACCACTGTGCCTTTCTCTGCAGGGAAGGGAGAGGCGATCGAGGCCATCTTGGCAGCGCTGGAGGTGGTGTCGGAGCCATTCCGCAGCTTCGCCAACACACTGGTGGACATCTGTGCCTACGCGGGTGAGTTGGGCTGATCGAGGTGGGGGAGGCAGGAGTGGGTCCCGGGCCCTCCACGTGCTAATCCTGGCCTTCTGCTCTCCCCCAAGGCTCGGGGAATGTCCTGAAGGTGCAACAGCTCTTGCACATCTGCAGTGAACACTTTGACTCCAAGGAGAAAGAGGAGGACAAGGACAAAAAAGACAAGAAAGAGAAGGAGAAGAAGGAGAGCTCAGCTGACATGGGGGCTCACCAGGTGGGGAAACATGGACTGGGACCTGTGTCCGTGGGGCAGGAGCTGGCTTTGGGGGGTTCCCTAAGGCCCTTGTGGGATCAGAGCTGGAGGAAAACAGTCGCCAGCAGCATTCCCTGCTCTCTGTCCCCTTGGGCTCAGGGTGGATGCAGGGGCTGTAAGAACTTGAGTGTTGGGCTGGGTGCTCCCTGCCTGGTGCTCAGTGCCCACGTCCCCGCAGGGTGTAGCAGTGCTGGGGATTGCGCTCATTGCCATGGGTGAGGAGATTGGTGCTGAGATGGCCCTGCGCACGTTTGGCCACCTGGTGAGTGATGCTGGGGGGACAGCCCAGAGCTGGGAAGGGATCTGGGTGTTGCTATGCATCTCTTTAGACCTCGCTGTCCTCGGTAAGCGGAGTCTAACACCCACCTCCCCTCTGCACAGCTGCGGTATGGGGAGCCCACCCTCCGACGTGCTGTGCCCCTGGCTCTGGCGCTTATCTCTGTCTCCAACCCCCGGCTCAACATCCTCGACACTCTCAGCAAGTTCTCCCACGATGCTGACCCTGAGGTCTCCTACAACTCCATTTTTGCCATGGGCATGGTGGGCAGTGGTAAGCCTAGGGGGACAGCACAGTTTGGGGTTTGTATGGGGGGGGAAGGTGGGAGACTTGAGCTGTGTGCCCTACTCTGCCTGCACCCTGTTTTCCCCAGGTACCAACAACGCCCGCCTGGCAGCGATGCTGCGGCAGCTTGCTCAGTACCATGCCAAGGACCCCAACAACCTCTTCATGGTGCGGTTAGCCCAGGTGATGATCCTGCGCTTGCCACTCCTGGTGGGGAAAGGGTGGGTTGGGGTACCTTCCCTGGGTGTGGGAGGGGAGGGATGTCCTGGGGGTGTCACCTTCCTGCTAGGCGGGGCTGTGGGGGTTCCAGGTGTTGCCCCACTGCTCTCTCACCTGGTTTCTCTGCCACACCAGGGCCTGACCCACCTGGGCAAGGGGACACTCACCCTGTGCCCGTACCACAGCGATCGCCAGCTCATGAGCCAGGTGGCCGTGGCCGGGCTGCTGACCGTCCTTGTGTCCTTCCTGGATGTGCGCAACAGTGAGTACGGTGGGCTCAGCCCCCCTCTGCCCCATGAGGTGCTCGTCACTCAGCCCCTTTACTCCTGTCTCCCCTCCAGTTATCCTGGGCAAGTCCCATTATGTTCTCTACGGCCTCGTTGCTGCCATGCAGCCCCGCATGCTGGTTACCTTTGACGAGGAGCTGCGACCTCTGCCCGTGTCAGTTCGGGTAGGACAGGTAAGGGGCAGCCAGAGCCAGGGATGGGGTGCTCCAGTGTCCCTGCGTGTCCCTGGCATTTACCTCGCTCCTCTCTCGCAGGCTGTGGATGTGGTGGGCCAGGCGGGCAAGCCTAAAACCATCACCGGCTTCCAGACTCACACGACACCGGTGCTGCTGGCACATGGGGAGCGGGCAGAGCTGGCCACAGAGGAGCACGTACCTGTGACGCCCATCCTGGAGGGATTTGTTATTCTACGCAAGAACCCCAACTATGATGTTTGAGTGGGGGGTGGGGTGGGTGGAGGGTGTGGGGTGGGTAGGTGGTTTGGGAGGGGAGGGAAAAAATCCTACTTTGTTTGGTTTTGTTACTGAGAGTCCAGGAAATAAACTGTGCGGAGACTCTAGCGCTGCAGTACCCTTGTGCTGGGGGCATGGGCTGGGTTCTGATCCCCTCGGGGGTACCTGCTGCCTGGCAAGGGCAGGCACAGCGCAGACCCCGAGTAGCGGGGGCTGGGCACAGGTCATAGGGTGCCATGGGTGCTCCTGCACCCCTGGGGGTCTCCCCACACCTCGCCCGGCTGTGCCCCCCAGGTGTGTGGCCCAGGCACGGCAGGCTGTGCCCCTGCGCCAGTGCCCACCCGAGCCTGGCGCTGCCTGTCCCCGTCACTGTTCTCCTGGGGGGTCTCGGGCAGCGGCCCCCGGGGTGCAGCTGCCCCCCGCGCCCCAGCCGCTGGGGGTCGGGGGGTGCTGGGCGGGGCTGGGATGGGTGCGGGGTAGGGCCTGTGTCTTCCGCGGGGGCGTCGCGGGTAGGTGCAGCCCCGGGGCGCTGGAGGGCTGTGGGCGCTGGATGGGTGCGAGTGCCAGCGGGCGGGCCCGGGGTGGGTGGGGGTCGGGGTGGTGCCGATCCCGGGTGGGGGTGTCCGGCCTGGGTGGTTGTTGGGTGCCGGGTGGCGCCCACCTCGCCGTGATGCCGGGTCACCGGTGGGTGTCCGTCCCGGGTGGGCGCCAGGGGCGGGAGGTGCGGGCGCCGGGGGGCGCCGAGGGCGGTGGCTCGCCACGTGCCGGCGCACGGGCCGCGCGGGGGCGGGCCGGAGCGGTGGGCGGGGCCCGCCGGAAGGCGCGGCGCGGGCGGGACCGTCCCCCAGCCCCACCCCCTCCGCCTGGCCGCGAGGAGCCTCCTCCCGCCCCGCCCCGCCTCGTGACAGAGGCGCCAGCGTCACGTGCCGCGGGCGGTGCCCGCAGCGGCTTCAGGCGCGGCACCGGAGCTCCGCCCCCCCGCGCCCCTCCCCCGCGGCGGCGCCCGGCCCCGCCCCTGCGCGCGGCGCGGCTCCGGAAATGGTCGTGCTGCGCTGCGCTGCGGCTGCGTCGGGCCGCGCGCGCTGAAGGAGACTGAAGGTAACGGGCGGGGGCGGGGCGGGCGCGCGCCGCGGGGGGGGGGGGGGGAGGGGGGCGCCGGTACCGGGCCGCGCGCGCCGCCGCCCCGGGCTTCGCGCCGCCGGGCCGCGCCGCTACCGCCGCCGCGGCCACCACCACGTGGGCGCCGCCCCGCCGCCGCCGGTCCCCTCCCTCGCCCTGCCCCGTCCCGCTCCGCTCCCCGCTGGGCCCGGCCCGGCCCGGCTTTGCCGCCCCGGTGGTCCTGTGCGGCGCCGCTCGCCGCCCCACGTGCCGGCCGGTGCGCCCCGCCGCCGCCGCGCACGTGCTCCCGCCGCCGCGCCCGCCTAGGCCCGCTGCCGCACGTGGTGCGTGCCCCGCCGCCCCCGTCCCGCCGCGCCCGCCCGTGCCGCCGCCGGTGCTGGCGGGGCCGCGGGCCATGGCCGCGGCCGGCAGTGACACGTGTCCTTGGCAGAGGCCGCCGCGGGGGGGAGCGGGGCCGCCGGATGCCGCACCGGGCCCCGCGCCGCGCCCCGCCGCCCCGGCCCTCCCCGCGGCCTGCCCCGGCCCTCCCCGCGGCCCCCTCCCGCGGCCAAGATGGTGCCGGCGCCTCGGGCCTGGCCGCCGCCTCGGGATGGGGCCGGCAGCGGCAGCCGGCAGGGCCGCCGCCTCGGCCCGGGGGCGAGGCCTGGCGGGGCCGGCTGCTCCCGGGCCGGCGCTGCGGCCTGGCCTGGTCTTGCCGCCGGGGACACTCCCCCCACCCCCCGGCTCCTCGCCTTGTTCTCCCCCGGGCGCCCGGTGGCTCGGCCCCTGCCGCCGCGGAGCCCAGCCTTCCGGTGCCCCCGCTCGGACGGGGCCCGGCTGCCCCGGTCCCCCGCCTCCCCTAGGGCCCCGCCTCGGGTAAGGACCCCCCGCCCCGGCCGCGGGCCCTGCACAGGCCGCGGACCTGGCCTCTCCCGGCGCGGGGGAGGCAACGGCCACGGGGCGGCCTCTCCCGTTGCAAACCCTGCTGGCGGTTCCCCTTCCCCAGGCCCGGGACGGGACCTGCCGCGGCCCGGAGCCGGCCGGGGGGGGCAGAGCAGGGCCCAGGCTGATCTCTCTCTCCTCCTCCCTCCTCTCTCCAAGTCAGTCGGATGAACGGTCTCTGCAGGCCCGCTCAGCCGGCCCAGGTTTTTCCCGCGGGGGGGTGAGTATCCTGCTCGCTCCCGGTTGTGCTGGGGGGGGGGGGGGCGCAGGGAGGCTGGGGCTGTCCCCAGGTGTCCCCATTCCCTCTATGACACCCCCCATTCCCCACCCTAGCTTTTGTTTGGGGTGACCGGTCCTAAGGCCGACCTAAGATGGTCCAGGCCGCTGCGTCCCGGGGCTGGGCCGTCCAGGCGTGCCGGGCTGCCCCTGCCAGGCTCTTGGCTCCCCAGTGAGCCAGGGCCGGGGGGAGCACCCAGGAGTGCAGCCCAGCCCCTGCCACCTCCTGGAACCCCATCAGGACCTATCTCTACTGGGGTTGTGGCTAGGGGACCCTCGTGATGGGATGGCACCCCCACCCCACCCCCCAGATACCAGGCTACCAGCCCCGCGGGGTGTTGGGGGCACCCAGTGGCCTGGTGCCGGGGACGTGCCTGGCAGTGGCTGCAGCAACGGGGCTGGGGGCCGGCAGGGCCGGCAGTGCTGACGCGGCCGGGCATCAGGTTACAGGAGGCACCACGGCTGCTCCCTCTGCTCCCTCGGGTGCCCCGGCTGGCAGCAGGCTTGCCAGGTGCCATGGGGTGCAGGGGACCCCCGATGGGGTGCAGAGTGGGAGCACCGCCTCTCCTTCCTGCCCCAGTGGCCTTTGCACTGGGGCGGGGAGAGTGGCACCAGCTGCCAAGTCCCTCCCGGGACAGCCGGGAGGGTGCCCGGGCTGTCTGGGTTGTGGGGGGCTGCGGGCTCCCTTGGGTAGGGCAGTGGGCAGGAGTGGCGTGGGGGGGACGTGGTGGGAGCTGCTCCCTGCCCTCCCTGGTAGGCGTTTGCGGTGTGTGCCGGGGACCCAGCGCCACCAGCCGGAACAGGTTTGGCCGGCCGGGGGAAGCGCTTAGTAGGTCAGCTGGGGTGGAGCAGGGCACGGCTGACGCCGGGGTGCCGCTGGCCCACCCAGCCCCCCGGAGATGGTGGTGGCCTGGGTGCTGGTGGCAGGTCACGGGTACCAGTGCCTGCTTGTGTGGGGCGCTCAGCCAGGCTCAGTGGGGTCACCTTGGGGTGGGGGGTCAGTCCTGCCAGTGGGCATGGCTGGGTTTGGGGTGTGATGGGGGCTCTGTTCCGTAGGGCAGGGGGATCTGCCCGGATTGGGTGGCCTAGCAGTGCCCACCCCTTCCCTGTTGCCTCAGTGGGGCAGGAGGGGGTGGCTGGGGGTCTGCACCTTGGCAGGATGCTGTCTGTGGGGCATGGTCAGTGCCTGCCTTGACTTTGGTGGGGCTGAGGGGCTGGAGATGCCCCATTTTGAGGGCTGATGTGGACAGGAGACAGATGTTTGCGGTGCTGCCTGCTTCCAGCTTACGCCTGCTGTCCCTGTCCCTGCAGATAGCGAGGGGACCCTTATGCACAACCCCATGAAATGAACAAAGCTCCACAGCCCACAGGAGGAGCCCCGACAGCCCCGCACCCTGCCCCTTCTCCTGGACTGCCGCAGGTAACCATCCCCTTTGGGGTGGGGCGGACCCAGCTTTGTGTGTCTGGTTTGTGTCGGGGGCAGTGGTGCCATCTCCTTCCCTCCCTGCCTCCCTCCAGCCGACGTTCCCACCTGGTCAGACGGCACCTGTGGTTTTTAACCCGGCACCGACCTCACAAATGAATACGCCTTCTCAGCCGCGCCAGGTAAGGGCTTTGTGCCCAGCTGGAGGGGACAACAGTGGGGATCCAGCAGCTTTCTGCCTCCTGGCCAAGCAGCCCCTACTACTGGGGTGCAAGGAGTCCTGTGATGCCCCTCGGGGCTGGTGTGCGCCTGTGAGGGGGAGCATGCCCATGATCTGGACCGCAACCGCTGCCTGGGGACCTCGTGGCCCTGGGCTGGGGGGACAGACGCTTCCGGCCAGGGGTGCCCACCAAGTGACTGCTCTTCTCTCCTTCCTCCCCTGTCCCAAACCTCCCTCTCCTCCTCTCTCAGTTTCCAGCAGGGCCTCGGGCTATTCACCA
Source organism: Falco punctatus (assembly GCF_963210335.1). Lineage (NCBI taxonomy): Eukaryota > Metazoa > Chordata > Aves > Falconiformes > Falconidae > Falco > Falco punctatus. The sequence continues at coordinate 10,885,141 of NC_137593.1, read as the reverse complement.
GCAGGTACTAACCCGCTTCTCCCACCCTGCATGCTGAGCACCCTGCCCCGACACTGCACAGAAACACCCACCCTGGGCATGAAATGGCAGGGGAGCACGGTGGGGACCCTAGAGCTGGGGGATGTGCTGGTGTGGGGAAAGTGGGGAACACCTGCTCGACTCGGGGGGGGTTGGTTTCCCTGCAGTGTCTCCCCAATTCCCTCTTTGCATGAAGCCTGCAGCATGTGGCTGTGCCTGTGCTAACCCCGGTCCAGGCTGCTGCTTCTACCTGTACCCTTCCTCATCTTCCTTTTCCTCCCCACTTTGTTGGGGTCTGTCAAGAGGCCTTGTGATGCTGTGCAAGGCTTAGGGCCTTGCCCTCTTGTGTGGAGGAGCTGCTGGGGACAGATCTGGTGATGTCCTTGGTTGTGTTGATTGGGAGCCCCTCAAACCCATCCCTGCCTCCTGGGGGGTCCCTACAGTGGGCCCCAGTGGATTTGGAATGTGGGCACCGAACAAAGGGCTCCCCAGCCTCCTGTCCCCTCCTTTGCCAGCCACCCTGAGCCCAAGCCCTGTCCCAATGCGGGTAACTCCTGTCTCTCTCTTTCCCCTTTTCCCTCTGTATGCGTGCGCTTGCTAACAGGGAGGATTCAGGTCTCTTCAGGTAATGCTTTCTCCTTGCCCCGGGGTGCGTGCGCGGACCTTTCCTTGCCCACTCGCTGCTGGGCTTGAGCTGCTGCTCCTGGGGGTGCTCCTGCCTGGCGAGGAAGCTGGGCTGGGATGAACGGCATGGGCCGGGGGGGCAGTAGCCGGCTCCGCACACCCGGTTGTCCCGCTCCGGCGTGGCTCGGCGCGGCAGGACTACAGGTCCCAGCATTCAGCGCGAGCGCCGGGAGCCGGTGTGGAGCACGCTGGGACCTGCTGCCGCCAGGCTGCGGCCACGGCCGGTGCCACCGGAGCTGCTGGCCCCTGCCGTGCTGGGCGGGAGCCATGCTGGGCATAAGCTGGGTCAGGTGGACCCAGGCGGCCCCGCAGGTGCGTGGGGACAGGATGGTGCTAGGGTGGGGGGCAGATCTAGGGAGCACGGGGTGGGGTGGGGGGGCGCCTGCATCCTGGGGTCGGGGTGTGTCTCCCCAGTGTGCGTGGCCGTGCCGGGTGGGGGTGCTGGTGCTCCGTCTGACACTGTGCCCTGTCTCTCCCCAAGCATTTCTACCAGAACAGGGCGCAGCCTCCTGCCAGCGCGTCCCGCGTACAGAGTAACACGACGGCCCGGCCCGGCCCCCCTGCCCATGTGTATCCAGCTGCTTCCCAGGTGATGATGATACCCTCCCAGATATCCTACACACCTTCCCAAGGAGCCTATTACATTCCTGGACAGGTGAGGGCCGTGCCCCAGGCTCTGGGAGGGGGCTGGGGTGTGTGCTGGTGGGGGTGTTGCCCGGGGTTGGAGCCCAGGTCTGTTTTGGGAGGGTGCAAGGGGTCCCTCAGGCTCTCTGAACACCTGTTTGATTTGAGCAGGGTGCTGCTTGGCTCTGTAGAGAGGCATCGGGCCACGCTGGTCCCCCTCCCTGGCAGCCCCCTCAGGCGCCTGGTGCCCACTTTGCCTGTGTCCTTCTCCCTGCCCTGGTGCCCAGCCAGTTTACAGGCAGGTTTGGGGATACATCCGTGGTTTGGGGGCACATCCATGCCCTGCAGGGGAGGTAACTGAGCTTTCTTCTCCCTCATTGCAGGGTCGCTCCACGTACGTCGTCCCGACCCAACAGTACCCGGTCCAGCCCGGTGCCCCTAGTTTTTACCCTGGAGCCAGCCCCACAGAGTTCGGGACTTACGGTACAGAGGGGGGGTTGCTCTGCTCCCTGGTGCTCTTCAAGCCCCAAACACTATGCAGTTTTTTTTGCTCCTCTGCCTCTGGCTTCCCTGCAGCCCCCTGCACTCAGGAGCTGAGTGCAGACCTCTGTGTCTTTGCCAACTTGCTGGGACAGTCTCTGTGACTCCATTACAGGGGGTTTTGGGGGACAGGGGGTGTTGCCCATTGCCCAGCAGCACTGAGGGCTGCACATCATGTCCCACCGGTCCATCCACCCCCGCCCTTTTCCAAATCGGGGCAGTTTAATGTTTAACTCTCCTGGCAGAGGGCTGGGACAGACTTTATTCCCTGTTCCCCCTTGCTCACTGTCAAGGTGGTGAGCAGTTTAGTGCTTGCTGACGCCCCTGTTCAGCTCCCTGATCCCCACGGAGCTGAGCCTGGGGTGCCGGGGCCACTCCATGCCTGCCCTCTCCTGGCACTGGGGAGCAGCGGTGTGAGCAGCCCCTCCTTCTCCCCGCTCGCATGTGGCCACCCGGGCTGTGACTATATTTAGGCTTGGTTGGTCCCCGGAGGCCTGGCAGACACAGAAATGTGAGCTGAGGCCTCCGGCCCGGCCCCGGCCCAGCAGCAAAGCATAAGTGGGGCAGAGATGGGCTTCTCCTGAGCCAGGTACGTGTCTGTCCTCCCTCTCTCTCTTGTCCCAGGGCCCAGTTGGCCCCTTGGAGGAGGGAGGTGGCCCCCAGCAGCAGCCGGCTCCCACACTCAGGCCAGGGCACAACTGCTTCTTTGTGCCTGGCACTGGGGCATCCCCTGGGTGTCTCTGTGGGGTCCTGGGATGGGTTTGCTCCCTGCCTCTGCTTTTGGGTGGCGGCTGTTCCAAGGGGAGGTGGCAGCAGTGTGCCCCTTGCCCACAAGACTGTGTGGGTGGCCTGGCATGGTGTGCCCCTCAAGGGTAAGGTGGGCCAGTCCTCCTTGTCCCCAGGGCTGGGCAGCTCAGGGCCTTCCCCCCCTTCAGTCCCCCTGTGTCTGGCCCATCCCTGGGGTGCGAGGCACTCCTCGTCCCTCTTGGGCAGAGAGGGAGGTCCTTGGCTCAGGGATGGGGCACTCGGCCAGTTGCCAGAGCACCTTGGTTGAGTTCTGGGCTCAGTGCAGCCGAGAAAGCATGAGCCGGGGGGTCCGGGGCCCAGCTGTGACCGTGCCTCTCGCCCCACCGCCTCGCACCCGTATCCCCATGGCACTGTGCTGGGGATGATGCTGGCGGATGCCCTGGGAGGAGCGGAGTGCCTCCTGGGGGCTGGGCCAGCCCTGGATGGGGTCCAGCTCTGCCTCCGGCCCACAGCACAGCTCCTTCCTCTGGGCTGGGCTCGCCGAGGGCTCGGCTGTGCAGGGAGCCCGAGCCCCTTGGCCTGGGTGTGAATGGAGGGTGGGGACGGGGCTGCCTGGTGCCGCCCTCGGGCTGGTGCCGGCCCCGGGGAGATAAGGGCGCCTGCAGGAAGGTGGCTGGCTGTGGAACCCGGACGCCTGTACCCAGCATGGCCGAGTGTCCCTGCGAGGCCATCGGTGGCATGGAGCCGGTGGGCACGGCGGGTGCCTGCGGGGCCTGGCTGGGCGTGGGGGTGGCGCGGGGACGCTCTGCTTCACGGGGAAGGAATTTGGTCAGGCCTGTCAGGCGGGTTGGGACGATCCGGGCCGGATGCGATGGGGATTTGCTGCAGAACGGCACGGGCTCCCCAGGCTCCTGACAGACCCCTGTGTTTGGGGGATCAGGGAGTCCCCAGGACGGGCTTGGAAGATCCGAGTTGGCCAGTCTGACACACTCTCCTCTCCTCCAGCGGGTGCTTACTACCCGGCACAGGGGGTGCAGCAGTTCCCAGCGGGGGTCCCAACTGCCCAGGTCATTGTGAGCCAGCAGCCTCCAATCCCCCCAAAACGAGAGCGCAAGACGGTAAGGAGCCATCTGCCTGCGGGCGTGGGGGGGGCACACATGCGGGAGGGGACGGTGCTGGCCCTGGGTGCCCGCATTGCGCAGGATGGGATATGGTGCGGCGTGCTGGAGGAGGGTGGTGCTGTGGGGCTGTGGCAGCCCCCGGTCTGGGGGGCTTGGTGAGGGGACTGGGGGGTGTGGTGGGTGCCAGCGACCTTGGCCGTCCCGACGGGCAGCGTTGTGCTGAGTCATGGCTCCCAAGGGGGGGGGGGTGGGGTGGGCGGGGGGGTGGGGGTGGGGGTGCCGCGGCTGCCAACTGCTGTCTGCTCCCGGAGATGCCGGCACTCGGAGGCCTCGTGCGGGGCCTATTTATAGCGGGAGCCAAGCGGCTGCCGGCATGGCCCTGTGCTGGGGAGCAGGGGGTGCTGCCGGGCTGGAGACGGGGGATGCTGGCATTTCCTCGGCAGGGGGGCCTTGGTGCCCCTTAGGCTCTGGTCTTGTTGCCTTGGGAGCAGGTTGTGTTTGGGGGTGGGGACAACAAGACCCCTGGCTGCACTGTGTCCCCTGGCAGAGTCTCAGGCCTGCGTCCCCCCCATACTCATCACCTGGCAGGGTGCCCTGCTGTTCCTGCTGCACCCACGTTGGGCACGGGCCAGTAAGGCTGCGGGCATATGGGCTGTGCCTCGGGCGGTACAGAGCTCATCACAACTTTTGTGTGTCAAGGCCAGTCCCCTGTGTTGTTCTTGAGGTGTAAGGGGGTAGTCCCCACAGCCCCTGTGCCAGCGTGGTGATCCCTTGGGATCCCCTGACCCCTGGAGATGGGCACTGGCCTGGGGACATGGCTCTGGCTGCCTGGCACGATGGCTTGCAAGGCATCAGGACAGGACAGTGTGGGATGCTGTGCCCTGTGGGGAGGGGAGGTGATGCCCACTGGTTTCCAAGCTGTGTGTGGCCAGAGCAGACACAGGCCAGTGCTGAATGAGTGTCTTGCCTCTCCCTTTGGAGAAGGAGGTGTCCTGGGGGTGTCGGGCCAAGGGAAAGGGGGTGGCCAGTGTGCTCTGTCCCCCACCCCACCGACAGCTTCCCCCTCTCTGCCCTGATCCACGGACAGATCCGGATACGAGACCCCAACCAAGGTGGCAAAGACATCACTGAAGAAATAATGTCTGGAGCAAGGACCTCATCCACCCCCACCCCTCCACAGGTAAGGGGACCCCCTGACTGGGGCAGTGGGATATGCACAAGGCCCTGCTGAACTCCGTCTTTGCCCCCTCCCCCAGGCTGGAAGCAGTTTGGAGCCCCAGGCCAATGGAGAGACCCCCCATGTAGCAGTTATTGTCCGGCCAGGTAAGTGCCTGTGTCAAGGGTGGGCATGCCACCTGGCATCAGTTGCTGCTTGGTTCCCTGTTGGCACTGCGGGCTGTGAGATGCCAGCCCTGCCATTCCTTGGTTCACCTGGGGCTTGTGGGTTCACATGCCTTCCCTACATACCTGGGGACTGGTGTCCCCATGCCGACTCTAGCAGAATTTATGGGGGCTGTCTGCTCACCCCAGCTGTCCCCTGAGTGCTGGAGGATGCCTTTTGTCCCTGTCACCTGTTTGTGGTGTGGGCTGGCACATCTATCCCTACCCATCCTGCAGACGGAGGGATCTGGGGGAAGTGCAGGGTGAGAGGGGGATTGGAGAGCCCCTCATTAATACCATCTACTTTGCAGATGACCGCCCGAAGCCCGCGCTGGTGGTGAGCAAGCCTGTCTCCCTGGAGCCCAGCAAGTCGGCGTCCCCATCGCCTCCCCCTCCCCTCATCCCCGAGGTGGAGCCTGTGGTGCTCTCAGCTGTGACGCTGGTGCCAATGGAGCCCCCCGTGGACGCGGACACTAAAGTGGAGCTGGGCGAGGCGCCGCCCGACCCACACAAGACGTTTAGCGCCATCACTACAGTGCCAGGGGCTGTGGAGCTGCCCCTCGTGCCCGCGCCCGACATGGACACGGTGGCCACGGAGGAGGAAGAGGAGGAGGAGGAGGAGGTTGCCATTCCCCTCCCAGAGCCTGCCCCGCAGGCGCCTGTGCCCCCTGAGGTGCCGCTGGTGCCCGTTGTCCCCACAGTGCCAGCCGTGCCCCTGGTGCCAGCCGCGCCGTCACCGCCACCCGTCGTAATGCAGGCCCCTGAAGCACCTGCCAAACCTGCGTCTCCCAGCCCCCCACCACCCCGGGAAGAGCCCTGCCCTGAGCCCCCTGCTGAGGCCAACGGGGTCTTGGAGGAGGTGCCCGAGCCGGTCCCCAAGGCACCCGTGTGCCAGCCGGTGCCTGCACCTGCACCCGCGCCCGCCCTGGACTCCCCCATCGCCCAGCCCGAAGAGCTGCCCCTGCCCAACGGGGTGGAGGGCACTGGCAAAGCAGAGCCGAGCAAGGAGCAGCCCGAGTCGGACATCAGTCCTATCTCAGAGCCTGAGGAGCTAGCCCAGCCCAGCACCCCTGCTTCTCCCCCAGCTGAGGAGGAGGAGGAAGAGAGCGAAGGCCCTGGCGAGGCCCAGGAGCGGAGCTCGAGCCCAGCCCCTGCCCCTTCGCAGACCTCAGAGGCGACCGCACAAGGTTGGGGACATTGGGCTGGGGTGTGCAGGGTCACAGGGTGCCCCAGGGTGGGTATTGGGTGACATGGGGCAGGGGGGTGGTGTCGCCTGCGCATGGGTTGCGGGGAGGGTATTAAGAGAGGGCAACAGGGTTAGGTGACCCAGGACGTGTGTATGGGATGCTGGGTGGGGATGAGGTGCCTGTGGATGGCAAGATGCGGGGGCAGATGTCTGGGGAGTGTGTCTGTATGCAGAACTATGGGGTGGGTGGGTATAGAGGGGTGCCCTAGGTCGTGGGGTGCCACGAGGAAAGTGTGTTTTAAATGCCTTATGTGGGGTTGTAGGGCAGGTGTTTGGGGGCTGTGTGTGAGGGCTGTCCCCAGCTGTCCCAGGGCATGGGGAGGTGCAGTGGGTGGAGGGGTGGCAGGGGAGACGCAGAGCTGCCGGCTGTAGCTGTGTGGGGCACCCTGTGTAGGGGTATGCTGGTGCCTGGGGAAAGTGAGGTGCTGTGAGGATGCGCTGGGGCAGAGATACGTTTTGTCTTTTATTTATTTATTTATTTATTTATTTAGGCATCCTACACAAGAGTGTGGGGGTTATATAGGGGTACTGGGGGAGGATGGGAGAGATGGGTACACAGGAGGTGTTCATATGGAGCACCCTGAGCGGGGATATAGGGGGCCTATAGGAGGGTGACCTGGTGGCATATGTACCTCTGGGGAGTGCCTCTGTATGGGGTGGTGTCTGGGGGTGCCGGGGAGGGGAGTGTATGTGGGGGCAGAGGTGTATGCGGGTGTCCCCCTAAGGGCTGCCCTGCAGAGGGGCATGAGTGTCTGCAGGGATCCCCCGTGCTAGGGAAGAGGTGTGGATGGGGTGCTTCACAGAGGCCCGGGGTAAATCAGGGTGCAGCGGGGAGATGGGGAGAAGTGTGAGGTGCATCTGTACAGGCTGTTCTGGGGTGCACGCTTGGGGACCGGGGTACCTTGGTGGGCTGTATGTTGGATCTGCAGGGCTGCAGATGCCCAGGTGGGTACACGGCGTGTTTGGGGCTAGGGGCTGTGCTGGGGACTTACGTCCCTGTGGCTCCCCACGGCCCCACCTGGAAGCTCATCTGATGTTGCTGGGGCCCTGCTCGTGACCCTGGACCTGGTGTCAGGGTCCAGGGGGCTGGGAGGGTTCCTCTTCTTCACCTCGCTGCCTCTCCTCCCAGTCGCCGTGTCGGTGCCAAAGAAGAAGCGAAGGATGAAGGAGCTGAACAAGAAGGAGGCAGTAGGCGATTTGCTGGATGCCTTTAAAGAAGTGAGTGTCCTAGGGGTTTTGGGGGGGTCACCTTGTGTCCTCCTGTGATGAACTCTGCTTTGTGCCATCGTGTCTGGGCCACTGATGTTCTGTGATGGTAATGAGGATCTGAGAGAGGGATGGATGCCTGGGTGTGGGGTGGAGGGGACAGGACCAAGCTCACAGGGTGACTGCTTTCCCTTTACCTCACAATGCAGTCTCAGATCAGTGACAGTGCCTCAGAAGCAGAGAACAAGCCCCCCACGTCTGCCCCTGCCCGTGAAGCAGAGGATGTGGCTCCTGCCCGGCCACAAGAAGAGTCAGAGGAGACGTGGGAGGAAAAGGAGGACAAGCTGGCTCCTGAGAAGGGCAAGTCTGCTGACCAGAAGTACCGCTACAAGGAAGGTGAGCCGTGCCTTGGCTCAGGCCTTTTCTGGGAGCCACCACCTCTGGACCCAGCGGTCGGGAGGGTGGGGGTGCCATGGTTCAGCTGTACTCTACCCCACACTCTTCTCCTATCTTGTCACCAAGCCTGGCGTGGGGTGGGGAACAGAGGCCCCAGCAGGAGGGTCCTGGCAGGAGGCAGGGAGCTGGTGGTGTCAGGCTTTCTGTTGAAGCAAGCAGAGTTGTACTCATGGTGTACCAGCCTGAGGCAGCTCTATGGTTGTCTACATCCCACTTCACTGGTCCCTGGATGGGCCTGGACCTGCCACAGCTTGGGGTGGAGGATATGGGACAGGCCACATCAGGCTTTCCCTCTTGCCCCCCACTGCAGAGCAATGGAAGCCACTGAACCCTGAGGAGAAGAAGCGATATGACCGGGAGTTCCTGCTGGGCTTCCAGTTCATCTTTGCCAGCATGCAAAAGCCTGAGGGACTGCCCCAGATTACAGATGTGGTGCTGGACAAGGTTGGTGCGGCCCTGGAAATTGGGGGGGCAGGGGTCTGGCTGCTCTTTGTGCCTTGTCAAGGCAGGGCAGGGACTTACCTGCTGTGCTTGGGGTCCTGCTGCAGCATCTGCAATGGACCTTGAGCCTGGGGTTGGTGGTGGTGGGGCACTTCTGGGGCCTTCTTTCCAGTTCATTGTCCCGGCGCTGAGGCTGGGGGATGGATCCATCCCACTCCTCTGCCCCCGGGCATCCTCAGCCGTGTGTACCTTCGCAGGCCAACAAGACCCCCCTGCGGGCGCTGGACCCCATCCGCCTTAGTGGCATGAACTGCAGCCCTGACTTCACCCCCTCCTTTGCCAACCTTGGCCGGCCCGTCATGGGCAACCGGGGCCTGGTGAGTATCTCCTTGCTTCACCCATGCTGTTCCTGTCTGCCTTTCTGTGATGATCAAGCTTTTGAGCCACTGTGTCTGGGCCACTGATGTCCGTGATGGAACTGAGGATCTGAGCAGGCAGATGGGGACACCCTGGGAGCCAGCCCAACTTGTCCCAGAGCAAGGAGCTGAGTTTCTTCTTCCCATGTCAGCCCTCAGGGTTGGGTCCCCGCCGTTCCCAGCAGAGCCAGAGGAAGGAGCCCCGCAAAATCATTGCCACTGTGTCTCTCAATGAGGATGTCAAGTTGAACAAGGCTGAGAAGGCCTGGAAACCCAGCAGCAAGCGTGCCTCCGAGGAGGAGGATCCTGAGAACATCAAGACGCAGGTGGGAGCTGGGGCAAGCGTGTGGTGGGAGGACGGGGGGCGGGGGCGTGCCTGACTCTCACTGATCCTGCTGTCCTTGCAGGAACTGCTCCGCCGTGTCCGCAGCATCCTCAACAAGCTGACGCCCCAGATGTTCCAGCAGCTGATGAAGCAGGTGATGGAGTTGTCCATCGACACGGAGGAGCGGCTCAAGGGTGTCATCGACCTCGTCTTTGAGAAGGCCATCTCGGAGCCAAACTTCTCTGTTGCCTATGCTAACATGTGCCGTTGCCTTATGGGGGTGAGCAGGAGCTGGGGGGGTGGTCTCCCGCCAGGCTGACCGGGGTTTTGTGTGGGGGCTTTGGCTGAGCTCAGCAGGGTGCAGGTCCTTCCGTGTGGTGTGGGGAAAACAGAGTGTGTGGATGAGGACCAAGTCCAGAGTCTTGGCAGGGCATCATGAGGGTGTAGGGTGGGTTTTCCCTGGTTTGAGCAGTGCCTGGGCCTTAGCTGGTCAGCTTTTGGGGAAACATGACTCATGCTTCTTGCCTGGGTTGTACCTCTCCCTGCAGCTCAAAGTGCCCACAACAGACAAGCCCACGGTGACTGTGAACTTCCGCAAGCTGCTGCTCAACCGCTGCCAGAAGGAGTTTGAGAAGGACAAGGATGACGATGAGATCTTTGAGAAGCGACAGAAGGAGATGGATGATGCCAGTGCTGTGAGTTGGGGTGGGAGGCTGTGGCCAAGGGCTGGTGTGGGCATCTTCGGGGTGGCTTTGGGCTCTGAGCTGCCCTGCTGTGCCCTCCCTGCAGCCCGAGGAGAAAGCGCGCATGAAAGATGAGTTGGAAGAGGCACGGGACAAGGCCCGCCGACGATCTCTGGGGAACATTAAATTTATCGGAGAGCTCTTCAAACTGAAGATGTTGACAGAGGCCATCATGCACGACTGTGTGGTGAAGCTGCTCAAAAACCACGATGAGGAGTCTCTTGAGTGCCTTTGCCGTCTACTTACCACCATTGGCAAGGACCTGGACTTTGAGAAGGCCAAGGTACCCCTTGCCCTGCTTTGCCTTGCCCTACCCTTGCCTTTGGGAGGGATGTGACCATGACTCTGTCCCTCTATAGCCCAGGATGGACCAGTACTTCAATCAGATGGAGAAGATCATCAAAGAGAAGAAGACATCATCCCGAATCCGTTTCATGCTGCAGGATGTGATTGACCTCAGACGGGTAAGGCACGTGGCCTGTTATTGCCCGGGGACTGCCCTTTGCTACCTGCTTGGTCCCAGGAAAATGCTGGCCTGTGTCCTCTGAGTGCCAGCAGTCCCTGGGAGGGGAGAGGTGGGTATGTAAGCTGTGGCCAGCCCCAGAGACACCATGCTAGCCCTCAGCCCTTGGTTAGCATGGTAGTGGTAGTGGGCACACAGTAACTGGCGGCTGCTTAATGCAGGGGGGCTCCAGAAACTGAGCCCTTTTGTGCCAAAAGCTGCCACAGCACGCAGGGAGTTGTGATGGCTGAGGCAGATCAGTCTGAGACTTCGAGGGTGGAATAACTGGGAAGTAGGAATGTCTCAGTCTCCATCCTCCAACCAGCTCAGTGCCCTCTTTCCTTCTTCCCTGCCCTCTGCAGAATAGCTGGGTGCCGCGGCGAGGAGACCAGGGCCCCAAAACCATTGACCAGATCCACAAGGAAGCAGAGATGGAGGAGCATCGGGAACACATCAAAGTGCAGCAGCTCATGTCAAAGGACAAGAGGAGAGGACCCCCTGGGCCATCCTCCAGCAGTGAGTGCCGAGGCTTGGGGACATCTGGGGCTGCCAGGGTGGGTTGCTCCTGCTGGGCACAGCTTGAGGTTAGGCTTTGCCTTATGTCTGGCGCCTTTCTGCTCAGGTGGGCGTGGGAGCCTGGTTGCAGATGATGGCTGGAACACAGTGCCCATCAGCAAGGGCAACCGGCCCATTGACACCAGCCGGCTAACGAAGATCACCAAGGTGAGGCTGAGGGTACAGTGTGGGCAGTTGAGCCAGCTGCCTGGCATGGATCCTGCCTTGATGCGGCGTTCAGAGCTAACTCTGTCTCTCCACCTGCAGCCTGGATCAATCGACTCCAACAACCAGCTCTTCGCACCAGGTGGGCGGCTGAGCTGGGGCAAGGGCAGCAGTGGAGGGTCTGGCGCAAAGCCTGCAGATTCAGGTAGGCTGTGTGGGACTGGCTGGGTGCCATTGGATGGGGCAGGAGGGGGGATCCTTCCCCCCAGCGGTTCCTGTACTGGGGAGGTGCAGAACTCTGAGACTCCCCTCTTTTCACACCCAGCATCTGATTCAGGGCGACCAGCCACGAGCACCTTGAACCGCTTCTCAGCACTTCAGCAGTCGACCCCTGCCGAGAGCCTGGAGTCCCGCCGTGTGGTGCAGAGGTGAGGGGCCAACCCTGCCTTGGGTGTGTGGGCACGTTGGTCTGCAGCCCAGGGAGGCCCCCCCAAATCAGGCATCGGTCAATCAGTAGTACATAGGCAACCATATGCCATCTGTGCTGGAATAATCCCCTGTGACAAGATGGGGCTTTTTTGGGGGGCTCGGAGTCAGTGGTGAGTCCTTGCAGCAAAGAAGACTGACCCCACCCTGGGCTTCCTCCTCACTGTCCAGCACTTAGGGGACCATACCTGGGTGCTGGGTCCACTCTGGGGGTCCTGGGACCAGATGGACATTGATGGGCTGGAGGGAGTCCCGTGGAGGCTGGAGCATGAGATCTGCAAGGAGAATTGGGCTTGGGTTTTGTTCAGAAGAGGGAAACGGAGGATCTTGCTACAGCCTGCAGCCGGGCAAAGGTGTGGGCAGGATGGAGCCAAGCTCTGCTCAGCCATGCCAAGGGTCAGAGCGAAAGGCAAAGGGCATGAGTTAGAGCGGGAGAAACAGGGAAAAGTATTTTCCCTGGAGGGTGGTCAGGTGCTAGAAAAGGTCCTGGAAGGGGCTGGGGTTGGAGTGCGACAGCCTTGCCTTGCAGAGCTCTGCAGTCTGGGGTCAGGGAGGGGTGGCAATGGGCTCTTCATGCTGTGTCTGTCCTCCTCCCACCCAGGAGCAGCTCCAGCCGCGACAGGTCAGAGAAGGCTGGGGACAGAGGGGACCGGGAGTCACGTTCAGAGAAGGGCAGCGACCGCCTTGAACGTCCTGACCGGGGGGAGCGGGCAGACAGGAACAGGTCTGCCCTCACCAAGAGGAGCTTCAGCAAAGAGACAGAGGACAGGAGCCGAGAACGGGAGAAGCAGGGCGGCCCTGAGGCTGTGCGCAAGGCTGCTAGCATGACGGAGGAACGGGACAGAAGCCGAGAGACCAGTGAGCTGGCGAGGAGCGGTGTCCTGGGGGTCTGGCTGCGGCCTGGGGCTCTATCTGTCCCAGGTGGTGCCTGATCCTTGCTCTCTCCTCGCAGTTAAGCAAGAGCCAGCACCTCCTGCAGCATCCCCCAAGCCCACACTGTCAGAGGAGGAGCTGGAGAAGAAATCAAAGGCGATCATAGAGGAATACCTGCACATCAATGACATGAAGGTGAGAGGAGTGGGTGGCCAGGCACAGCACCATATGGCCCCTGTAAAACGCTGTCTGCTTCCCTGGGCAGTAGTGCTGTTGGGCAGGATGCCAGCGGTGCCTGGATGAGGAAAGGGGCAGCCAGGGCTGGCCATGGGGCAGTACTGACCCCACCTTTTCCCTGCAGGAGGCCCTTCAGTGTGTGCAGGAGCTGGGCAGCCCCTCCTCGCTCTACATCTTTGTGCAGAACGGCATAGAGTCAACACTGGAGAGGAGCACCATCTCCCGTGAGCACATGGGGGTCCTGCTGTGCCAACTGGTGAAGGCGGGCACGCTCTCCAAGGAGCAATACTACAAAGGGTGAGGGGCTGGGCCAGCCTGGTCCCAGGCTGGTTATTGGCTCAGCTTTGAATTTGGCTCTGCCTTGGGTAGGGCTCATCACTGAGACCTCCCAAGGTCCCTGCAAGCTGAGGGCACTGGGGCCACTGAATCCCAACGGCCCCCATCTGCCACACAGGCTGCGGGAGATCCTGGAGATTGCGGAAGACATGGAGATCGACATCCCACACATCTGGCTGTACTTGGCTGAGCTTATCACCCCCATCCTGCAAGAGGAAGGCATCCCCATGGAGGAACTGTTCAGGTGAGGGCTGTGCCCCTGTGTGGGACTGCCATGGGGTCCCAGGGGAACTCCTGGGGGACAGGTAGCTCAACCAGGTCTCTTGTGCCCCGCAGGGAGATAACGAAGCCCCTAGTGCCCATTGGGAAGGCCACCACACTGCTGGTTGAGGTGCTGGGCTTGTTGTGCAAGGGCATGGTAAGTGCATGGGGCTCGCGTAGCTGCCAGCCGCTGTCTTGGGGGTGGCAGCCTGCTTGTGGGGGCAGGTTGGCATGTGGGGACTGAACACCTCTGCCAGCAGAGGGGATGGCGGGGAGCATCCCTTGCTGTGTCTGGGTCATGGAGGTGGCATGGCCAAGCCACAGTATCTCCCTCCCTGGAGAGAGAGGGCATGGGGTGCTGATGCTGACTGTCTTGTCTGCCCTACAGAGCCAGAAGACTGTAGGCAAGCTGTGGCGGGATGGAGGCTTGAGCTGGAAGGAATTCCTGCCTGAGGACCAGGATGTCAACAAATTTGTCACAGAGCAGGTGGGAGCTTAGTGGTGGGAAGGGGCGGAAATGGGCCATGGCGGGACCCTGGAGGGTCCTGCTGCCAGGAGCATGGTTTTCCCCTGTGCTGCCCGTAACAGTTTGTCTCTGCCCGCTCCCCCAGAAATTGGAGTACACAATGGGGGACAGCTCAGACACGCCGAGCCACAAGGAGCTGACCTCAGAGGAGTTGTGCAAGCAGATGGATAAACTGCTGAAGGAGAACCCGAACAACCAAAGAATACATGACTGGATCGAGGTGAGGGTGTGGGCACAGTGTCTGTGGGTCTAGGGGCTTCCTCCTAGTTCCCTCCCCACCTCACCTTTTTTCCTTTACTCTTCCTCCTTCAGGCCAACCTGAGTGAGCAGCAGGTCTCATCTAACATGTTTATCAGGGCCCTGATGACATCTGTGTGCCACTCAGCCATTGTCTGTGAGTAGCAGGGTGAGGTGGGGGGGTGTGTCCCCCTGCCCACACCACCCCCATCTCATACCCAGTCTCCCACAGTTGAGAACCCCTACCGTGTGGATGCCATGGTCATCCGCAACCAAGCCAAGCTGCTGCAGAAATACTTGCGGGATGAGCAGAAGGAGCTCCAGGCGCTATATGCCCTACAAGCCTTGGTGGTGAAGTTGGACCAGCCTCCCAGTGAGTGTCGTGGGATGGGTGGGCTGGGGGAGGCCGGGTAGCAGGCACATCCCCACCCCAGCAGGGTGGCTGGTGGCTGGGGAATAGCAGGGGGCTCTCCCTTTGTGCTCCCTCCAGACTTGCTGCGAATGTTCTTTGATGCCCTCTACGATGAGGATGTCATCAAGGAGGAGGCGTTCTACAAGTGGGAGTCCAGCAAGGACCTGGCTGAGCAGCAGGGCAAAGGAGTGGCTCTCAAATCAGTGACGGCCTTTTTCACCTGGCTCCGGGAAGCCGAGGATGAGTCTGACAACAACTGAGCAGCTGTAAGGAGGAAGGGGGGAGAGAGAGTGGGGCACCCCGGGGAGTGTGACTCCATGCCCTCCCACCCCCGGCCCCCCTGGACTTGCTGACGCCAGGGCTGAGGGACCTGCTGTGCCCCCTGCAGCCCCCCCTCTCTCTTTCAGTTCTCCTCCTCTCCCTCCCACCATCCCGGTTCTGTTTGCGAGGCCTGTACTAGTTTGTCATGATGATAATAAATGGATGCTGATGGAGGCGGCTGCTGCCGTGGGTCCCCTCAGGGCCCCTACTCTCCTCTCCTCCCTCCCAGCACCAGGCATACCAGGTCTCTGGGAGCGGGGCAGAGCACCCCTGGACTCATGTCATGGGGAGGGGGGGATGGGATGGGGACAGTATCTCTCCCCTCCTCTCCTCCCATCCTCTTCTTCCTCCCCACTTGCTGAAATATAGAGAGATTATATATATATAAACTTATTAAATTTGGTTTGGGGACAGGAGCGTGATTTCTCCCCCTCCCCTGTCCTCTCTCTATTCCTCCATCACTGCCTGGACCCACCCCCCCTCTGTGTTTTTTTTATTTTAAATATAAATCATTCCCCCCCCCCCAGCTCCTGCTCTGACACCTGGGGAGGATGCTGGGGAGGAGGGGGGGCTGACCCCTTCTCTCTGGGCCAGGTGGAGTCCCCTCCTCCCCCTCAAAGTCCCCATCCTCCTCCCAAACGTTTAAGGCCACAATTGGGCAAGCGACAGGGCGGCCCCCCATCCGCGTCCCCTGTATTTATAGAGCGCCGGATGTGACGAGCCGCATGTGTAATTATTAAAACAAGGATTCAATTACTGGTCACGTGAATTTGTAAATAATTTTTTTTTGCCTTTTTTTTTTTTTTTTTCTTTATGGAGTATTTAATTGAAGATTTAAAGGCATCTTTTCACCTTAAAACTGGAAATAAAAGAACATTGCTAAATAATGCCCCGTGTGCCGCTGTTGCCGCCCCATGTCCCTTGTGCCCAGGCTGGTGTGGGGGTGCCAGCCTAGAGCCCAAGCAGGGGCCAGCCTCCCCTGGCACCCCAAGGCAGAGGGTAGGTACCCCCCCACCCTGGGGCTGGGAGGGTGGCAAGGGGGTTGGATGTGCCTGGAGCCAGGCTGCCTGGGCCCCCTCTTGCCAGCGCTGCCTGGCGCAGGGTGTCTGTGGTGGAGCAGGCAGCCCTGCCAGCACCCTGGCTGCGGAGCAGAGCCTCGCTGTCCCTAAGGGTCCCTTTTCCGATGGGCACAGAGTGGCAGGACCTGTGCCATTTCCTCTGTCTCTGCCTTGGGGTGGGAGATGGGAGTTACGTGCTGGACTTCCCTCGCAACTTCCGTCCTGGGGGGCATTTTTCTCTTGGCACCCTCCTGTCTTGCCTTGCAGGTGGGGTAGGGAAAGGCTGGAGGATTCCCTGCTAGGGACAGGAGCTGGCCCCCCTTGGGGTGGCTCTGGTCTTTGCTGTGTTGGGCTGCCTCTTGCTGAGTCACCCTGGCTGTGGCCCAGAGGGTACAGAACAATTAACGGGAGGCTGTTCCCCAGATCGGAGGCTGAGCTGCCTGAGCTGCAGCCCTGGCAGCACCGATGCTGGGAAGCAGCTGGCAGGGAAAGGCCAGCAGGGCCTGGGGGTGGCTACTGCCCAGGAGCTCCCCATGCTCAGGAGTGAGTAAAGAGGGAGCCCCTTGGGCTGCTCCAGTGCCCTGCTTGCCAAGGGGGAGGGTGGCACCCCATTAGTGCGCTCCTGTGCCCCTCTGTGCCAGGGAGAGGGTACCGCAGCGTTAATTGCTGTCAGTAGGTTTCAGAATGAACAGACTCCTTTGGCTGCAGGTTAACCTGTCAGCCTGGCATCGGCGCTGGCCTGGATCTCCTGCAGGGGAGGTCGATGTGGTGCCATCGGAGGTGATGCCCTAGAGCCTGTGCCCACCTGTGCACTCCCAGCTTCACGAGGCGGGACCCCCAGCACCCCAGCACGCGTGGGCTGTGTGCCCTGTCCTGCACGGCGCTGCCAGCCCCTCGGTGCGGGGGGGGGGGGGGGGGGGGCAGGCGGGGGCACAGTCCCCCCGCCTTTCATGGGCAGGCCTGGTGCTGAGGGGTGCCGCGTCGCTGGAGGGTCCCTGGCCCTGCCCCTTGTGCCCCCCGGGGGCTCGCACGGAGCCGGGGGTCCCTGGGGGCGGTGGTGCCCCGGGGCCGGGCGGGGCGGCGCTGTCCGCGGTGCTGGCACGGCGCTCTCCGCGGTGCCCGGCCTTCCTCTCCCCCTCCTCCTCCTCAGCCCCCTCCTCTTCCTTCGCCCATCCTCCTCCTCCCCGCGCCCCCCTCCTCTTCCTCCATCCCCCTCTTCCTCTTCCTTCAGCCCCCCTCTTTCTTCATCCTCCCCGGCTGCCTTCATCCCCCTTCTCCCCTCTCTCCTCTCCCCTTCCTCCTAACCTCCCTTCCTCTTCCTCATTCTTCATCCCACTCTTCCTCCCCCTCCTCTCCCTCCTCCCTCCGTCTCCCCATCCTCCTCCTCTTCCTCCCCATCTCCCTCCCCTCCCTCCCGCCTCCCCCTCTCCCTCCTCTTCCTCCCCCAGCAGTGACGTCTCTCGACGTGCAGCTCCCCGGCCCGGCTCCGCACCGCTCGGGGCTCCGCACCGCTCGGGGCTCCGCCACCGCGGCCCGGCCCGGCCCGGCAGCAGCCTCCGGCGGGGCGCGGGCGCTGCCCGGGGCCGCCCATGCGGCCGGGGGGCGATGCGGGCGGCGCGGCGCTGGCGGTAGTGCCCGCACCGGGGCCCCCCCGGGAGCATGGGCTGCATCGGCTCCAAAACCACCATCGGTGGGTGAGCGGCACCAGGCTGGGACCGGGGGGCGGGTCTGGGGACCGTGCGGGATCTGGGGGTATGAAGGCTGGAGGGGGGCTTGGGGGAGGGGGGTGCTGGGGGCGCGGGGGCTGTGGGGAGGCTGCTGTAGGGGGCGTGGGGTGATGCAGTGAGGGTGTTGGGGATACGTGGGGAGCTGAGAGGGTCTAGGGGGTGGGGGAGCGGTGTGTGGGGTGCTTTGTGGGGTTTGGGAAGCTATGGGGGCTGGGAGATGTGGGGAGGTATGAAGGTGGGGAGGGGAGCGCAGAGGATTTGGGGGGATACAGGGAGCTTGAGGGCTCTGGAGGACTCGGGTATGTATAGGGGGATGTGAGCTATGAATGGGTTGGGATCTGGGGGCTGGGGATGCTGATCTGGGGCAGCTTGGTGGTACAGGGGGCGTGGGGAGATGGAGAGCGAGGATGTGTAGGGGTTGGGGGGGTTGGAGGGGCTGGGGTGCAGTGTTAGGGGAGCTGGTGGGTGGTGTGTGGGGTGCAGGGGGCTGGGAAGGGGTTGTGGGGCTGGGGTGCTTATGGGGGTGTTATGAGTGGGACAG
This sequence comes from Falco punctatus, assembly GCF_963210335.1. Classification (NCBI taxonomy): domain Eukaryota; kingdom Metazoa; phylum Chordata; class Aves; order Falconiformes; family Falconidae; genus Falco; species Falco punctatus. The sequence continues at coordinate 10,866,957 of NC_137593.1, read as the reverse complement.
AGGTGTTTGGGGGGCTATTGGAGGAGATATGGGGGCTAGCAGGGGTGGGCTGCAGGGTGTGGGGTGCTGTGGGGGTGCCACAGATGTCCTGGGGGTGCTGCAGGAGGGATGGGGGCTGTGACTATGATCCGAAGGTGTTCTGGGAGCTGGGACGGTGCTGGGGGTGTTGCAGGCACGCTGGAGGGTGCTGGGGGTGTTGTTGCTAGGGTGGTAGGGTTGTTGATGCTGGGGCACCACCACGGGGTGCCCCTGCCCACAGCTGGGGGTGGGGGTGATGCCATCTGCAGCTTCCCCGGGAGCCAGGGGCTACCCACAGATAGGGGTTGGCAGGAGCGCTGCTCAGCTCCCCAAATCCCCCCTTACAGCCAGTTTACATCAGCTCGGCCCACCTTGGTGAAGGGGGAATGAGGCTCCTCAGGAATGTCCTGCCTTGGCCATTGGGAACTGGCCTGGCCTAGGGGCCACAGTGACAGGGGACCCTGCCTGGACTCTGTGCTTGGGAGTCAGTGCCCGAGGTGTTGGGGACCCATCCGTGTGGGGTGCTGGTGCCAGGGGATTGGGCTGTTGTGGTGGAGGTAGAGTGTGGGTGCTTTTATCCCCCCCTATCCCTTTTTGCTCCTCTCCCTCTGGCCCCAGGGATGCGGAACTGGGAAGGGGGATTTTTGAGATGGTGAAGGAATGCCAGCCCCTCCCCAGCATGGCCCAGCGCCGCCTCTCTCCACGCACCTAGCGCCTGGCCCGCTCCGTCCCCTTCAGCCTGGCCCAGCTGCCCCCACCCCTCCCTAAAGAGCTGCCAAGCCGGGACAGGCGCCCGGTCCCCGGTGCCAGGCTGTGGCCCTGCGTTACCGCTGACACAGGTGGAAGAGTTGCCCGGGCGTGAGTCACTCGTGCCGCAGCACCTGGCTGCTCCGGGGCAGCCCTGCAACGAGTTGTGTCTGGTCTCAGACTGGGCGAGAAACTGCTGCCCTGAGGCTGAGGGGGCTGATGTGGGAACAGAGGTGCTGACACTGGCCCTGGCTCTTCCCACAGTGGCTGTGGACACGACGCTGTGCGTGGAGTGGAAGGAGGTGAAAGCACTGTCACCGCTGAGTGCTGCTCGCCCACTGCCCCGCCTGGTGCGCCAGGCCTCCTTCGACAGCCAGGACTTCCTCCAGGTACCACCAAGCCCCACGGTGCCCAGCCAGGGTCCTTGTGTGCCGTACCCCACGGTGGGGCACCTGTCCTGGCCATGGCCGGGGGAGCGGGGGGCTCTGGTGCCCGCTGCTCCGCTGCCCACCCGGCCCTGCCAGCAAGCAGCCGGCTCTGGGGCTGCTCTGACGTCAGCTGCAAGCCGGGCTGTATCCTGGGAGAAATCAGTCCACGGTGCCTCGTTGCCATGGCAATGCAATTTGTTGCGCGCCTCCAAATCCTGCATCGCTTCCCCCGTGGCCATGGGCTTGAGGCCTGGTGCAGCCAGGACAGGCAATGGGGACATGCAGCGGGATGTTCGGAGCAGGCACTGGGGAGCCTGGCCATGGTGGCCTTGCACACGCACATGTGTGTGTGTGTGTGTGTGTGTGCACATGCACAAGCTGGAGAGGACAGACAGTGGCACCAGCTAGCACAGGGCATGCACACGTGTGTGTGTGCGTGTGCACCTGTGCAGGTGTGTACAGCAAGTGTGTGTGTGTGCGGTACATGCACACATGGATTGTGCACAGTGAGCACACGTGTGCATGTGGTGAGTTCACATGTGCATAGTGAGAAGGGCCCCTGCAGTGAGGGGATGTGTGTGTGTGCATGTGTGTGTAGCAAGTGCACGTGTGTGTTTATGGTCTGTGCATGTTTGTGAGTGTCTGTGTGTGTACACGTCGTTACGTGAGTAGGCACGTGTGTGCACCGAGCACGTCTGTGCGTGTATGTATGTGCATGCACTTATGAATGCAAGGTGTATGTGCATGTAACAGCAGCATAGGGGTGTACTAACAGTCTATGGAGGTATGCACACAGGTGCAGGTGTGGATATACCCACTGCCCTACATGTAGTGGCTGTAACCATCCCTCTGCACGCCTGTGCATGTGTGCCTGTAACACATGCGTGTCTGTAACACACGTGTGTGCACAGACACCACCGACCTCATGGGGTGGGCACCAAGCAGGGCTAAGCCTCCTCCCAGGCCATGGGGTTCACAGAGAGGGAGCAGTGTCAGGCAGCAGGGAAGGGGCGGGCAGTGTGGCCCAGGGCTGTGACACCCCTGCCCGCTCCTGCAGGTCAATGTTGAGGATACTGTCGAGATGCTGCCCAAGTCACGGCGCGCGCTGACCATCCAGGAGATTGCTGCCCTGGCCCGCTCCTCACTGCACGGTAACTGCTCGCCTGCCCGAGGGCGCAGGAGTGCGTGGGGGAGCATCCAGGGAAGGGGGGGTCTCCTGTGGCCAAGGGGGCTGAGCCTCTTGGGGCAGGAATTGGGGTCACTCCTCTGGGGTTTGGAGGGCTTAAGGTGACCCTGGGGTCCCTGGTGGTACCCCAGAGGAGGGCACAGAAGTGTCATGTCTCAAGGGCTGGAGGCGGGGGGTGCTGGGTCCCAGGGTCGTGGGCTCCATGGAGGGGACTCGGGGTGTCCAGGGGGTGCTGACGCAGGGGCACATCTCGCAGGCATCTCGCAGGTGGTGAAGGAGCACGTGACGAAGCCAACGGCCATGGCGCAGGGCCGTGTTGCCCACCTCATCGAGTGGAAGGGCTGGTGCAAGCCTGTGGAGCCGCCAGCTGCCCTGGAGAGCGCCTTCAGCTCCTACTGCCACCTGAGCGAGGGCGAGCAGGAGGCACGCTTCGCTGCCGGTGGGCACCGCGCAGGGCACGGCCAGCGGGCACATCTCCCACTGCGGCTGGGGGCAGGGGTGGTGGGACTGCTTGTTCTCATCCATCCATTGGTGCCACAGCACTGTGGGCACAGGGATGCTGGGGCAGGGGGTTGTTGGGGGCACGTCCCAGTGCACGCATGACCTGTGGATGTCCCCTGCCAGGTGTGGCGGAGCAGTTTGCCATTGCTGAGGCCAAGCTGCGAGCCTGGTCATCGGTGGACGGGGATGACTCCAATGATGAATCCTATGATGAGGACTTCATGCCCTCCACAGAGAGTTCCCAGCCCACCGGTAAGTGCCACGGGGAGCAGGCACCCGCCGTGTTTTGGTGTGGGTGTTGGTGTCCCACTGTTGGTGCCAAGGGTTGAAGGAATGGGGTGCCTGATGCCTGGCCATGCTCCCCAGCCTGGCCACCCCCTTACGAGGCAGGGCCCCTGCCTGGCACCATGGCAAAGCAGTGCCCATGCCAGGGATGGGGAAGCCCTGCAATGTGACACCCTCCCCAGTGCCAGAGCATATTTTGCTTTTCCTTTGGTTGTCACCAGTGCCACACACGCAGCCATTTGCGGGCAAAGGGGGCATGGTGCCTGCTGTGGGGCTGCTCCCCTCCCACTGCTCCCATCCTGTGGGGCCCAGGGCAGTGGGGACCTGGCAGCCCCTCATGCCATCAGCCCTGGACTGACCCTGCACATCCTGATTCCCTGCAGAGCTGCCCGGCACGGTGCCTGCCAGTGCACTGCTGCGAGACCTACTGCAGGGCCACCTGTGCCAGCTGGGCGTGCGGCACGGCTCCTGCGAGCCCGAGAGCGACTCATCGCACACCCTCTCCCCCGAGACTCTCTGCTCCAGCCTCTGCAGCCTGGAGATGGTGTCCCCCTCCGAACTCACTGCCAAACTGCTGGGCTCCCTTGGGGGCGAGGACCTGCTGCTGCCCAAGCTGCCTGCCCCGGCCAGCCAAAGTGCCTTGCAGGGCCTGGCACGGCTCCGGTGCCAGGACTCCCTCTACTCCGTGTCCTACGCCGAAGCCTGCCTCTCACCCACTGAGGATGAGGTGGTGCTGAGCAAGGACTTCCCACTCCGCCGGAAAGTCTCCGACGTCGCCTCCTCTGGGGTGGCATCGCTGGAGGAGGAGGAGGAGGCCGAAGAGCCCTGATGCCCCCTGGGGTGCCCTGCCTCTCCGGGCGGGGGTCCAGCCCCCCCTGTCACAACCCTCTGGCCGGACCCTGTGCTGGGCGAGGGACAGGCCCTACCGCTGCTCCCCCTTGCTATCGGGGCGCAGGGGGGGTTCGGGAGACCACCGCAGCTCCCCTTCCAGCCAGTGTGCCCCGCCGTGCCCTGGCCCTGCTTGGCCACATCGTTGTCCTCCTGGATTTTTGCATGAGAGTGGGGAAGGGGCGCGGGGAAGGGCTTGAGGGGGTCCGACCTCTGCCCTGATGCCCAGATGTGCCCCCAGAACTGGCAGGACTGAATCAGTGGGGCTGGTTCTTCGCATGTTCCCCCCCAAACCCCACCTGGGCTTCCCTTTTGGGCACAAGCCCCCCCTGCCCCGTTGGCATGGCTGAACCTCTCCGAGCACCCTGTGGTGCCCCCACTCCGTGCCTGGCACCCTCGGCTCGGGGCGGCTGGGGGGGGTTGGGGAACAGGGGCCTTTTCTCTCCCCAGCCAGCTTTTATCGGACCGAGTTTTAAACTGTGAACTTCTGTCTTGGAGCACAGGGCCAGCGGGGGGGGGCGAGGCGCTGTGAATGTGCCGCCGTGTCGGGGGCTTTCTATACTTTTGTACTTGTGGGGGGCTGGCATGGGGAGACTGTGGGGCTGGGTGGGGGCCGGGTGGGCACAGGCCCCCAGGCTGGGGGCTTTGGGCCACCAGCGACAGCACCCCCAAACCAGCACCGCAGCAGGGGGCTCAGCCCAGCCAGGGCCCCTCCGGTTTGCTGTGGGGCAATGTGGGGTGGAGAGAGGGGGGGAGGCAGCGGGACTGATGTCCCCATCCCTGAGTCACTCACCCCTAGCAGGGAACCAAGTGCCTACATGAAGGGCAAACAGCCCCCCCATCCTGGCTGGGGGTGGCAACCCGGCTCGGGGGTCCCCAGGGCCGTGCCAGGGGTCCGGGCACGCCGTTTGGGGGAGGAATGCCAGTTTTTTGCCAATGCTTGCGCCCCGCTTCCCGCATGGCACGTGTTCTTGTGGGGCCGCTTGCCCGCTGCATGCTGCTCCTCGCCCAGCCCGGCCACGGCCCCCCCCAGCCCCGCACCCTGGGGTGCCCCCAGCACCAGCTACGCCTCTGCTCCCATGCACCCCCCCGCACTGCCCATCAGCCTCCACCGGGCACAGCACCCACTCTCCCTCCCTGCCGCGGGGTGCCTGGCACGGGGCTGGCCCCCCTCTCTCTGCATGGCCAAGCTGTGAGGGGGTGCAGGGGGCAGCCACGCTGATGGGCTCCCTGTCACCTGCCACCATCCCCTTTCTGGGGACAGCAGATGCTCCCCACAGCACCAGGATGGGCTGGGGGGCGCAGGGTGCCTGCAGATGGGGGGGGGGGCTTTGCTCTGCGTGTGTGTGTGCACGTGTGCGTGCGTGCGTTTGAGTGTATGTGCATGTGCACGTGTGTGCATACCCGCGGGAGCTGCCTGAGCCCCCCGCCCTGCTGTGGCGGTGCCCGTGGGGGTACCCATGGGGTGTCCACACCCCGGCACCCCCCCTCCATCCCGCCAGGTCTCAAATAAAGTCCATCGTGTGAGTGCTGTGGCAGGCACCTCTTCTTGTGGGTGGGGGGCAACTCCTCGCTGGGGGGCCGGGGGTGGCAGGCTGCCGGTGGCGACACGTCCCTCCCCGCGGCCCCGAGGCCTCGGCCCTTATCTCGCATTCCTGGGGCCGGGGTGCCTAATTATGGGCATCTGGTGGTGGCAGACAGCCGGCCCCCTCCCCAGTGCCGGGGCCCCGGGGGGCGCAGGCAGCAGGAGCCACGGCCTCGCTTGCCTCAGCACCCATGTACCGTGCCTACGGCCAGGGGCATGGTGAGCCCCACTTCGAGGGGGACCGGCGGCACGGACCCTTCGGGGCACGGGCACACGAGGTCTTCGGGTACCCAGGTAATGGGGATGGGGGCGTGGGGGTCCCTGCTACCCCAGGGAGGGCCCCTCCAAGGGCTATCCAACTGCCCTGTGCTTGCGCATGGTGTGGGACACCCCTCAACATAGACCAGGAGGGCTGAGAGGGGAAGCCCGACTGCCCCCCAACTGTCCTACGGGTCTCTGGGCTGTCCTCCAGTCCCCACCCTGTCCAGTCCCTTTGTGCATACCCCCAGGTCCCCAGTTGCCCCCTCCCCAGACCCTTCTGAGCCTCCCAGTGTCCTCAGAACCACCCCCATCCCCCTTTCCCACCCCTCCAGACCTTCCTGGCTGCCCTTATGTCCTCAGCCCCACTGAGCCACAGACCCCTCCGAGTACCCTGCTAGCCTCCCACTTCCCTGTACACACCCAGAGCCCACCAGTAACCACAGTGCACCCCCCAACCCACTCCCCCCGGATTTCCCTGGCTATCCTGTGTCCCCAGCCTCCTGCTCCATTCCCCTGCTGTCCCCAGGTTGTCCAGTGCCCCCCCAGACACCACCACCCCCCAGTGCCCTTGGGTGCCCCAGATCCGCCGGTGCCTCCTGCTACCCCCAGACTCCCACTCCAGACCACCCAGTACCACCCCATACCCCTGGGGCACCCAGTTCCCCCTGCAACCCTCTAGCACCTCCAATGTTCCCAAACCTCCAGTGCCACTTGCTACCCCCCAGCCACCCCTCCCAGTGTCACCAGCCTTTCCCACACTGCCTCAGCCCCTGGGTCCCATGCCCCTGTGCCTGGTAGCCCCCTGATGCTCGCAGGGTCCCCAGGAGCCATGTGTCCCTGCAGCCTGGGCACCTGGGTGCGTGCCCAGGGTGACACTTACCAGGTGGTGGCCGACGTCAGCCAGTTCAAGCCCCCTGACATCGTGGTGACCATCTCCAACTGCCACGTTGCCATCCAGGCTGAGAAGGTGAGACGCCCCAGGGGGACAGCATATCCATTCTGACCCTGCTCTGGCCATGCAGCAGCGGGGGTCCTGCCCTGTGGCACCCTCTCCTGCAGTGAGAGCTAACTGGGAATGGCTCCTGTTGGCACTGGGGTAACTGGGGGCTGTCCTCCAGTGATGGGACAACAGGTAGTTCCTGCTCCACTGCGCCTCTCCTGCACTGGGGTAACTGGGCACTGTCCTCCCTGAGAATGGGGCAACTGGGAACTCCTGCCCCCTTGCATTCTTTGCTGGTGGTGATGGGGCAGTTGGGAACAGTCCTTGCTGGCAGTGGTGTCACTGGTTAACTGGGAACTGCCCTGTTGAGCTCCCTGCTGCAGCTGAGGTGACTGGGAGCTGCCCCATCACTAGCACTGGAGTAACTGGGAATGTGCTGTGCACCACCATGCTGTGCCTTGCCATGCCCTGACCCAGCATGCTGGCACTGCCTCCCCACAGGTGGCTGAGGATGGCACTGTCTGCGACACCTTCACCCACAAATGCCAGCTGCCCGAGGACATGGACCCGCTGTCAGTGAGCTGCACCCTCACCGAGGCTGGCACGCTGGTCATCACTGCCCAGCGCCATACCAGCACCCGCCCCGGTGAGCCCCCGCAGCTGCTGTACCGCAGCGAGGCCACGCTGTAAGCTGGCACTGGGTAAGGAAAGGATTCATGCCCCAGGTGATGCCAACCCTGGCACCATGGTGAGGTTTGGCTGGTGCCCGCTGGCTATGCCCCCTTCCCACCTCCAGGCTCCTGGTACTCTGGCTCTGTTTATAAAGTCCTTTTATTAAATTAATATAAAAATCTCTGTATTTACATGGGGTGGGGAGGGGTGCACAGCGGAGAGGTGGTAAGGACCCCCCTTCCCAGCCATGAGATGCTGAGGAGGGAGGTGGTGCCCACCCATGTCCCCGTGGGCACCCCCACCTGATGCCCCTCTGCCCCTTGTGCCACCCTGAGCAGGGACACTGTGGTGCCCATGGGGGTGCTGGCTATGCTGGGGGGCACGGGGGGCTGGCGGAGGCAGAGGTAGCGAAGTGGGAAGCCCCAAGAGCTGGCAGGGAGGTGGGGGGCACCTAGCTAGCCCCTGGCACAGGGAGGGGCAGCAGCAATGGATTGAGGGTGCCCACCCCATGCCGAGCCTGGCACAAGTGGGCACAGGGTGGGCATACCCCTGCAGGTTCTGGGGGTCCCTGTGGCACCTGGGGACACACAGGGGGACCCTGTCTCACTGGCCTTTGGGGGTGTCATCATCATCGCCCACAGGTCCGGCCTCGCGGGGCATGGTGTGGTGCTGGTGGCGGTCCCAGAGCTGGTGCAGGGCGGTGGTGTCAGGCTCGCTGGCGCTGGTGGTGCTGTCACGGAAGCTGGCGAGTGGTGGGCGTACCTTCACCCCCTTGGCTGTCAGCGAGCCTTCAATGGCCTTGCGCAGCTGTGGGCACCCCAAACCCATGGGCAGGTGGCTCTGGGTGCCCCCACCCTTGGGCCCCTCCAGCCCCACTGCACCCCGCTCACCTCCTTGAGGGACACCATGCCCACCAGGCGCCCAATGCTGGTGACATATGCATGGTCCAGGCCCAGCAGCGAGAAGATGGTGTGGGTCTGCAGGAAGAGGGGGCTGAGTTGAGGGCCTGGGGGGTCTGGGTGGGGGTCAAGGGGGGTGCGGGTGCACCTTGTGCAGCGAGGTGTGCTCCACCAGCTGGAAGGGTGCGGGGTCAATCTTGGCGCTGCTGAAGTCCACTGGCTGGTCCAGCTGCTGCTCCTCCCACTCCAGGATCTGTGGGGGGAATACCATGGGGCAGGGTGAGGGGCACAGCCCCTGGGGGTGTGTAAAGGACTCCCTGCACCCAGTGTTACAGGGACATTGGGGGTACGCATCCCTACCCCCTGCCCACGCAGGCCTTGGCACCCCATTGGGGTCTGCTGGGTGCTTGTGGGCAGGAGAGTCCTGCCCACCTGGGTGCACCCCCTCACCTCTGCCGGGGTCATCCTGTCACCCAGCTCCATCTCCTCCTGCAGAAGAGGCAAGCATGAGCAGCCTGGCAGGGCAGCAGGCAGCCTGCCTGCACGCTGGTTACAGGCAGGGAGCCAGCAGGGCGCAGGCAGCAGGGAGCAGGGCACTGCAGGCAGCACGTGCAGGCAGCTGGCAGGTCAGGTTGAGAGGATGCAGGTCACACCCCAATTGGCCAAGGTGGGACGAGCCAAGCTTGTGATTGGTGGAGAGAACACAGGCTGTGCCATGATTGGCTGAGCAAAGTGGGGCAAATCCCATGGCCATGACTGGCTGAGAGGCTCCGGGTAAGGCATGATTCGCCAGGAAGGTTTGGGATTGGCAAGTCACACACTGATTGGCTGAGCAGGATCAGGACAGTCCGAGATTGGCTACATAGACACAGGCCAAACTTGACTGGCCAAACAGAATCTTGCCAGCACCCTGATTGGTTCATATAATCCATACTGGGCTCTGATTGGCTGAGAGGAGCTGTGCCCAGCCTGCAATTGGCCGCAGCTTACCATGATGGAAACACGGACGCGTTTGGCTTTGCGATAGGCTGTGCCCTGGGCCTGGCACCGCGGGGAGAGACAGCGGCGTTAGGGCATGGCCAGGGGCAGCGACCGCAGGGGCAGGGACGGCGGGGATGGGCAGGGATGGGACACAGATGGGCAGGGATGGGCAGGGACGGGAAGGGATGGGCAGGGATGGGCAGGGAAGGGAAGGGACACAGATGGGCAAGGATGGGCAGGGACGGGACACAGATGGGCAGGGAAGGGAAGGGATGGGACACAGATGGGCAGGGATGGGCAGGGAAGGGAAGAGACACAGATGGGCAAGGATGGGCAGGGACGGGACGGGTTGAGCAGGAATGGAAAGGGATGGGATGAGAATGGGCAGGGGTGGGCAGGATGGGGCAGGGATGAGAAAGGATGGAAAGTGGTGGGATGGATGGGCTGGAAGGGGCAGGGACGGGCAGGAGCGGGAAGGGGTGTGAAGGGATGGAAAGGGATGGGAGTGATGGGAAAGGACGGCAACAGGTAGAAAGGGCCAGGCAGGACCAGGCAGGGCTGGGTGCTCACCTCGGTGGGCTCTGTGGTGGGGTTGGCACAAAAGAGGCTCTTGAGGGCGATGCCGGTGTGCTCGGTGGTGCCAGCTGTGGGCAGGGAGCGGGTGTCAGCGGGGAGGTGCAGGGGGGGCTGGGGGAGCCGGGTGCAGACTCACCCGGGGGGCTCTCAGCCGGGCTACTGGGCACCCGCTTCAGCGCTGGCTTCAGGGGCTTGCGGAGGGCAGTGTGGGCAGGGGCGCCTGAGGAGGCCTCCGTGCTGATCTGTGGGGGGACGGGGTGGTGGAGGGATGGTGGCGGGAGGCACCTTGGCCCGACATCCCCCGCAGCGGCCACCCCCCTCACCTGGAAGCGGATGCTGGCATCAGAGAGCCGGTGCCCATCCTCGGCCAGCATCTTCTGCCGCAGGGCCTGGAGCCGGCGCTGGGGGCTGAGCTGGTGGCTGAGCAGGGCTCCCACTTGCGCCCGCTCGATGGAGCCCAGAAGGATCATGGACTCTGGCAGCGGCAGTGAGGGGCCATGTTGGCTCCCGATGTCCCCTTTGCCACCCTCACCCCTCCCATCCTGGCACGCTGCATGGCTGGGGTGGGTGCCAGCAGAGCCCCCTGCCCTTATCTCACCAGCTGACTCCACCAGCGGCAGGCTCTTCATCTTGGTGCTGTGCAAGACGTGCTGCAGGTCGCGGTACTTGCAGTTGAGGGTGACGTAGCGGATGTCTCGCACCATGATGTCCTCCACCCGCACGTTGTATTTCCTGCCCAGGGAGGGTGAACAGTGGCTTCAGAGTGATGCCACCCCCTCCCCTTGTGCCTGGTGAGGGGCTTGGGGACAGGGCAGGGGGACACACTGACTCGTGGTGGCCCCAGCCCAGCTCAGGGAGGTAGGGCAGCTTCTTGATGCGGATGATGCTGTCGTAGAGGGAGGGCTGGAGGCTCTGGGCCACAGCATTGGCCAGGATGACGGCGATCATGACAGGCAGGATGTGCGAGATCTGCCCTGTCAGCTCGAAGACGATGACGGCCGTGGACACCGTGTGGGTGACGGCACCTGACAGTGCAGCTGCCCCTGTGCCCATCCCCGGGAGACACAGGGGTGGCTGTCAGGTGCTGCCTGCCAGGCTGGCTCCCCACCCTAGGTCCCCACCCCTAGGACATCCACCACACCCAGAGCCCTTGGGACCTCCCAGGGACATCCCCAGTGGTGGTGTCACCCCCAGTACCTGGGGATACCACCTCAGCCCTGGGGAACCCACTGGCTCCTTTGGAGCATCTCCAAGTGATGCCCACCACAGTGTCCCTGTGCCAGCCCGGTGCTTACCCACCACAGCGTAGCCCCCTGGCACGATGCGGTAGGTGTTGCTGTCGGTGTGGATGCCGTCAGGGAACCAGGCTGCCATGCTCTCCCCCACCAAGCGCCCAAAGGCTGCCCCTGCCCACAGAGAGGGGCTGGGAGAGGGTGTAGGGGCTCTCCCGGCACCCACCCCAGCCTCATGCCCTCTCCTCTGCCCTGGTGCTGCTGGGGAAGGGGAGACCTGGGGACACCCATGGGTGCCCCAGCATGGGCTGGCAGGCAGCTCCCTGCTTCCGCCATGCCTGTGCAGGGTACAGGCTCTCACCAATAACGAAGACAGGCATGAAGGCTCCGCAGGGCACTGGGATGGTGGTGGCCAGGGCTGACATCCAGAACTGCAAGGAGGTTGCAGAGACCTGTTAGTTGACCCCCACCTCCAGCCCAGCCCTGCCTCCTGCCCCAGCCGTGCCCCACAGCCAGCTGGTGTGGAGGAGCACATGGGCACAGCACCGTGCCGTGGGGCAATCCCGCTCCTCCCAGAGGGCACCCTGCCAGCACCTCCCTGGTGGCATCTGGGGGCACCTGGCCAGCACCTCCCTGGTGGCACGTGGCCATACCTCCCTGGGGGCACCTGAGGGCACCCTGCCAGCACCTCCTTGGTGGTACCTGATGGCACCCCGCCAGCACCTCCTGCTGGCACCTTGGCGGCTCCAGCCAGGAGTTCTTTGATGGCATATCAGCAGCACCCAGCCAACACCTTGGTAGCCTCTGAGAACAGCCACCCAGTGCCTCCTGGTGCCGCCCTGCTGGCAAGCATCTAGCACCTCCCTGGTGGGCATCCAGGACCCCCTCCCCAGAGCCTCCTGGTGGCATCCTGGGGATGGCAGGGGCAGGAGGCACGCACCTTCATGAGGATGAAGACAACAAGGGTGACGAAGACATTGGAGCGGGGGTGGCGCCAGGCCTCCAGGATGCCCAAGTATTCGAACTCATCACTGAGCCCCTGCTTGGCCCACGTCTGGTTGTCGAAGAGTGTCACCAGGGTGTCCTTCTGGGTGAGCTGGTGATGGGCAGGGGTCAGCTGGGGTTGGTGATGATCCCGGGGTGGGGACTGGTATGCCACCCCATGGTGGGTACCTGGCCAGCCATGAACTGTCCGAAGCCAGGCGGGAAGGTCAGCGTGGAGATGAGCAGTGTCACCAGGGCAGGGAAGAGCAGGCGCCTGACAGGGTGGCATGGGGTGGGGGGTGAGGTCGGTGCAGCCCCGGCTCCACCGCCCTGGTGCCAGGGACCGCCAGGCACCTACTTCTTCATGAGAAAGCGGTTGATGGTCTTCTGCCGGCGCATGAACTGCACGATCTTGCGGTTGAGGTAGACAAAAAGCGCGCCCCCGAAGCCGCTGGCGATCCTGGGCAGAGGAAAGGGATGAGCATCCACATGTCCCACTGCCACCACCGCCATGGCCATCACCAGTGCCACCATCCCTGGGGCCATGGGATGGGCACAGGGGAGGCCACACTCACCCAATGACAGCAAAGGCGGGCAGCTCCTGCAGGTCAAAGGGGAAGTCAAGGCGGAAGCGGGTTTTGAACAGCGCCGTGATTGTCTCTGAGGGATGGCAGGAGTCAGCGGGGCTGGGTGGGGTGGACCCTGTGCCCCCCACCCCACTGGAGGTACCTTCATCCTTGTTCCAGACAGCAAGGACACGGAAGATGAAGGCACTGAAGGTGGCGGCGAAGAAGCCACGCCAGTAGTTGCGGACAGCGAAGAAGGTGGAGGTGACCTCGATGCTGAAGAGGACCCCTGGCACCAGGGAGAAGTGCACGAGGGAGGCGGCGAAACCCAGGCGGAACCCTGGTGCCTGGCATGCTTCCCCCCCCCCCCCCGAGCCTACGCTCGTGCACAGCCCGCAGGGGCCCGGCCGGCCCCATGGGCATGCTATGGGGCAGTTCAAGGGCTTCCCTGGCAAAGCACGTGGCCCATCCCCAGCTGGCCACAGTGGGCACAGCGGAGCAGCAGTCAGCGCGAGCGAGAGGGTAGCGCAGGGACACAAGCAGTGACATGGCAGGTGGCACTGGGGTGGGGTGGGGCACACACGGATGGACAGAGAGACAGCTGGGGCAGTGCAGCAGGCAAAGGGCAAGGAGAGAGTCAGACACATCACCAACCTACGGGCAGAGCTCAGCAGGGCTGGAGTGGGGAGCTCCCTGGAGCGCGGGGCGGCAGGGGAGAGGACGAGAGCAGATGTTACACCTCCGGGAGGATGGTGCCTGCTCCTCCCTTCCTCCTCCCTGCTGAGCAGCACTGCCCTCTCCCTTGCCAGCTGTCCTGGGGGGTCCTGCTTGCCTCACCGGGCAGACCCCGGTGCCGGGGTGGGAGGTGTGTGGGGGTGCAGGGGGCCCGGGGTGACCCTACCTCCGATGGGGGCGGCGAAGCAGCAGCCAACACCAACGGCGCAGGCAGATGCCAGCATTTCGATGTTCCTCGCCTCATTCTGCAGGGAAGCCGGGGGTGAGTGGGCACTGCCCAACCTGCTGGGGGGCACAGGTGGAGCCCCCCCAGGGCCAGCCTGCACTGCTTACCTCATAGATGCCTCCAAAGAGGGATAGGAAGCGGCTGAGCAGGGCTGCACACATGCTGGCAATGTGGACAAAGGGACCCTGCAGGGACAGCGCAAGGGCTGAGGACAGTGCCCCGCCACCATGGCCCCCTGCCCACCCCGCCCCAGGCACTGCCCTCACCTCCTTGCCCAGGGGCATGCCGCTGCCCAGGGCACACGTCAGCCCGATCACCTTGGCCACAAAGGTCTTGAGGGTGAGGTACTCCTTCAGCACAACACCCCGCAGGATGGTCTTCATCTCGGGGATCCCTGAGCCTGGCACCGCAGGGACAGCCCTGACCCACAGCCATGGAGGGGGGACACTGGGGAGCCCCTGCTCCATAGTTCTGGGGGAGATCCTTGATGCTCTGCCACACCCCGCTGCCATAGGGAGACCCCAGAGATACCTCTCCCCACAGTACAGTTGGCAGGAACAGCCCCATGGCTGTGCAGGGACAGCTCAGCCCATAGCCCTGAGGGAACCCCAATCCCACAGCCCCCAGAAAACCCTCTGAAGACCAGCTCTTAGCCCTAGGAAGACTCCCAAGACCTCTAGCCCCATAGCCAAGGAGGACATCCACCCCTTAACTCACAGAAGACCCTCTGCAGACCAGTCGATAGCCCTTGGAACACCCCCAGCCCCATATCTCAGGAGGACATCCACCCCATAGCCCCCAGGAGACCCTCTGAAAACCAGCTCTTAGCCCTTGGAAGACCTCCAGGATCCCCAACCCTCATAGCTCAGGAGAACACCCAGGCAGCTCCCAACCCACAGCCCCAGGGAGGGCACACCCTGTTAGGGTGCAGGCAACCCTCTGGGTGCCCTACCCACGGCCTGGGGGGCAAGGATCTGGGTGAAGCCAGCAGAGAAGGTGATGAGCACGGTGGGGTAGGTGACCCAGGCCAGGTACTGCAGCAGCATGTTGGTGTCCAGGCCCCCATACATCCACTTCTGGGCTGTGGGCACAGCCAGCCAGGTGGGTCACGGGTGGCAAGGGGCATGGTATGGTCCAGTGGCACAGCCACCTCATGCCCCACCATGATTCCAGAAGCCCACAGATGCCCACTCACCTTGGAGGCAAGTGGCGATGGCGAAGTCCATGGCCCAGCTGACCAGTGCCATGACTAGCCCCAAGAGGATGAGGAAGACCCAGTCCTCGCCCACCTTGGAGATGAAGAACCGCTGGCACTGCAAGGCGCAGACTGTGGGCACAAGGACAGGCTCAGGGCCAGGTGCCCCAGGGATGGGCACACAGGGACACAATGCTTACAACCAGCTGCACCAACCCAGCACTACCAGCACCCTCCGGTGCAGAAGCACCACCGTGCCCAGCCGTCACAGCCCTGCCGCAACCACCAGCGGGCAGGAATGACAGGCTGCATAGCTGCACACAGCGCTGCTGGGCATGCGCCTCCCACAAGCACAGCCCCCCTGGCACAGCCCCAGGCAGAGGGGCTGGGGGCCCCTGGTCCCCGCGGCATGCCCGGCTATTTTGGGCCATTGTGTCCCTGCTGCCCGTCGGGCAGGTGGCATTGTCCTCGGCGCCGGTGTCCCATGACAGCCAGAGAAACTCTACCCGCCACCACCGTGGCACGGTGGGCAGCTGTGCCCCGACCATGTGCTGCCATGGGGCTGTGCCCACTGACGCTCCCCCCATGTCCCTGTCCCCAGCGGCCCTTACCGCGGCAAGGGGCACAGCGGCCCTGGGTGTACTCCAGCAGCTCTGAGGGGCGGCGGGGCCGGGGCGTGTCCCCCTCCCCATGCCCCTGTTGTAGCCGCAGCCGGGCTGCTTCATCCTTGGCGAAGGTGCCCAAGTCCTGCGTGTAGCGCCCATACATCTGTGGGAGGAGAAGTGAGCAGGGGTGTCACTGGGGTGCTGACACCCCCGGTCCTATGCCCAAGTGGGGAAACGGAGGCAGAGGAGCAGTGAAAAGGCTGGCATGGCCTCCTAGCACCAGGGCACACCAGGCGAGGGGACAGGCAGCCGTGGCACCCCCAAGGGAAGGAGCTGCCGTGCCTCTGGGGGTCCCTGGCTGCCCGCCGGGGGACGGGAGGGGGCCGGGCAGATAAGGTGTGTGGGGATCATGGCGACCGTTTCGCCCACACCCCCAGAGCAGGCAGCCAGCACCGCTGGTACCAGTCTCTGGCCCTGCCCAGGTGCCCCAGGCACCGGGCTGGGCTGGCAGAGGGTAGGGAAGGGCCTCCAGTGATGGGAGCGCAGCCAGCCCGGCCAGGAGACTCTCTGAGGGCTGGTATTGAGGTTGTGCTGGCACTCTGCGGGAGCCTCCCCTCAGCATCACTAAAAGCAGGGCTGGGATGCCCCCCTGGGAGGCTGCCTCAGCAGGCCACACGTGACACGAGCTGGCCAGTCTCAGCTGACAGCAGCGAGGCAGGAGGGCAGTGGGGGGCAGGGTGTACCCCCAGTCCCATGGGAGAGCACTGGGCACAGAGCGGTCCCTGGGCTGTGAGGAGGGGGTTTTAGGGAGCAGGAGGTGTGAGTAGCTCCGTGCCCACGTAGGGGGCACCCCCTCCTCCTCGGCTGCCTCCTGCCTCACCGTGGCATGGCACGTGGCCTGGCCCTTGTGGCAGGGGGGTGGCCCTGGCAGTGCCCGCCGTGCCAGCCAGGAGCTCTTTGTGCCCGTCCTCCCCGCCGAGCTGGGGGCATTGGTCCCGCGCTGGAGGGCACTGCCAAGGACTCGGTTGCTTGGTTTCCACCTCACTCCCCCCAGCACGACCTGAATGCCAAGCGCCAGAGGTTGGCCCGGCACAAAGGGAGACTTCAGGGCTGCGGGGGCCCTGCCAGGCTCCCACGTCGGGGCGACGTGAGCCCCATGCCGATGGTGTGCCCACCCGCCGTGCTGTGCCAGTGCAGCGCGTGGCTGCCCAGCCAGGGCGCCTGCCTCTGCAGCATGGCCGGGGCTGGCGCCCGGCGCGGGGGCAGTGACACGGGTGGGCACTGTGCTTGGCACGTGGGCATTTACACCCATTGGTCCCATTTACACCCCTTGGCCTGCTGGCATGTGCCAGCTCTCCGTGGGGACAGCATGAAGGTACGTTTCTCACGGGGCATTACTTCTGCCCAGGTCCCTTTGGCAGGGAGCAGAAAGCAGCCAGAGCGGCGCCGGGTGGATTCTCTGCTGTCTAATACCTGGGTTGTGCTCAGCAGCGGGAAGGAGAGTGGGGAGGCAAGCAGGGAGGGAGAGGGCACGTTAATTTCCATGCTGCCCCCCTCCTGGCAGCGATTTCACCCCAAACTCCTGCTCAGCACAGGCTCAGCAGTTCCTCTCCCTATGGAAATGTGCTGGGGGGAAGGCATGAGGCGGGTGGGGATGCCGGCACAGCCACCTCGGGGGGCTGGATCCAGCATTGGCTGCCAGGAGGACCCCAGCCCCGCACGGGGTCCTGCATTCAAAGGCTCCCTTCGGGCAAAGCTTGTTTCCTCTGGAACACGAAACAGGCCGGCACCCTGAGGAGTGCTGTCACCCTGCCAAGCGCCTGCCTCCCCCAGCCCCGCTGCTGCCCCATGGCTGGCCCCGGCCAGGACTGGGGCACCCCCAGGCTGAGTGTCCCTCAGACTGGCTCCATGCCCACCCCCTGGAGCCGTGCCAGGGGCTGCCATGCTGCACTCCGTGTGATGGGGCACCAGGGGGATGCCCAGCCCCAGGGTCTCCAGCCTGGTTAGGCGGGGGCGGGGGGGATCCCCCTCTGCCCCCTGTTTGCAGCCAACCCCACCGGCAACAACAGGGATACAAGCAAAGGGGCTGTGCCACCCCATGCCACCTGTCACCCTGTGCCACCCCGCCACTCTGTGCCACCCCTCTGCCCTGTGCCACAGCCCTGCAGGCAGGGCATGGAACCCCGGGGCTGCCCTGTGCTGGGCAGGCACAGCTGCTGTGCCCGCAACCCTGGGACGGCCGTGGGGCTGTGATGAAGGCCAGCGGTGGGCTCTCTCCTTCCTCCTCCTCCTCCTCCCGCTCTGGTTATTTTTCCACAAAAGCCTTTTGAAACACAAACAGCCCCGGGACTCCGGCCTCCGCCACGAAGCAGCTGAACAATCACAGTGCCGGGCAGGCAGGGAGCGGGCACGGGGGGGCCTGGCGGGGGGCACCCAGGGACATGGGCAGGGGCCAAGGCCGCTGTGTCAGTCCTGGGCTCCTGTGCTGCAGGCACTGGCTATGCCGCAGCCCTGGGCAGTGCCAGCCCGCGGTGCCTGCTGCACCCAGGCGATGCTGTGCCTGGGGCAGGCGCTGGCATCTGATGCTGCCGTGTCCCCGTGCCACCCTGTCCCATAGCACAGAGCTTGCCTGGCAGCGGTACCCACCTCCACATGGCTGATGCCAGCCAACTTTTCCCCCAAAACTGTGATCTGGGGGGCAGATATTTAAAGGCAGGGGGGTGTGGGGTCCCCTGGGCTGGCAGTGGGCAGGCGTAGGCCGGGGGTGTTTGTCACGCTGCCTGTCTTAGCCAGGCTCTAATCACCCTGAGCCTCCACAGTGAACAAGGGCAGTTTGTCAAGCTTAATCCCCTGCCCTGGGGGCCCTTTGGTCCCCACCATGGCAGCCTGGCATGCAGGGGGCACCGGGGCTGCCATGCACACCAGCACCCTTGGCAGAACTGGGGGTTCTTATGGGCACCCACCCAGCATAGGGTCCCCAGGGAGGCAACACCGTGGCCAAGGAAGCCCTTTAGGGCTGGTGCTGTGCCAGCCCCCAGTAGCACCACAGTCATGGCACGCCACAGCTGGTGAAATCTGGGGTGGCGGAGGGGTAAGGATGTGGGGTGGGGATGGGGCTCATTGGGCACAGCTGGGCACAGCCCTGCAGTCTGGCTGTGAAGCCCCGGCAGTCGACATGGGCAGCAAAAGCTGTCCCCAGCACTGTCCCCAGGGCAGTCTGGCTTGGACCAGCCCGTGCCAGGCTCCAGCTGGATTCTGACCCTCCTGGCAGGTGCTGGCACGAACTCATGTTGGCTCAGATGCGCTGGGGAGGGCTGGGCACCCCTGCTGCCCGGCATGTACCCAGGCAGCTCCCAAAAGCTTGGCGTGAGGCTGTGGGACAGGAGCCTGCACCCAGCCTCACCCACTGAGCCCCAGGCAGTTTCACCAGCCTCTCACGGGGAGGCACCCTGGGGATGGGCACCCTGGGGCACCCAGGGCAGGGGTGCTACCCCGCCCGGGGCAAAGGAGGACAAAGTCTGCCTGCCGGCGCCGTGCAAGGCTGCCCAGCGTGCCTCTCGCCTCCCACGCTGCCCGCAGGCTCCTCTGTCCCGCCATGCCTGGCTGGGCTGACCTCTGTGCCCACCCACTGCGGACACAGCACCCGGGAGGCAGTCTGGTGCTGGGGTGGGTGGGGAAGGTGCCCCACGGCGCACATCGGACAGTGCTGTGCACCCCTGCTCGTGCCCCCGCCGCTCCCCAGCTCAGCTCTGCTAGCGGGGCACCGCGGGGTGGGTAAGATTGTGGAGATGCTGGCGGCACAGCCAGGGCTCCCATGGCTGGTCGGGGCCCACAGCCACCCAACAGTGATTGGGAAGGGGCAGCTTGGGGTGGGCACTGAGGGATACCCCCCCAGACAAGGACTTTGGGTGCTTGGGAAGACAATGCAGAGGGTGCCCGGCGCAGCAGTGCCTCGACACTACCCCGTGCCCACACGCCAGGTGGGTAAGCCTCAGCAGGGCCGGCCCCACTCACAGCAACTGACTCAGGCTCCCGGCAGACTCGGGCAGAAGCACGGGTACCGCTTCCCTGCCCACCTCCCCGGCCCTGCCTGTCTGAATGCCTTTGCCAGGGCAAAGTACCCATTTGCTGAGCCACCCCGGTCACCATCCCAAGGGGAGGCCAGGAAGAAGCACCTTTGCCTGGGTGTCCAAGGACCACGGGCACTGGAAGGCCGCAGGCACAGTGGGGAGGGAGGACACCCCCGGGACAGCCAGGCACCTGGGTGCCAGCAGGGAGGCCTCGGAGGGGAAGGAGTCGCAAACATGGGGCTAAGGCTGAAGGTGGGGGAGATACACTATCTTGGGGGCAGAGGGCTGAGGACGTGCAAACAGGGGGGTGAAGGGTGCCCGGGCAGTGCCCCTGGGAGTCCCGCATCTCCCCCTCAGTGATGGGGGGAGGGGGAATGAGGTGCATGCAGAAGTTCTGCCCTGGGGTGGGGGCTCAGGCTCCTCCACCGCCGGGGGGGCTGTGGGGTGGCACCCCGTCCCCATGTCCTACCCAACCACAGCCGGGAGACGGCACCCCAAACCGGGTACCGCCGCCCTAAACAGGGCAGCACCCCCAAACCGCCCACCTCCCCTAGGCTGCCGCCGCGCCCCGTGCCCCCGGAGCCCCCGGAGCCCCCCGGCGCCCGGTACCGGCCGCACTCACCAGGGTCTGCTCATACTGCAGCGCCCGCTGCGCCTCGCTCTCGGAGGCCATGGTGCCGCCGCTCCTGGCCCTGCCGGTGCCGGTGCCGGTGCCCGCGGCGGCGGCTCCTCCCGGGCCGTGCGGGGCGGGCCGGGGCACTGCCCGGGGGAGGGACCGGCCGCGCTCCGCCTCCGCCGGCAGCGCCCGGCACCGGCAGCCAGCGCCGAGCACCGAGCGCCGGGCAGGGGCTGGGGGTGTCCGGCCGGGGGCTCTGCCCTGCGGCGGCGGCCCCTCCACCCGTGGTCCTTGCCCACAGGTTTCCCGGCTGAGGAGGGCACTCGCGGGCAGCCGGCGGGGGCGGGTGGGAGGTAAAGGCTGGCGTGGGGTGACGGCGGGTACGGCTGCCCCGGGACGCGTTGGTCCCTCTTCCCCCGGGCACGAGGGGCTGGCACTGCCACTGGACCCCGGTTCCACCCGGTTCCCCTCGGTTCCCCTCGGTGGGATGTGGGCAGCGGGGCTGGGGCAGGGAAGACCACGCAGGGGGTACTGTGGACAGCCAGCCCCCGGGCTCATGGCCATGGCCAGGTCTGGGGGGCAGAGTGCCTGAGGTCTTGGCATTGAAGGCACAGGGGGACCCGTGGTTGCCTACGGGTGACAAGGCACCTCGCTGCTGTTGGGGTCACCAGGGGTACCCTGAAGTTGGCAGGGAGCGCATCCTTACCGTGGTGCTGCTCAGTGTCCCAGCACTGCCAGCCACAGGGGTGGAAGGTGGGCTCCGGTCTTCACTGCTGAGCCTGCTGGGCAGCGGTGGCTCGGCCCGCTCCGGATGGGCACACGGGCAGAGCTTGGCACTGGCAATCCTCGAGCAAGGCGCTCCAGCATGGCAGGCTGGCTGCTGGGACCTCCGTCTGACCACTGCCACGGCCTCAGGGGCAGCCGACAGGGCTGAGCTCACCCTCCTTTCCACGGCACTGCATGGCACCTTCGTGGCAAGAACTGGTGCAGGGAAAGACGGAGCTGTCGCACTGCTGGGCTGGTGCTGCGGGACCGGGAACGGGCTAGTTCTCAC
The DNA here is from genome assembly GCF_963210335.1 of Falco punctatus. Classification (NCBI taxonomy): domain Eukaryota; kingdom Metazoa; phylum Chordata; class Aves; order Falconiformes; family Falconidae; genus Falco; species Falco punctatus. The sequence continues at coordinate 10,845,707 of NC_137593.1, read as the reverse complement.
CGCCTAGGTGCCACCCTCCAGTTTGACGTTGGCAACCCCAAGGGTTGGTGATGGTGGCCGGGCTGGGGGCTGGGATATGCCCTGCGCCAGCCTGGGAGGGTTCATCACCGGACATGAACTGGTTTGCGGCAGGGAGGTGATAAAATGGGCTGCCTGCTCATTGTGTGCCCGGGCACAGAGTTCGTTCCTCGCTCGTCAGCTCCTGGCACTGTCCCGTGGCAGCCGGGACACTCATCCGGAGGTGCAGTCCCATGCCAGGACGCACCCTCTGCCTGCTGCCACCAGTGTGCTTGGCTGCAGGCCACCACCACACTGCAAGGCCACCACAGGTTCTGCCATCCTGCTGGCACAGGCACCTGCATGTCCATGGGCATGCACAGGGCAGAACACCTGGCTCAGCATGCAGGGCACATGCTAGTCCAGTATTCCCCATCACCGTCCTCCTATTGCCCTACTACCATCCCGGTCTAGCCCACTGTCAGCTCTGGTGCAATGCCAGTATAGGCTAATACAGTCCCACTATGGCATTGTTATTGTGCCAGTATGCCTCAGTGCTGTCCCAGTAAAGCCCAGTGTTACTTTCCCTACATGTGTTCCAGTATAGCTCTGGTGCTGTCCCAGCCATCCCAGTGTATCCCAGCACAGTGATGTCCTCAGAGGTGCTCTGGTCCTCCACACAGGGGACAAAAGGGCAGGTGGCAGCACTTGGGTTCCCATGGGCTCCATCAGGCCTTAGTCCAGTGCAGCTGTACTGGGGTGACTGGGGGAGCATTGCCCCAGAACATGCACCATGGTCTGCCCTGGCACCAGTATGGGTAGCTGTGTGGCACACCCAGGCACTGGATTGCTGTGGGTGCTGCAGGCAGGCACCTCCTTGCGGATCTTTGTGCTCCCATGGAGGTGCAGGGCACAGAGCCCTGCTGCCCCTGTGCCAGTGGGCACCGCTGCCAGGCGCTGTGTCTGCAGCCCCCACCATGAGCTCAGGCAGGGCTGGCTTCACAGCCCTGGCTGTGGGCACTGGACCCTGCTCTGGTCCTGTCTGGTGCCACTCTGCGAGCACCACCCCACCAGCCAGTGGCACTGGCTTGCAGACCCTGTGCACCCCAAATACCCACCCCCCACATATGCACCCACAAACCCAGCAAGGCCAGGGCCCACAGATTCCACTGGTGCCAAGTGTGGGATGCAGGGGCACAGCCCCGTGCCTGCTGCTGCTAGGAAGAAGCAGGGAGCCGGGTGGGCAATAGCTCTGGTTTTAATAAATACATTGGGACCCCCATCCACAGGCACCATAAATTATGTGACAAGCCCAGCCAAGCCAGGATTGGTGCAGCAAGACAGGGGCCAGAGAGACTTTACACTATGTACAAGGCGGGCACGATGCTCACTGTGCCCGCCGGCCAGGGGGGCCTTGAAGGGGAAGGGCAGCGGGTGCCCTGGCCTCCACCAGCCCGGCTGTTGCCCACTGGCATGAGCAGGCAGGGCAGCCCCGGCATCGCAGCCGTGCTGAGACGGGGTGCCCAGGCTGGGTGCCTGGCTGTGTCCACCCCACCATGCTCCTCTGTGCCCCCCGCCCTGTGCGGGGGTGATGGGCGGCAGGGACCCCCCCCAGCCGCCCAGCCTCACTGCGCACTCGCACGGCTCTGGGCAGCGATCACTGCTCAGCGGCTCCACATCTCTGCTCTGGCATCATGGACCTTCTCTCTTGCATCCAGAGGGGCATCTGGGGCTGCGGGGTGGAAAGCAGGGCTGAGAGACAGGAATGGCAGGTGCCAGAAGGGCACTTGGACTGGTCCCAGCCCTGGCTCAGCACCCAAGGGGGCTGGGGAGGTGTATGGACCACCGCAGGCTGCTTGGGCGATCAGTGCCCACATGTGAGCACTCGCACTCACCACGGCACTTGGCGCAGCAGGGATTGTCCTTCCTGGCAGCGCTGGTGCAGGCGGCCGGTGGGCACTCCTGGCGCTGGCAGTGTGTCTCCCCTGACTGTGGGGCAGAAAGAGGGGCTGAGCACGGTGGCTGGGGGACTGGCAGCTCCTCAGGGTGCAGTGGGTCCTTAGGGTGCCACTCTGGGCTGCTCTCCTACCCAACCCTGAAGCACGGGGGACTGGCACAAGGGCACCTTCTCCTTTCCTGGCCTGGCACACTCACCACACACCAGCACAGGATACACTTCATTTCTCCGAAGGGGGGCACGGAGGGGTGCCAGCTCTCATTGTTGAGGTACCAGCGGCGCCCGAAGCGGCATGCCCGCGGCCCGTCTGCCTGCATGGTGTCGGCCAGTTCGGGGACACTCTCCTCTGGGGCTGCAGGAAAAGGCACTGGGAGGCTGCCCACCCACGGCAGGAGCACCCCATGGCATCACCGGTGGTGGCATGCAGGGACCGTGCTGGGACAATGGAGGGCAGAAAGGGGAGGTGTAGGTACCTGGGCACTGCTTGCAGCAGTCGGAGGGGCTGGCGCGCACAGGGTTGGCACAGGTGAGCCGTGGGCACTGCACCTTCTCGCAGTGCACTTCGCCCGTGGTGCCCTGCGGGGAGTGCATGGGGCTCATGGCAGGGAACAGGGCAGATGGTACAAGGCACGTATGCCCCTCCCTGGTTTGAGCCCCTGCTACAGTGCCCAGCAGCTAAGAGCACCCATGGGTGCTGGGGCAGCATTGCTCCCAAACCACATTGGGGGTCTGGGACCCACACTCACCTTGCAGGTGCAAATGGCACATTTGATGAGGCCAAAGGGGGGCACAACAGGGTGCCAGCGGGTGCCAGAGCCTCGCCATGTCTTGTCCCCGTCAAAGTAGCAGCCTGGGAGAGGAAGAGGAGGAAGAGGTGGGCACAGCCCATGCGGGGGTGCTGGCGAGGCCAGAGGGGCATAGCTGCCCCCGCAGGCTGCATCCCCTAGGACTCACCCTCGCTACTGTCCCGTGCCCGCTCCAACTTCAGCTCCTCCTGCCCGGTCTTCTTCTCTGCAAGGATGAAGAAGGCCATGAAGGGGTGCACATGGTACCAGCAGCAGAGGCTCAAATGGGGACACCCCCACCTTGTTTCCACAGCTCCCCCAGGCCCCTGCCTGGGACCCCTCCCCAGACCCCAGGTACCTTCACAGATGGGGCAGCACAGCTCCTCAGGGTGCACCTGGTGGGTACAGTTGAGGGGCTGGCACAGGATGGGGTCACAGATCACCGTGCGCTTCTGGGGGCAGCAGGTATGGGGCTCGTTACAGGGGGGCACTGCTGATGGGTGCTTCCCCCCCAGCATGTCCCCTCGGCCTATACCTGGCAGCTGCAGATGGAGCACTTCTTGTCATAGTCAGGTGACCAGCGTGTGCCATGCGCCCGGTGCTGCCCCTCAAAGAAGCAGGAGTTGGGGTCCTTCTTCAGCTGCTCCAGGTCCCTGGTCTTGGTGTCCTCAGAGAGCTTGGCCTCCCCCAGGGCCTCTCCCGGGGCCAGGCGGGTCCCTCCTGTGTGGCACCGGTTGGGGATGTGCACCTGGTGAGGGGGCATTGGACAGGAGGTTTGGCGCTACCGGGGGAGCCTGCTCCCCATGCCGATGCCCAGCTGCCCTCCATGGTCAGGGCTGGCAGAGGAAGCACCCATGACCACAGTACATGTCATGTGGGACTGCTGGGACCATGTCACACTGTGCTCCCCAGCCTGTGCCCTTCTCACCCTGCTCCAGGCAGTGCCACCCAGCTGTGGACCCCGGGCAGTGGTGGGGATGGGTGGGGGTGCCCTGCCCAGATGAGGACCTACCCGTCCCCGCATCTCCCCATTGGGGTGGGCTTTGGTGCTGACTTGCAGAAAAGCAGTGCCCTGGGCCAGGTGCTGCAGCAGGTCGGCATCCAGGTCCTTCACCACCCCCTGAGCCTGCCGGGGTGAAAGGGGCACCAGTGGGACACATGAGGGCTGGCCTGACCCCCCCCACGGGGTGCCCCAACCAGGTGCCCGCCTCACCTCAGTGCTATAGAAACCCTTGAGCAGACGCTTGTGCTGGTGGGGACGGGCACCCATCTCGCCCAGCTCGGCCACGCCGTGAAGGTGGGCACTGACGGTGCCATCGGCTGGACGGCCCAGCCCCGCCACAGAGATCTCGTAATGCAGGTGGCAGTGCTCGTCCAGTGAGAGCCAGGCATGTCCCCCGGCGCCACTGCCCACCGGGGGGGACACCAGCTGCCCTGCCAGTGCCACGGGCATCTCTGTGCACAGACAGGGGCCATGGGAGGTGGTGGGGGTGTGGGGTTGCCCCACTGCCCCCCATTACCACCCCCGGTGCCCCCTGGGTACCTGTGTAGCGGGCGAGCAGCCCACTGTAGGGCAGGGAGATGATTTGGCCCCGCAGTTCGCCCTCTGCCCAGTCCTTGGTGGCCACGTTGAGGAAGAGCTCATTCTGCAGCAGCATGTGGGCATCACGGGCGCTGGGGCTCTGCCAGGTACCCCAGGCCTGCCACCGGTGGGAGACCACGCAGGTTGAGACGGGGACTCACCCAAAGCCCCCGTGCCACCCCCACCAGTGCCACCCAGTGCTCACCAGCCCGTCCTTGTAGCTGGGCGTCATGTCAAACAGGACATTCCTCTTGCTTTTCCGCCGGGGTTTGGTCTCCAGCGTGATGCCCACCACCTCACTGGCAGTGCCCACCACCTGCACCTGCAGGCAGGGTGATGAGGGGCAGTGCTCGGGGAGACACCCCTGGGACCCCTGGGAGGGAGATGGGTGCCCCCCCACTTACCTGGTACTCCAGGGTGCCATTCTCATGCAGTGCCAGCTTGGCTGAGCCCACCGCCCCCGTCTTGGTTGGCAGCAGGGCATCTGCTCCGCACAGCACACTTTGGATGGCTTCAGTCCAGGGAGAGAGGCATGGGGTGGGGTGAGGTTGATACAGGGGGGGCATGGCCACCCACCCCGCACCCTAGGGTGCCTGCCCCGTGCTCACTGTCACAGCTGCGGTGGATGGTGATGGTGCCCGCCAGCTGCCGTGCATGCCGGCCCTCCGTCTCGGCCACAATGCGGAGCTGCCCCTGCACCAGCCACTGCAGCTCACGGGCAGACAGATCGCTCAGCACCTCTGCAAAGTCGGGGTCCTGCCAGGAAGGGGCACAGTGCCATGGCTCAGCCCTGGTGCAGCAGGCACCGTGGCTGCTGCAGCATGCAGGGGAACAGGCGGCTTTACCTCCATGGTGATGTTGGCGTGAACCTCCCGCAGCATCTGACCCTGGTGCAGGATGCGGACCCGCAGCAGGACCCAGGGCGATTCTGTCCGTGGCAGAAGTAGTTGGACCTCCTGGACTGGGGGTCTGCAACCGCTGTCCCTCTGCCCCCAAACCCACCCCTCTGTGCCCACTGCCCCCAGATCTCTGTACCCAATCCCCCACTTTGTTGCCAGCTGCCTGTCCTGTCCCACACACACCTGGACCCCTACACACACTGTGAGCCCCACCATCCCTCCCTCCACCCCCCAAGTCTTCACACAATCCACATGCCAAACCCATCCTTCTCCACACTGACCCCCTCATTCCATACAACCTTCAGCACCCCCTGGCCCCACCCCCCCCATAGGTACACACCACACACACCCCTATGCATACCTCAAATTATGCAGAAACACCTATGCACACCTAACCCCCCACACCGTGCCCACCCTGAACCCTACACCCAGCCCGTCCATCCACCCTGAGCCCATGGGTGCTGAGCCATGCACGCTGAGCCACATACGTGCCGTGCACCCCTCCAGCCCTATGCAGCCCCTCTAGGCAGTGCCAGGCCCCACGGGGTGCCTGTGCCTGCCCTTACCCCCAGCACCAGGTTCCAGCAGCCCCCGGGCCATGAGAATGAAGTGCAGGTTGTTCTCACTGTCGCTCAGCGTCAGCATGGCCATGCCCCCAGCACCCAGGTGCGTGGGGTCTGATGAGGTCAGGATGGCACCAAACGTCTCTGTGCAGGAAGAGGGAGTGTGAGGGGCATCCCCACGGGCACCCACTGGGTGGGCAGGCAGGAGACTGACTTACCTGCAAAGAGTGCCCGGTGCTTGAGGATGTGCCCATGGACCTCTCCGGAGGGCTGTGCCCGGGTGACAAGGGACACACGGAGCTGCTCCCCCCGCAGCAGCTGAATGTTGGCCTTGGACACCGTCCTCCACATCCCGCAGAGCTGTGGGTGACAGCAGGGGCTGGGGTGCACCTCATGCTCGGGCAGGGGGAAAGGAAAGGGCACCATGCCCCCCTGCCCTCCCGGCCCCTCTCACCATGCCATCCTCAGGGGCAGCGCTCTTCTGCACGGGGTGTTCAAACAGCACATTGCCCTCGGGGTCACTGAAACGCACCCGGCTTGGCCGCCCCAGCCTGTGGAAACCCAGGGGGTAAGCAAGGAACCCCCTCCCCAGCACCACCCTTGCTCAGCACTGGGCACAGCAGTGTGTCAGGGAAGGCACGCAGGGGTCACCGATTTGGGTGGACAAGATAAGGATAACGTCCCCCTGGGGTGCCAAGCACCATGCTCTGCTCGCCCACACCTGGGCTGGCCCAGCACTGCTGTCCCACTGGGTGCCAGCTCAGCACGGGTCCCCTGGGCTCCCCTACCCCAGAGCAGTGCCAAACTGGCGCTGAGCGGGAGGGGGGTCCCCGCCAGAAAAGGCAGCAGGGCAGGACCTGCCGGGAGCAGAGCGCTCAGGCCTGGCTGTAAATTAGGAGCATTTTCGGCTCCGTTTGGCTCCCCCCCGGCAGAGCTGGAAATTAGTCACCACTTTACTATGCAAAGGGGCCTGGAAGCGAGGAAGAGCTGAATAAACTGGAGTGGGAAGGAGGGAGGGAGAGGAGGGGCTCCGCCGCCGGCAGGCATCCAGGGAGGGCATGGCGAGGATGGGGGACCCTGGCAGCACAGCCCCGGCGGGCACCGCCAGCAGAGCCCGTGGTGCGGCACAGCGCCTCTGCCGTGCTGTGCCAGCGGAGCCCTGGAGCTGTTCCCATTTGTTCCCACTCCAGACCTGGAGGCGAATGGGTGAGGCCGGACCGGCGCTGTGGGTGTGCCGAAATCCCGGCTGCTTGCCCGGCTGGACCCCCAGCACGTTGCCCCCTCCCCAAATCTCTTGCCTTGCCAATGCAATGCTGTGGCACCACAGGGGGATATGGGAAGGGAAACTGAGGCACAAACACCATTGCATCCCCCCTTTTCCCAGGAGGTTGTCTGCTGTGCCAGCCTGAGACGGAGGACAGGGGGCAGGACTCACCGCTCATAGCTGATGGAGAAGAGCAGGTAGGAGCGCAACAGGGTGAAGTGAGCCTTGGCCACTGCGCTGGATGTGGGGTGCCATGGCTCCGGGCCACTTGTCAGCAAGGCCACAAACTCTGGGAAGGGGATGCTGATGATGGTGGGGAACAAGGGGGGGGGGTGCCCTGCACCGCTGCTGCCCACTCAGGCAGGTGGCTCACCTGTGCGGGCATCATCACGGGCCAGCCCCTCGGAGCTGAGGTAGGAGCGGTCGTTGTAGGGCTTGTCCAGGTCATCCTCCTTGTCCTGGAAGTACTCAAAGGTGTCGAAGGGGGGTGCGGGGCTCTTCTCTGGGGGGCCTGGCAAGGCTGGCATAGGGTGGGCACAGGGAGAGACCAATGCACCAGGCTGCTTGTGCCCAAGGGCATTGAGTGGGGGGCAATAATAAATCCCCCCTCCTGAGACAGACAGAGATGTGCCCTGCGAGTCACTGTGGGGCTCTGAGCTGGGGTGTGGGGGACATGCTGGGTGCAGGCAGATGGACAGGCAGGGTACTGTTTAGCCCTGTGCATCTCTCTCTGCACCCCTCCCAGGGTAGCTCGGGGGGTGGCTGTGCCCATCAGGGATCCCTCCTGCCCAGCACCTCAAAGGCACCCTGAGGGCACTGACAACCTCCATAACAAAGCCAGAAGCCCTTTTTTGGGGTGTGTGTGCAGTGCCCCCTTTCCCATGCCCACGGGGGACCCTGTGGGTGCTGGAGGGGCTCCCCACAGGGAGGCACCTGCTGGCCTCACCTTTGGGGCAGGTATGGCAGCAGTGCCCGGGCAGCAGTGTGGCCCGGGGACAGGCGGGCACAGGGCAGTCCTGCTTCATGTTCTTGCAGTTCACTTTCCCTACTGGTTTCCCTCGGCGGTTCCTCTGCTGCGGGGTGGGGAAGAGCCCAGGAGAACAGTGCCAAGGTGTGCCAAGCCGTGCCAAGCCGTGCCAAGGTGTGCCAAGCCATGCCGCCCCGGCACAGCCTGGCTCCCCCCATCCCGGCCCATCTGCAGACCCCGCGGGCAGCCCGGACACCTTGCGCAGCCCCCAGCTGTCTGTACGGCAGCCAAGCCCGGGCCCCCTCCCCACGGCCCCCAGCCCCCTGCCCAGCTGTGTGCGGCCCCGCCAGCCCCGGCCTCGGGGGGCTGCTCGGAGGGAGAGGGGGGGAGCCGGGGGGCCATCTCCGAGGAGGGGGAGGAGGAATGAAGCCTGATACTTTAAACCCCCCTCCTCCTCCCCACTGCCGCGGGGGAGGACATCCAGGTGTCCGGCTGGCTGGAGGGATCCCTGCTTCCTTCTTCCCTGAGGCAGGGGGTGCTGAATGAAAGGGTCGAGCTCCCCCCCCGCCAGCCCCCTCCCCAGCAGGGCCGGGTCCCGAAGAATGTCCCGGGGGATGTCCCGGGGGAAGGGGGTCCCGGCGGCGCTCACCGGCTCGCAGTGGCAGATAACGCAGCGCATGATCCCGAAGGGCTCCCCCAGGTCCGGGTGCCACGTCTCCTCCAGGGCATAAAAGTGCCGCCCGAAGGCGCAGCCTGCGGAGACCCCCCCGCCACCCACCACCGCCGCCCCCGGTCACCTCCGGGCCGCGGGCACCCCCCTGCCGCAGCCCCGGACAGCGGCCGGCACCGCCCCGCCGCCCGCTGCGCACGGCGGCCGCTCCCGGTGCCGCGCCCGGTGCCGGTCCCGGCCAGCCGCGGGGGGGCCCGGAGCGGGATGCAAGGAAGGGGAGCGGGAATGCAGGCATGCGGGGCAAGGACGGAGGTGCGGGTGGCAGGGAGGGGGTGCGAGGAGCGGGATGCACGAAGGTGGGGGGTGCGGCAGCGGCTTGCATAGGACGGGGGGTGCCCGGAGCGGGGGAAGGAAGGCGGGGGAGGTGTCCTACCTGCCGCCCCCCCGGGAGGCAGCGGGTCCGTGTCGGGCCGGATGGGCAGGGCGAGCTTGGGGCGGGCGGCGCGGCCGGGCAGGAGCAGGGCGAGCAGCAGCAGCAGCGGCGGGGCGGCGCGCATGGTGCCGGCCGGCCTGGGCAGGCAGGCGGCCGGGGGCGGGGAGGGGGGGCCGGGCGCTGCCTGTCGCTGCCGCCGCCTCTGCCCGACCGCCGGCTCCGGCTCCGCTTTATAGGCGGCGGCATGGGCAAGCGGGAGCTGCGAGCCCTGTGCAAACAAAGGCCCCGCTAATGAGGCGCAGGCAGCGGCCGGCCGGGGGGGGACGCGCCCCCGCCGCGCTCCGACCCCCCCCTGGGCCCCGGCCCCGCCGCCCCCGCCGGGCGCGGGCCGTCCTGCGGCACCCCGGGGGGCGCAGCTGCCCCGCCGTGCAGGGGTACCGCCGGACTCGGGGTGTGCTGGGGACCCCCGTGCCCATTGCCCCCCACCCCACGCCTTCCCCCGGGCACGGGGTACCCCCGGGTGTGGAGCATCCCCACTCAGATACCAGCCCCAGGGCACAGGGTACCTGAGGGATGCCTTCATCCACGTACCCTCCCTCAGGGCACGGGGCACCCCCAGGGGCTGGGCGTCTTGGGGACACCCCTTACCCCAGCTCACACAACAGCCTAGGGACCACAGGGCACCGTGAAGACGCCACCACCACCATCCACACCCCTTCCACAGAGCTTGGGTTGTTCCTGTACACTGGACATCCTGGGCATGCCCCCATCCACATGCTCCCACAGGACATGAGCCCCCCCGGGAGTCTCCTATCCACATCAGCCCCCTAAGGAATATGGCATTTGCTGCGCACTCCCACTCAACGCTCTCCTTCTCAATCCATATACTCTCCTGTAGCACGGGGCATCTCCTGGGCACAGGGCATCCCGGGGGCTCCCCGTCAACACAGCCCACCTTCAGGCATGAGCCCTCCCGGGGCTTATTTTGCCCCCCCAGGCATGGGATATCCTGGGAACTCCTCCATCCACTCAGCCCCCTCCCAGATCACTTGGCATCCCAGGATGTAGGGCACTGCAAGGCACTGTCCATCCACACAGTCCCTTGTGGCGCACGGCCCCCCTGCAGACCTCTCCCCCACGGCCAGCCCTTCAACAGCACATACAGCTCCTCCATCCACTCAGCACCCCTGAGCATGGGCCCCCGAAGCATGCGCTCCCCCCTCCAAATCCACATTACACTCTGCAAAGTCACATGCACCCCACAACTTGTGCCCTTGACATCCCCAAATCCCTCTGGCTGCTGCCCACCCCGGGCAGAGGAAGGCTCCAGAGTGGGACCCTGGGCTCCTGCCCACCAGTGACAGCGGCTGTAGGGGGACAGGAGCCCGGATGCCTGGGTTCCCTTGCCCAGGGAGGGGAGGGGCAAACGTGGAGGAGACCGAGAGAGCAGCACCCAGCACTGGTCCTGCTCTTCACCCACATGTGCCTGGGCTGGCAAGGGTGGCAGTGGGCAGTGAGCAGACACCATGGAAAAGCCTGGGGAGAGCATCATCCAGCTGGGGAAACTGAGGCATACACTGCAGGGAGGGGCGGCTGATGGGGAGGGGGACCAGCATGTGCCATCCATGTCCCTCCCTGCCTTGCCACCCCTGCCGAGGGTGGCAGGGAGGGGTGGCATGTGCGTGGCGGGCGGGCGCCCGAAGAGGGGAAGGCGGGTGGGGAGGGGAGGAGGGGGAAGCATGGGGCTGCCAAAATCAACTCCGGGCGGTACAAACACCCGGCCAGCTGCGCGGTGTAGCTAGGGAAACACGGCACAGCTGGAGCACAACAGGCTCCTGCCTCCCCAGAAGGCTCCTCCTGGGCCACTCCATGGCCCAGACAGTGGCTGGGGGGGCTGCAGCCCACCACCCTGTGCCCCCAATGCCTGCCCACCTGGGATCACCCATCCCTGGCTCACCCATGGCTGCCCCATCACATTTTCTGCCCTGTTTTGGCACGTGTCCCCATGCAGCGGACATCCCTCCCAGGGAGGGCAGTGGGGCACGGGGGCTTGGCCATGCCGGGGACCTGCCCCGTGGCAGGAGCTGGTGCTGGCATCAGGCAGTGAGGAGCAGCCAGACTTCCCCTGGCAGGACAGCCTGCTGGCATCGCCAGGGCTGGGACACTGCCAGGGCCCTGGGCATCCCCTGGGCATGGCCATGCCCCACACCCTGCTGCTTGCAAGCATTTCCTGCAAGCAGGGACCATGCCCAGCAGCGTGGCACCCCCTGGGCCCATGCCCTCCCCACTGTCCCTGGTGGTGCCACTGACCTGTCCCCTCTCCTCTCTCCCGGCGTCCCGGCTGGCCTGGGATCTAGCAGCACGGCAGGCAGGGGAGGGCTGGGGTCTGCGTGGCCATGCCAGTGTCGCCATGCAGTGCCCGCTACGGCACGGCAGCGACCCTGGGGGACGGCGGGACGCGAGTGGGGCTGAGCAGGGAGGAGGCGGGCGATGGCTTCCAGCCGCCCTGCCGGTGCCAGGAATCCGGCGCTGGCTCCGTGCACCCAGAGCTCGTCACAGTCTCCTGGCTCAGCTGTAGGATGCAGGGAAGCAGCAAGGGAAGCTCCCTCCCCTTTCCCATGGAAAGGAAGGAGAGATGGGGAACCTGCCTGGTCGCGGCCCTCGGCATGGGGGAAACTGAGGCACGGGGTGGCAGCCTGAGGGAGAAGGGTGCTGCAAGGGTGTCCCAGCACTGCCAGGCTGGGACCGGGGTGGTGCACTGGCACTGGGCCTGGCAGGGCAGGAGGGCACTGGGCATCCCTGCCTGGGGAGGGGGCATTGCCACTGCAGTGGGGGCACACCGGCAGGGAGGAACAGATGCTCCAGCTGTGCCTGGGCATCCTTCATCCACAGCCCTGGCCGCCCCTGGAAATGCCAAGGGGTGCCCCCAGAAGAGGGGCAGAGGGCAGGTTGCCAGAGCCTCGGGGGTCCCTGTGCTGGTGGGGAGGGGGTGGCGCCGGCTGGGGCGGCACTGGGAAAGGGTCCCGGTCCCGCCAGCTGCTTCCCAGCGCCCGCACATGTGTGCCGGCAGCGCCCTGCACAAAGGCGGCTCTGAGGCGCTCCAGAGCCCGGCCTGGCGCCGGCACAGCCCCAATGGGGCTGCCGGCTGCGGGCAGCTGGAGCTGCACAGGGATGGAGCCGGCCGGCCGTGGGCAGCCCCAGACACCCCGCCTGGCACCCACACCCCCGGAGCGGGCACCCGGCTCTTCCCCGGGTGGGCGGGCGGCGGCCCCGTGGGGTGCCGTCCCATCACAGTGCAGGTGGGACACCCCGACGGCACCCTCCCAAAGAGCCGGCAGCACCGCCAGGGCTTTGAGGGCACGTGTCCTGCCCGGCGGCGAGGGTCCCGCAGCGGGTCCTGGTGGACCACGGTGGCGGGGCTGTGCCGTGCCTGGCATGGGGGTGTCGCAGCGGGCCCTCGCCAGCGTTCCTGCCCCACGCAGATCGCTATTGTCTGGCCTCATTAGCTGCTGCCTGCTCGCGGCTTTGAACATGAGCCGGGCTCTGGGCGGCAGGAAGGAGCCTCTGCTCCCCGGGGATGGGGTCAAGGCAAAACCGCATGCCCCGACCCCCCCCTTCCCACGCCTCCCATCGCCTCCCGGGCACCCCAACACCCTCTCCCTGCACCCGTGCCAGGTGTGAGCCCGGAGCTAGGAAGGCGCAGGGGGCACCCCCTCTCTTGAAAAAGAGCCCCCCTTGACCGACAAGCCATTGGCCTCCCCAAAGCTTTGTGCTGAGCGCGGCTTGCCCCGTGACTAATCCCCCCAGCCTCGCACACACGCGGCGGGGCGGGGGGGGCTGTCGTAATGGGTGGAAATATCTCATAATTCACGTTGGACACGGGGATTACAGCCGTTCCGGCAATATTTGCACAACTGGTAGGCGGCTTGCAGGGCTGGGCCGCCCCAGACGAAGGCCAGGGGGTCTGTACATGGAGGGGGTTTTGGGGATAGCAGGTATGGGGACAGGGATGCAGCTTGGGGGGGTCACGGAGCAGGGGGGGGGAAGTGGCTGTTTTCTGTCTGCGGACACATGGAGTTTATTAAGGCGGGCGCGTTGCCAGCATGGCAGGGATGGCTGGGGCTCTCACCTTCGTTTCAGCCCGCTGTGGTGGGCACGGGTTGGGGAGCAGGATGGAGACCCCAAAGTAGCCTCATCTGCAACGCCAAGCAGATCCTGGCTGTGCCCTGGGGCACTGCCCCTGCTCCTAGTGCCCTGTCAACTCCACAAAGCTCCCTGCTTATAGGAGCACCCAAAGGTGCTGGGGTCCCGCCATCCCCAAATGCCCCCTCCTCAAAGTCCTTGCGGGGTGACCCCAGTGGGAGGAAGGCAGGGGGCATGCAGGGCATGGGGGGGCCGTGTTTGGCATGGGGATTAGCAAGCTCCCAGAGCGATGGTGGTCTCCCCCCTCCCCACCGGACATGCAGGCAAATATTTGTGCCCAGACTTCGCAGGACAGCGAGAAGGAATTTCATTCTTGCGCCCACCTGCGGCTCGGCCGCCTGGCATTAACCCCTTCGCCACCCAGCGGGATGGAGAGAGAGGGGAAAGGTGCCCTCCTGGCACGCCCCATGCCCCCCATCAGGATGAGGAGCTTGGCTGATGAGCAGGATGGGGGGAGTGGGCACGGTGGGATTGCCCCAGATGCCAGCAGGGCCACCGGCACAAGGTGCCCTGGCACAAGGCAGCGGCTGGAAGGTTTGCCCATGGGCATCCTCTGGGCAGCACCCAGGGCTTCGTGCCTGAGTGCTGGGCAGCATGTGTCCTGCTGGGTATTGGGAAAAGTGGGGAAAACCCTGCCAGCCTTCACCCCCACTGAGCTGTGGCTCCCTGGCCAAGATGCCTCTTGCAAGCCCCTTCGCCCAGCAGCACCACGGTACTACTTCTCTGGGACAGGCTGCGTGGAGCGGTGCAGGGTGCGGAGGGTGTGAGGAGCAGGATTTGCCCACGGATGTTTATTGGCAATTTGCAAATGTAAAAAAAGGCCCAGAGGGGTCAGGGGGTACCCAGCTCCCGGGGGCTGCATGCACACAGGGAGGGGGCCAACCTGGGTAGAGGGTCCCTCGCTGCCTGGCACCCCCAAGAGCCCCGCTGTGCTTCTTTCCCTGGCCCCGGGGCCATCTGTGACCTGAGCAAACTGGGCTGTTTGCTCACACCGGGATTAGTTGCTCTCTTTGTTCCTTTGACTTTCTCTTCCCTTTATGCTGAACCCTTTTATGGGGGCTTCAAAGGGGGCTGGGACCCCCCTCCCTGCCCCTAGAAGCCCAGGGTTGCTTCCCATGCCCCCCCACCCCCTGCCTTGCACTGACATCCTGGGGATGCCCACTGAGCACATCTGGGTGGCCTACAGGAACAGCAGCTGTGCCACCCATACATGCTCTCCTCCCCCCCACCCCCCCACCCCCCGCCGCCTGGCACCTCCGGCTGCCCTCAGCACCTTGCTGAAGTGGGTGCGAACGGCTGCCCCCCTGCAGCGGGATTCCCGATACTTTGCACCCTGTAAGGAAAGGTGGGAAACTTGGCACCAAGATCCGGCCAGCTGCACAGCCCCACAGCCCCCGCCCGGCTTCCTGCCCCCTGCCAGACTCCTGCCCGGCTTGGCCAGAGCCCCCATGTCCCTCTTGGGGTCCACTGCCCCCACATCCCCTCCCTCCACAGTACACAGTATCTGTGGATTTGGGCTGGGGGAGACATGGTGGGCAACTGCAGGGGCTCCCCTCCACATCCCTCCCTGCCCCGCTGGCATGGGCAGCAAATGCTGGCATTGCCCTTTTCAGCAGATACTGGGCTGCCTGCAGGCGGGGGCTCCCACTGCCCACCAGCTGTTGGCACAGCTGGAAAGGAACCTTTTGGAGAGAAGGGGCTGTTGTAGGCATCTTGAGGTGCCTCAGTGCCCACTGGGGTTCAGCAAATATCCAGTTTCCAGCTGCCCTCTGGTTTACCCTGATTGGTTCGTTTGCCTAATTATGAGGGCAAGCAGGGAGCGCAGGGCGCCGCAGCTCTCCAGCCTGGCATTGTCAATGGTTTTGCACCCAGAAAGGGACGGGGACGCAGGCATGGCACAGGCACGGCAGGGACTGGCACAGGGCCAGCAGTGGGAGCAGGGCCAGCGCTGGCAGAGGGGCTGAGGGTGCTGGCTGGCGCGTTTGCAGCTTGTCACGTCCGCAGAGACGGGGCACGGCCGTGTGTGGGAAGCCTGGCGGTGTTTGACCCCAGTGCTCTCCACTCCGGCTGCTGCCAGCTGTACCCCAGGGGAGCTGGGCTGCCAGTCACGGCACCTGCTTGGACCCCCCATCTGGGCACCCTGCGACCCGCAAGGTGGGCTGCCGGGCACCGAGCAGGGCATGGGGCAGGTGGAGCAGGGCTGAGGTGTTTACTTTGACTGCTGTCACCCGGCCAGGCACTGCCGGGAACTGCCGGCCGTAGGGAGAAGGGTGGGAGCGTGAGAGAGCAGGGGTGTGAGAAGGAAGCGCACAGGCTGTGGGGGGACCAGGGGCAAGAGGATGTGGGGTGGCGGGGGTCCCCCCCAAAGGGAAGCCCAACCCCAAGGGTTATCTAGGAGTATACCCCCACATGTGCTGCAGGAAGTGCACGTGTGCACACGTGGGCTTGAGGGTGCACATCGGGGGTGTGTATGTGTGCGCCATATGGACACACACGTGCGTGCATGTACACACAATGGGTGTGTGCACCCCCCCGTCTGCAGCCAGGGTGCTCTGCGGGGGCTGGGTTTGCTGCGGGGCAGGGGGTGACATGGCCATGGAAGGGCCTGGTGCTGGACAGACCCCTGTGCTTCTCCTACCCAGTGAGGGGATGTTTGTGGGTGCTTCACCTGACCCACCCCCAACCAACACCCCTGGGGAAACAGCCCCAGGACCATGTGCCAGCCAGTTCCCTGAGCTCCATCACTCTCCCCAGCTTGGAGGGGTCCCCCTGCACCACAGCCACACCAGGGTTCTCCAGCTCCCAGTTACCTCTAGGTGATGGATACAGGGCTCAGAGCCCACCTCTGGGCAAGGGTCACTGGGGTTGGGGTCCATCTCTGGGCGATGGATACAGGGGTCAGAGCCCACCTCTAGGCAAGGGTCACCAGGGCTGGGGTCCACCTCTAGGAGAAGGTAACTGTGCTTGGGTTCCACCTCTGGGTGAAGTTGACCAGGGACGAAGTTTACCTCTGGGAAAGGGTTTTGGTGGCCTTCAGGCCTTGCTGCCACAGCACAACCCTGTCAGAACTGATGGTCCCAGGGCCGCCCAGCACAGGATCACCAACACCATCTCTTCTGCAGGTACCAAGGCCACCTTCAGCCCCTGGCCAGGCACAGCCGAGACGCTGGCCGCTGACATCGCCACAGCCAAGCGCTCAGGCCGGGGGGCAGGTGAGCAGCCCCGGAGGGCGCCCGGGGACGCCCTTCCCGTGCCCTGAGCCAAGGGAGGAAGCGGCCGGAGGCAGGAAGCCGATCCCCGGGCCCGGGGCCCCCGCCGCGATTTTGCTGGAAGGTCAGTGGCGACACAACAGGAAATCGCGCTGCCTGGGCTAGGCGGCCCGGCCGGAGCCGGAGAGCTGCGCCCTGCCACCCCAGGGGCGCCCCCGGCCCCCGGCCCTCCGTCCCGGCTGGGCAGCTCGCGGGGAGCCCGCGCCACCACCACCCTCCATGGAAGGGGGACAGGAGCTGGGGAGCAGCCGCTGGCCGCAGGGTGGAAGATACAGGGCCGAAGCCCCCAGCTGAGCATGGAGCTGAACAGTGAGTGTGTGGCTAAAAGGGGGGAACGGGAACCAGCAGGAAGGGGCATTGTGTGGGCAGCGGACATCACGGCCACACAGCCAGAGCGTTCCCTGCATGGGCGCCCCAAGGGATGAGCCCCACAGATGGGCAGCAGACCCAAGAGGGTGGCTCTGGCTTGGTTGGACCTGGCTTCCACCTGGACGCAAGGGCGGTCAAGCATCTCTCCACGCCCATCCCAGGGAAGCAGGCTGCGCTGAGGGCTTTTGGGGACAGATGCAGTGCCAAGGCAGGCGGCGAGGCAGGTGGATGCACAGAGGGCCTTTGAAGAGGAAATGCCTCTTGCCAGGATGGGCGGTCACTGGGCACAGCAGCCGCCTGGCCGAGAGGTGTGCAGGGCAGCAGCGTGCCAGTGGCACTGGGGAAGGCAGTGCTGGCAGGCGAGCCCTCGGCCAGAGCAGCAGCAAGTAGCAGACTAGCACTGCAGGATGCTGCAAGCAGGGATTTTTCCCAAAGCGCACGTCACACCCAGAGCTGCTCCTGGCACAGATCGGGAGAGTTGCTCCCAGTCTGTGCAGGGAATGCAACCCTGCTCCCCACCTGCAGCAGTCGAAAAACCTGGCACAGATGTGACTGTGCAGCCCCCTTGGCACACACCACCAGCAAGGAAACCCTGGCTCTCCCCAGCGAGCACCGGGCACCCGCACTGACTGACCCAAGGGCGGCAGCAGGCCCTCCTCAGCCTCCCTAGACCTCTCCCTGCACCCCTACTGCAGGGCTGCCAAGGCCACCACCGGGCTGGGGCGAGATCTTACCACCGCAGACATGGCCCTGGGCTGCAGCTGCCCAGGGAGGCATGGCACAGTGCCCACGGTAACCCTGTCTCCCCCAGGACTGCTCCTCCTCACATCCTTCCTCCTGCATATGGAAGAGGGCCATGCCAGCCTAACACGGTTGGTCTGTGACAACAGACTCATCCAGAAGTACATCGGAGAGGCCAAGGACATGGAGAAGAGAGTGGTGAGGATACAGTCCCCCACCAAAACCCAAGGCCAGGGACGGGCACAGTTCCTGGTATCTCACCTCACCATCTCCTCTTCCCCATAGGGCCAGTGCCAGGCACTGCCTGCACTCAACCCACCTGCGGTACTGCCCTTTGTGGGCTTCAGCCACCAAGAGTGGAAATCCAAATCGGTGAGAGGGGCTGGGAGGATGGTGCTGGCAGGATGGTGCTGCCACTAGGGTGCCCATGGGGCTGTAGAAGGAACCCCTGGGATGGCACAGGCACCAGAAGTGTCAAACAAGGTGCCTGTGGGTGTACCTGGCGGCATGGGGAGGTGGAAGACCCCATCCAGACTAGAGTGGACATAGGAATGAATCAGGCCCACGGGTCAGCCCGCTCACTGCCTGTTCCCCCAGAATGAGACCAAGCGGCAGGAGATCCTGCGTGACCTGGCACTGCTGGTGGGTGCCGTGGCAGGGGCCCAGAGCCAGGTGACTGAGGAGTGTGGGTCCAGGCAGCTGAACCAGCTTTACCAACATGCCAACTCCTTCCTCCTGCTCCTGCAGACCTTCAGCTGGGAGGTGAGACCTTCCTTCCCAGGTCAGACAGACCACCCTGGCACTGGTGCCGGCTGCACTGGGCTGGGTACAACAGCGTTCCTCACCCCTCTTGTCCCACTCTCACCCTTCAGGCAGGACCCTGGGAGCCAGGCTGCTCCCAAGGCTCCATGGAGCAGACCCAAATCACTGGCATCTTTCTCACCTACCGGCAACTGGTGCAGGGCAAGCTGCACTTCTTCTTCAACGACCTGGCCAAGAACTTGTGCAAGCAAGGCTAAGGGTGTGACAGAGAGCCTTGGTGCAGGGCCCAGTGAGGCTGCACACAGGGTTCACCATCGATCCCAGGTCAGAGCAATCCTGCTGGACACTGAGCTGTGCTCTGGGTGCCCAGGAAGGTGTCTTCAGGGAAAGGGTTGGCTCCTGTTCCTCAAGCTTTCAGCAACTGCATGGCCCATGGAGGCAGACAGCAGCAACACCCATGCACCAGTGGGCAGAAGCCCTGCTCCCACTCTGGCAAGCACGTCTACTGTGAATGCTTTACAATTAAAGAGCTATTTTTCTAAAGAGTTGTTTATGTCCTCCTTTTCCCTCACTACTGTGGCCTTGGCAGGGGGCCTGCACACCCCCAGGGGCTTCAGGAAGAAGCAGCCCCTCGGGGGACCTGCTCCCGGCCTCTCCCCCGCACCCAGCTCCCTCCCGCGGCAGCCACCAGCTCTGCAGGGCTGGCAGGCTGTGTCGGGTTCCAGACCCACCTGGGGACGTGCGCTACCACTCCTCGCCCGCTACACCCACCTGCCTCTTCCCACCCCCAGCATGCACCGTGCCCAGAGGGGTGGCAAAGAAGAGCCCAGGGCAGCTTTGGACTACCTGTCCTTTGGGAAAGTGGTATGGGCCCCCTTTGCCCCCCATAGGCGTGTACACGCTTCCTGCCAGCCTCATCTCTCAGCCAGAAGAGCCAGATCTAGAAAACGCATCCTAGTTTAATGAAGAACAAGCCTGGCCTGCCTCAGGATGGCTCCTTAGGAAACGGTCCCCAGCCTCGAGGCAGACAGGCAGTTGTCCCAGTCCAGCTGCCCTGGCCAGAGCCAGGGCTGATCCTGCTGTTGAAGCACAGGATGGCAGAGGTGAAGAGACTCCCAGCAGGCAGGACTGCGGAGCACACAGCAGTCTCCACTTGGCCATCAGGCACCTCTCTCCTTGTAAGAGGGGGTTGCGGATCCCAGCAGGAGTCAGAAGAAGCTGGGATGAAGAGGGGACTTCTCCCTCCTCCCCAGCTCTGGGACATCCTGCTGGATTTGGGGTCGCAGGGCTCCTGTTTGCTTGCCAGCAGAATGTCTTTGGGGCAGCCCACAGAGGCAGGTTTCCTAGAAGGCCAGCTTCTTCATCAGCAGGTAAACTCGAGAATCCACTTCAAAACCATGCAGATTGTTTGCGTCTCCCTGCAGCCGCATAAGCAGCCCCCCATAAGACACATAGGCAGAGCTGGGGTGGGAAAAAGAGGAGCAGTGAGAGCAGGGAATCCCATGGGAGATCCCAGTGCCTCCCCCACACCACCTCAAGGCACCACGCCTCCCCACTTCTGCCAACAGGCACTCACAGGCGCGTGGCTGCTTCCGTGGAGGTCTCATCCCCTTCAATCCTGTACACCTTGCCATACATCACATACTCGAACTGGTCTGCCCTGCAATGGGAGTTCAAAGAAGAGTCAAACCTGGGTATTCCCCCAGCTAAGCATCCTTTGGGAGAAGGCACCTCACAGCCCCTCAGCACTTCACTTTTTCTCTCATCCACCCCACGTAGGTCCCAGCTGGACGCCCATACCTGGACGGCCTGTCGTCCGTGGGGTTATACTCGCCATCATCCAGGGTGCCATCTTCATACAAGGTGCTGGCAATGACCAGGCGGAATTTGTCCCCTGGGAGGAGAGGGCAGAGGAGCGGTGAGGAGGCAGAAGGTGCAGCCACAGCAGCAGCAGCCACAGCAGATCTTGGGGTGATGGCAAGAGTGGCAGGTTTAGCACAAACCCTGTCCCTGCCTTCAGCCCTCCAACAGGATTGTGGGAAACACGGGAAAGATCACACTGGATCCTCTTTCTCCCCATTCCCCACAGGCACTGGTAATCACCATGGAAGAGACCAGATCCACCAGGACACCACTGCTGATCTTTTCACAGGACACAGCAAGATACTCTCGTGGAAGTCCCAGAGAGCCTGGCTGGACCCTGGGCAGGTACACGAGACCCTGCAGTGTCAGTTCCAGCACTTCTGTGCTTCACAGAGGGTAAGACTTTCAATCATTCAATATATTTAGCCACAGAAGCTCATTTCAAAAGGTGTCCTTTAAAGCTCAGTTGCCACCAGCTGAGGCAATTTCACTAGACAGCATCTCTGTGGAATGGGCCAGAGACATGCCTGAACACAAACAGTGAGGGCAATCAGAATCTGGCTCAGCCCCAGCACGCCGAGAGTGCCCAGTGCCTCCTGTGATCTGGAGACAGCACAGGGGCTCAAGGACAGCTCATTCCTTGTTCACAGCAAATTCAGTCCCCCTCCTCCAAGCACCAACACACACCTCTCTAACCTCGCCTGCCTGTGCTGCCACTGCCTCAGGCACACTCTGGACTAGCAGCCTAAGGGCTTACCGAGGTCCACAGGGTAGATCTGGATGTTCACATCCAAGATGAGGTCCATCTTGAAGGACTCACTCTCACAGTGCAGGCGGGACACTGGAGAGAGGAACAGAGTCAAGGGCAAGGACAGAGAAGACTCCCGGGGGCCGTGTGGCAGCAGGGTCCCCACCCCAGGCTGGCACCTAAGCTATTTGTAGGGAAGGGGTGTACAGCGCATGGGGATGGATGCCAGAGTCTGGGAGCTGACTGAGGTGTGCACAGATGGGGAGAGGAACACGGTGGTGCGGGGATCCGAGCACACCAGGAGCCGTGCGGGTGCGAAGGGGCACAGAAGCCGGGCTGGGGAAGCAGGGTGCACCGGTGTGCAGCAACACACGGTGGGGTCGGTGCCAGATGATGGTGAAGGAATGCGGCACTAGGGACACCGCCGGCGGAATGGGCAGGGGGGGAACCGGTGCGGGACGGGGACGCGCTGAGGGAGCTCACAGGACGCCGGCGGGAGGGCAGCGACAAGGCACCTTCGGCCTGAAGCGGCGCAGGCGCAGGCCCAGGCTGGGGCCCGGCGGGAGCGCGGGGAGGCGGCGCGGGGCCCCACTCACCACGGTCGAACTTCTTGCCCTCGGGGTCGATGTCCTTCACGTCGAAGATGTCCTCGAAGAGTATCCCGGCCATGGCGGCGGCGGCGCCTCCGCGTACCTGCTCCCGCCAGGCGCCGGCCGATGACGCGCCCTCACTTCCACCGCCCCTCGGCCGGCAAAGCGCCCTTCCGCCGCGGGGCGGAAGTAGCCTCAGGGTGGGCGGGGCGATCGGGCGGTGGCGGGAGTCCGCGCGGCCCTAGTGCGCGCCTCCCCTCCCCTCCCCGGGCTGCAGATTCCCGGCGGGGTCACCGGGCTGCGCTGGCACCCCCGGCGCCGGGGCACCGCGATTGCGGGGGGACACTGCAAAGGGGGGCGGCCAGATGGGGGTCGTTGCAGTGCGGCGGGGGCGCGCTGCAGTAGGGGTGCATTGCGATGGGGTTGCATTGCAATGGGGGACACTGCAATGGGGATGCGCTGCAGTGAGGGCGCACTGCAATGGGGGCGCACCGCAATGGGAGCGCACCGCAATGGGGGCGCACCGCAATGGGGGCGCACCGCAATGGGGGCGTACTGCCATGGGGGCACTGCAATGGGGGGATTGCAATGGGTGCGCTGCAATGGGGGTGCACAGCAGCGGGGGTGCATTGCAGGGGGGTGGGCTGCAGAGAGGGGTGCACTGCAGTGGGGGGCCGGCCTGGCCCCGGCGCGGCCGCGGTGCCGTGGGCTCCCCCCCGGAGCCCGTGGGCTCCCCCCCGGAGCCTGCCGCCGGCGGGGCTCCTGCGCTCGGCTCCCCCGGGGAGGCGGCCCGGCCGGGTGCCGGCAGAGGGAGCTGCGAGGCCGCGGATGGAGCCGCGCACGGCTCCGAGTCCCCCACCGCCAAGGGCGGGCCCCGGCCCAGGGCCGCCCCCAGCCAGCGGCCCGGCCCCGCGGGGGCGGGGGTCCGGGCTACCCCGCGGGGGGCTCACAGCGCCCCCCAGCCGTGGGGCAGAGGGTCTTCACCCGCCCCCCCGGCCGCCGCTGGGCACTGGTGTGATGAGCTGCGCAGCCTCAGCAGCCAGGGGGGCTGCAGCCCCCGCCGGCACCTCCCCCCTCCCACGGCAGCCACGTGGGGGAGGGGTGGGGGCGGCCCCCACCCGTGGCCTGCCGATGAACCGTGAGGGGAGCGGGGGACGACGACGACGACGACGACTGGGGGCGGCTTCACGTGCTGGAGCACCACGGGGTGCTCGCACCTCGGGCAGCTGCCGGCGCGGGGTCGAGAGTTCAGCCCTGCCCCCCCCTAGCCCCCCAGTGCCCCCCCCATCTGGCCTCGAATCGATGCTGCCCTGGCTTGGGCCAGACGGGGACAGCGGGGACCCTGCCCCCCCCCGTTTGGGCGGAGGGTCCCTGCCCGGAGAGGGCAGCGAGGGGGCTGGCACGAGGGCAGGTGGTGGGGCAGGTGTCCCGGTGTGGTGGGGACCGAGGAGGGCGGATGGCACGGCATCGTGTGCGTGGCACATGGCAACAGCTCACTGGCGACCACGAGGCCATGAGTGGGGACATCTATGGGACACCGGTCCGTGTGTGTGGCCCTGGTGCCTACAGCGAGGTGGCTGTGTGGGGACATAGCCCACGCTGTCCCCGGGAACCAGACGTCTCCAGGATGTGGCCTGGGGCGGTAGCCGGTGCCCCCCATCCCTGGATGTCTGTGGTACCCCAGTGCACCCCTGTGTGACCTCTCCATGGCATGTCCCTGCCGTGACACAGTGCCAGCGCATCTGCGAGGCGCAGGCAGCGGGACAGGGCAGCGTGGTGACACGCAGCGGGGGGCTCTGGTGTGCCGGGGAGGGGGCTGGTGGGCTGTCAGGGGAGGCGTGCAGGCGGTTCATGGCGGGGTCACCCTGCGGCTGTGACATTCAACGGGGACAGCCTTAATGCGCTGGGACATAACCCCGGCTCCTTCTAATCATCATCCGGATGGGTGATGCTCCCCCCCCCCCCCCCCCCCCGCAAGCCTTGCGCCCCCTCCCTACTCTGCCCACCCAGGCTCGCATGGGGGCACAGACCTCCAGATCCCCCTGCCAGGGTGTGTGGCCATGGCCAGGCACCCTGCCTGGTGCGAGGGTGGGGTGTGGACCCCCTCCTCAAGCCCCCTGCGCCCTCCCTGGCATCCTGCAGCCGGGGTGCCCCTGCCTGCTGCGGGGGTGCAGGGCTGGGCTGCGGAGGGCAGCCGGGGCTGTGCACATTGCCAGGGGGTGGCAGCAACACACAGAGCATGGCAGAGCACCCCCGGGGTGTGCCAGACAGGACGTCTACCCCGGCCGGGGCGGGGGGAACCCCTGCCTCAGCTAGGCTCAGCAGTCTGACCAGTTGCCCCCTCCAGCATCCCCGGGGTCCTGTCCTGGAGAGATGTGACCCACCAGGTGAGGGGCCACTGGGCTGGGGGAGGGAGGGGGGGCAGGGTTGTTTTTTGGGGAGGGGCCCATGTGCCAGCCCCCACTGTGCTCAAGGTACCCCCTGGGAGCCCACTGTGATTCAGGCTGTGGAGGGGGGGGCTTGGCAGGGTTGTGCCCCCTGCTTGGATGCTCTCAGGGCCACTGCAGGGTGACACAAAGGGCTTATCCTGCCCAGCTGTCCCTGCTTGCCCCTGCTGAGACCTGGCACACTTGGTGCAGGCCGGCAGGCAGCCGGGGCTGTGCTCACCAGCCGGTGAGGCAGCCCCCCATGGGCACTGCTGCCCGCGGACCCTGCCAGCCGGCAGTGCCGTCTGTCTCCCTGCCCTTGCGGGACCGGGGCACACCTGAGCCCCGACCCTGGGCACAGGCGGGCACGGCCCCACGCAGAGGTCACGGGCACACAGCCACCCGCAGGACCAGCTGGTGGGGCAGGGGGGACACAGGTTTCCAGGTGCCCCCCAGATGCCGTGGGGCCGGGGTGGCAGCAGGAGCCTGGCATGGACCTGAACCCCCGGGCACTGGCTGTGTGGCATGGCCACGATGCCAAGCCCCCTCCTCAGCCCCAAGCCCTTTCCTCGGCCTCATGCCCAGGCAGCCTGTGGGGCAGGATCAGCTCGGGGGGGCTGGCCCTGGCGTAAATCTGGCCGGCGTTGGCAGAGACCAGGGCACCCCGCTTTTCCTTGCATTACATCCCCGTCTGCCCTGGCTCTGCCTGTGTGCTTGCTGCCTTGCTGACCCCATGCCATGCCGTGCCATGCTGTGCCATGCCACAGGAGTGGAGGTGGCCAGAGGGACCCATGTCCCCAGCTAATGCCAGCCCTGTGCTGCTGGGGGGTGAGCAGATGGTCCTGGGGCATGTGTGCTTGTGGGCACGGGGAGGCTGGCACTGCCTTCAGCGCCGTTGCCGGCAAGCACCCGTTTGCCAGCCAGGTGCCTGGCGTCGCCTCCTTATCTGGGATTAAACAAACCCTCCCCAGATCCGGCGCCAGGCACTGCCCCAGTGCCCGTGGGAGCAGCTCTCCCCTACCCCGCAGCCTCCCATGCCTGCTGCTCCCCCCACGCTGGGCTGCGAGGTCACCCACGCTGTGAGTCCCTGGGGTGAAGAGCCCCCGAAGCTGACCCCAGGCTCCTCTCGCTCAGGTCATGCTGTAGCCCCCAGGGTCTCTGCACAACGGGGCAGCCAGGCCAGTCACACCTGGGGGGGGAGTACCCAGCCAGTACCTCCAAAGCAGGGCACAGGATGGCACTCCCTCTGCCCCTGCCTTAGGGCACCCCTAAAGCATCCTGACACAAGATGGCACCAGCTGGGGGGTCCCCCTGTCTCATCGTGGCTGGGAAGGTGCCCATGCCCTCAGCATGATGGATCCCGGCAGCCCCAGTGCCAGTGGTGCCAGGCACCCTGGAGCAGGGGTGCAGCCCCCCTCGTTAGCCGCTTGGCTGTTATCTTCTGCCGATAAATTATACAACACAAGCACGCCTTTGAAACGCAGCCAGACCTCCATCCGGCGGGGTGGCCTTTGGGGGCCCGACATCAGCCATTTGTGGCTGGGAGGAGGTCAGCGACATGGTTTCAGGCGCTGCCCTGGTGAGGGGGTGCTGGCGACAGGCTCCTGGGCTGTAATAGGGACCCGAGGGCAAAAGCAGAGGAGCAGTGGGGCTGGGAGCCTGCCTGCACCCCTGCCTGCACCCCTGCCTGCACCCCATGCCCATACCTGCTGCGTGCAGCTCTGCCTGTACTGCCACCCACCCCTGCCTGCATTCCTACCCGTAGCCCCTGCCTGCAGCCCCTGCCTGCAGCCCCTGCCTGCCCCCCTTGCTCGTGTCCCTGGCTGGTGCCCCTGCCCGCTTTGGGGTGCAGGGCAGCAGCGGAGCCCGGCCGGCCGGTGCTTCAGAGGCGGCGGCGGCCCTTGTTATCCACCGCCACAAAGGAGCCGAACCGCCACCGCCGTTACCGGAGCAAACAAGGGCAGGGCGAGGCTGGCAGGGTGGGCAGCTGCCGGCACCTGTGGGCACCCATCCCCGTGGCACCGTTGCGGGCTGTGGGGCGAGGGGCAGAGTGGCGCTGTCCCCATGCCCAGGGATGGGGGTCGCCCCATGCACCCCGATGTCGGGGAGCCAAGTCTGGGGGGCTGCCCAGGGCTGGTGCATGCTGTACACATGTGCTCCCCACCAGCTCCGTGGGTGCCCCTGTGGGGTGCAGCAATGGGGTGCAGTGGCCTCCCTGCACCCTGATGGATTGGTCCCCACCTGGGCTGGGGGCCGGGCAGGAAGAGGTGAAGCTGAAATTAAGCTGTTAATGAGCCCGTCTGTCACCAAGGCACCAATTACGCAGGCTGGGAAGGAGGAGATGATGGAGGGTGGTGTGGCTGGGGGAGGGGAGCAGGATGCCAGGGTTCGCAGCATGGGGGCAGCTGGGGGGTGGCACTCTGTCTCAACAGCTTCCCCATCACCACCTGCCACCGGCTCCCCCAGGGACTGCCAGACACGTCCTGCAGGCTGGGCGACAGAGGGGACCAAGGGGTGGTGGGGCCACAGCTATACCATGAGCCCTAGGGAACCTGGGAAGGAATTAGCCCCTTCTTCCCCCTGGTGAAGCCCTGGGTGAAAAAATGAGCTTCTGGGGAGATCAACCCCAGCCACTGTCCCTGACTGGCACAGGGGGTGTCACTAGTGTCACGAGCTGGCTGTTTGCTGCACCCAGGGCATGGGGGGGCATGTGCCTACAGGGAGCAGAGACACTGGCTGTACCCCAGGATGCTCTCAGACCCTCTGGCTGCTCCTGGCCCTAGGAAGGGGTACAGCAAAGAAGGGGGCTTATAGCCTCCCCCGCCACCACCCCGCTCAAGACTGCTGTGGTGCATGGCAGAGGCCCCTGTTCCTGTCCCCATCCCTGTCCCCAGCTGGGATGGGTCAGGGCAGAGAAATTCCTCCGGGCTGATGCTGATGTCAGTTTTTCCGCAACACCTCTTGGGAGCGGGGCCGGGTGCCTGGCCAGGCTGGTGGAGGGACAGGCCATCTCCCTCAGCTGTCATCACGCCCGCCTGTCCCCGCGATGGCCCTTAGCAGCACCCGGCCTCGGGAGGGACCTGGGGGCTGCCGGAGCCACGGTTGGAGCCTGCAGGAGTGGGTCCCTGATCTGCCGCGGTGGCAAGGGGCTGCCTGCCGTGTCCTTGCCAGATGCACCCAGCAGAACCTGGCTGGGCAGGAGGGCAGGCTGGGATTACAGATGGGGGATTTTGCTAGGACTCCAAATTAACTTAACAGCTTTGGAAGACAAACAGATTAGGGAGCTGCAGGGATCGGGGCGAGGATCAGCTAAATTGGAAGCAGAGGTGGGCGGCAGCATCCTGCCCAAACCCTGCTCCCTCCTGCCCAAACCGCCAGCCCAGCCCCAGCCCTGCAGCACTCCAGCCCATCGCCACCCTGCCAGCCCAGGTTGCTTCCATGGGGTCCTCAGAGTCCCCTCCTGTGGCCAAGCCAGTGGCAGAGCTGGTCGGGGCAGGCTCTTCCCTCCAGCCTGGGTCTTGGCCGCACCTCAGCAGCCTCCGGGCGTTGCTGCCTTCCCCTTCCCTTTCCCTGCCCGTCCCTTTCCCGCTCTCCGTGCCCCCTCTCCCTGCCCTCCCCTTCCCCAGCACCTCACATCCTCAACGTGCATCCCACCCGCCCCTTTCCCAGCACCCCACATCCCCACCTGCATCCCCTCACCTTGCATGCCATGAAGTCGCTGCCAAAAGAAGCAGTCCCGAAATAAGCTGCCTTCTGGGCCCCCATAAATCTTAGCAAAGCACCATGTTGGGGGGCAGTCCTGCAGCCCCCTTTGCTGGCAGGGTGCCATGCCTCGTCTCCACATCCCCCCAGCTTCCCAGGAGGATTTGGGGTTGCATTGCCACCCCGATAGCATCAGGTCCCTGGGGCAGCCCTGCACACTAGAGATCAGATCACAGGTAATGAGCAACATCTGGGCATGGGGGCTGGGGACAAAGCAGGCAGAGGGACAGCCCTGTCCCCCTCCAGCAGCCAGGCACATCTCTGTGGAGAGTAGGCAGTGCTAGCCTGGTGGTGGGCTTCGCTGCCCATTTCAGGGTGACACCCCCATGGCAGGACCTCCAGAGTCATTTGTGACCCAAGCCTGGCAGGTCTCAGCCAGCTTTGATAGGGCAGCAGGGAGAGGGTGCCAGGCTGGGGCAGCCTGGGGGTCCTTGAGGAGGAGGGGGCTGTGGCGAGGAATGCCGGGTGTGGGGGACAGCCTCCTGCTGCTGCAGCCCCCCTGGCCCCCCCGGCCACCTCCCACCACCGCTTCCTGCGCAGGCGGCCTGGGGAGGCGATGAAAGCAGCCCCAGCAGATGTTTCTGGCTTGTTTTCATCTCATTAACCGTTTCCTCTTTTATTATGGGATAAATTATTAATTGTTTGGCACAAGGAAGAAAGGAAAGAGAAATCCTGACGGAGAACCCGCGAGCCTGGGGGAGGGAGGTGGGCAGGGGCTGACGCAGCCCGGAACAAGGGGAGGGCAGGGGGGGATTTGGGGTCCCTGGGGTGGAGGCAGCCCCGTGCAGTGCCACCAACCCCCAGGCATCCCCCATGAAAAGGGGAGCAACACAGGGTGCGGGAGGTGCTCCAGGGGCTGGGCAGGGGCGAGCTGTGTGGGGGCTGCTGGCATTGGGCCTCCATCAGCAGCTGGTGGAAGTAACCTGGGCAGGCAGGGTGATGGCGAGACCCAGACTGCAGGCACCTGTCTGCCAGAACCTGCCCGGAGACCCCCCAACCCCTTCTCCCTGCACCCTCCGGCTGAGAACGGACACGCTGTACCTCCTGGCCAAGGGACAGGGCTCAGCCCCAGCTCTGCCACCCACCCCACCCCCCACCCCTGCTCCCACAGCTCCCCAGCCCTTGCCCCCCTGAAATATTCATGGCCTGCAATGACGAGTTAATTTAATTGCCCTGATGAGGAGCTGAATAATTTACAGTCTTTTTGAGCAGGTTGGGAGACATCATTAGCAGCTGATCTTGGAGCAGGGAGGGGAAGTGGCTGTACCCCCATCCTGGTGCTTGAGGACACCAGGTGGGAGACAGGGACCTGAAAGCATCCCCATCCCAGTGTCCCTGTGGCTGTCTGGCGTGTGAGGAGGTCCAGAGCACCAAGCCCCACTGCCCATCCTATGATCCCTGGCACTGTGGGGTGGGAAGGTGGCCCCAAGCCCAGCACTCCATGGCTCCCCTGGTCCTGGGGTCCTGGCAAGCTCCAAGACACAGCCTCCCTCCATCCCATTGTTCCCACTTTGGTCTGCGGCCAGTGGCGATGGTTGGGATGAAATATGGCTGGGAGAAGGGGCCGGCGCGCTCCGGATTCCTGAGATAACGGGGACAGGCAGGACATGGACTTTTATTTACATTTTTTCCTTGAAATTTCAGCCTCTTTCTAATGAGACCCCATCCGGCTGCCATGAAGATAAGAGGGGCTGGTGAGGGGGCTGTTGGGGGTCAGGATGTGTTTCAGGGGGGTTATTCCACCCCAAGCCCAGATTAACCATTTTGTTAACTCACCCCAGTCCATGCACCCTGGTGGGTGGGGGCTTGGGACTGGCTCATTCCCCATCAGAATCCATGTTTCTTCCTCTCCACTGGTGCGATGGGGACCTGGGGAGCCTGATCCACCCCATCCCCCCACCCCCGCAGGTCAGGGGGAAGCTGTGTCTCCTGCTGCCTTGGCCCCCCTCCTTGGTGGAGAAGGCAAAGCCCAGGATAATGCTGTCGTGATGGCCATGCCAGGAAATTTCAGGCCAGAGGCCACGGCTGGGGCAGGGGCTGCAGCTAGCCACCCAGTAACGCCTGGATTTCCTCCCAGTGCTGCCCGACGTCCGGCTGGGGTGGGGGGGGGTGGGGCTGCGGTGTGCGGGCTGCCCATCCACAGCACCCTGTCCCCAAGCAGGAACAGCCCTGGCTGCCCCATGGCCCCGGTGAGCACAGCAGGGCCCTGCGGGGGTCCTGTGTTCCAGCAGCGCTGGGGGTCCTGGGCTGTGTGCCTCTCGCAGTGCTGGGAGCATCGCTGTCCTGGGGAGGGACAGGGGAGAGGGGCTGCAGTGACCCACAGGTGCCTCCTGCACCTGAAGCCCTGGGGGTTCCTGGCCCCTCTGTCACCCCCCGCACAGGGCTGGCCCCCACGGGGTCACTTGAGGGGGCTCCCTGGGAGGTCCAGCATGGCCAGGGTGTGAGAGCAGAGCTGAGGCTCGCTGCTGTCACCCCAGGTGCCAGAGCACAGGGGCATCCCTGCACCCCACAGGGGCATGCAGCCATGCACATACATTTGTGCACACAGACACTCCTATATATGCACCCCTGCATGCAGCACTGACATCCCACACACACTCACAGACACAAATACACACTCCTCCACGTGCTCAGGCACACGCAGACAAGTTCACATGCATGCACGTACCTCCGTTTGCGCACACATGCACATATGCATACACCTGTACATGTACAAAAACACACGCAGGTGTACACATCAGCAGACATGTAAGTGTGCACACATATGCACTCGTGCACTTGCACACATATGCACAGCCCCCTGCAGCTGCACTCATGTAAATCCACAGGCATGCACATACGTGTCCATGCACATGCACACAGATGTGCAATCCCCCGCGCACATACAGACCGCCCTGTAAGTGCACACACACACATGAACGCACACAAGCTCTCACACACACACACATGTATACAGACAGACACAGGCGCTCACTCCTGCCTGCACATGTGTGCTGCCTGCCTGGGGTGCCAGCGGGTGCTCCCCACACAGCTGCTGCACCACCACCCCCCCCCCCCCGCCTGCTCTCTGGAGTTTAAGAGTGAGGAGGAATTTTAAATGCATTGACCCCTGACCTGGCCCTGCCTGCGAGGGGAAGCCAGACCCTGGGCTGCCCCCAGCCGGATGGGGCCGGGGGGGTGGGACACGACGACGCACGGGATGATGAGCCCTGAAAGCCTGCAGCAGGCAAGGGGGAGCACCCTGCCTGCTTGCCGCCTCAGGGAGCGCTGACAACAATCACCCCAAACCCTTGCTGCCTGCAGTGCACGTAACTTGGGGATGCCACAGCTGGGTGCCCCACACCAGGGGGCTCAGTGGGGGTGGGATGCCCATGCCATGCCTCCTGCAAAGGGTCCCAGGCCCCCCACCACACTTCTGCCCAGCTCGTGGCATCCCTGCCTCCTGTGCAGAGGGGCTGCAATGATGGCGGTGTAATTAAAAACGCAATTAAGCGCTGCCACTTAGCAGAAAAGTCATACAGTTTGGGGATAATTATCTGACAATATAACAAGTTGCCCAACATTAATCAGGCACTGATCTGCTCCAGCAGCTGCGCTCCCCACTCGGGCCGCTCCCTTAATGGCATCCTTCAGGAGACAGCAATAAATCAGGCCCTTACGGGGGCCCTGGGGGCAGCATGCTGTCCTCTGACTGCTCCCTGCCTGCATTTGGGTTTTTTTGGGGTGCCAAAGTAGCACCCTCCTTGCCCAGCCCCGGGCTTTTGTTTCCTGCCTTTGGATGCTGAGAGCCAAGGGGCTGGTCCCAGTGGATTAGCCCTCACCCCAAGCTGGGGGACTGGGGGGCACCCCTGAAAGGACACCTCCTGGGGGAGTACGGCCATGCCAGGGGGAGATACCCCAGGCTGGGGGCTGCCTGCTCTTCTCTGCCAAGGGGCAGCCAGCACCCCCCACCCTCCCTAGGGATGGGGCTGACAAAAGGGTCCCCAGGTAGGTGGGGGACATGAGGTGGGGGCACACCAGCTCCCAAGCCCATCAGTGATGAGGGGAATTAATGAGTATTTATGGCTTGTATTTGCCAGTGTTAATGAAGTGTTTGCACTGGAACAATATTGCACCGGAACAATATTGCACGGAAGCAGAGGTGGGTCCTCCCACTGTGTCCCCCCAGCATCACCTGGGGACTGTCCCCATGCCAGGAAAGCCCCAGCCATTGCCCCATCCTAGTTGCCCTCCCAATGCCATGTCCTGGCTTGGATGCTGTGGGGTCCCATGCCAAGGGTCCTCTCGGTGCTACATCTTCCTGGCTTGGAGATGGGCTCTCTTGACCCCCTTCCCCAGATTTGCCCCCATGGCCAATCTGTTGATGCAACTCGCTTGCAGCTGGTTCCTCCCACGCTCCTTTCCCGCAGCCCCGGGCTCTGCCAGTCCGGGTTCCCATCCCTGTCCCAGCCTGCCCGTTTGGAGGGGGGGATACAGCCCTGCACAGCTCTGACTTCTAAGGGCCGGAGATAAAAGCGGAGCTCTTTGCCTTTGTTCGGGCTCTGGCCGGTGTGGGCCGGGGAGGGGGAACCTGCCAGAAAGAAACCAGCAGCTTAACACATTCACTTCGCCCCTAATTTGCCGGTTCTGCCACAAAATCCCATTACAAAGGGCTTAGCGGCTGCACCCAGGAAGAGGTCACCGCTGGAGGCCCCCGAGGAGATTTACGGGCCACAAAAAATGCGAGAAAAGAGCAACCCGGCTCCCTTGGGCACTCCCTGGCAGGGCAAGGAATGGGCACCGTGTCCCAGGGTCCCGCTGTCCCCTGCCAGTCCCCTCCACCCTGCACCTGGCAGCAGGTGAGAGCGGTTGCAAAGGCGCAGCTGGGTTAATTCACCTTTATAACTCCAAAAGCAAATAAAATGAGGCTCGGCATTGATCTGCGGGCATTGAGCAGGGCCATAAAACACTGGCAGTAGCCGACAGGCACTGCCTGAGATCCGGCTGTGCCGTGCCAGGTCCCTGCAGTTTGATGGGGGATGTGGCTGTGGTGGCCTCCCAAAATGTGTCAAAGGGGCTGGGGTGCAGAGGGAGGGTGCTGGGAGCTGCGGGGAGCCCAGAGTTGCCCACCGTACCCCCGTGCTGAGGGGCTGGCTGTGTCAGCCTGGGGCACCCTGCTCAGCCTGGGGTGGGGGGCATTTGGGGGAGCCTGAGGGCAGGGAGTGTGCATGGGGGTGCAAAAAGAGGTGGGGTGTGCAGGGGCAGAGGGGGTATGCATGGCTGGAGTTGGCGGTGGGTGGGTGTACGGTGGGTGGGTGTACGGTGGGTGGGTGTACGTGAGTGGGTGCATCCACGCAGCTGGGTGTGTGGGAGGTCCATGCAGCCAGGCGTGTACCTCAGAGCATGGTAGCCCATACGGGAGCATGCAGACACACCTATGCAAGTGTGCACGGACACAGGGACCCGTGGTGGGCTGTGGAGGGACCAGGACAGATCAGCTCTGCAACTACTGCGAGGGGTGACGGCGCACGGAGCAGCGGGGCACGCTGGCGGTGCAGGTGTGAGCCCCTGGGATGGGAACATGCCAGGCTGGCGCCCAGCTGTGTGCTTGGCACTGCTTCTGCTGGGCTCCGGCTCGCGGAGCGGGGAGCAAGGAGAAAGGAGCGGGGCCATCATCGCCGGGCAGAATGGAAATGAGCCCCCGGGGGTCCACGCGGCACAAAGGAGCCTGCTGGGGTGGGCCGAGACCTTCCCAGCCCCTCACCACAATGTTTGCAAATACCGGAGGCCACTTATGGTGGGGCCGCCGGCAGGGAGGACAAGGGGGGCTGCCAGCATCCCCCCCCAGCCGGGAGCTCCCTGAGCACTGCTGTGCTGGGGGTCAGAGCCAGCCGCAGAGCCCAGCCCCGGGCCCGGCAGTGCCCCACAGATGCCCCATGGAAGCCCAGCTGGGGGGGCTGAAGGTGGGCAGGGGCTGCCCATTGCCTTTGTTGATGGCCCTGGTGCCGGAGCCAGGGGAGCGGTGAGCGGTGGGGAGGAATGTCCCTGCTCAATGCCCACCACACAGGGGCTGACAGCCCTGAAATCGGGCTGTCACATCCCGTCTGGGCAGCCCTTCGCCTCCATTTGTGGGGGCCTTGTTCAGCTCCCACCGCATTCAGGCAACACAAACGCAGCACTTAACCCTCCGGCTCTGCCGGCCCGGGGTGGGGGGCCAGGCGGTGTCGGCCACCAGGCATGGGGATGTGCCACTGCTATCCTGCCACACCATCTGCAGGGATAAGGTGAGATGCCCCGTGGTACCAGGCTCTCTGAAAGGGGTGGTTTAGGGTCCCCAGGACCTCCCACCCTCACCCCACAGCCCCCAGTGGATGCCCTGAGCTGGGAACTCACTGCCTGCCCCAGGACTGGGGGCTCACACCAGCCCCCGTGTCACCCCACACCCTTCCACCACCACCTCCCTCCAGACGCCACGACCACCCTGAGACCCTTTCCCACCCCCCTGCAGGGACACCCACCCCGCAGCCGCCCCGGCTGCTGATGAAAGCGGGAGCGGGAGCCTTTCCTTTGACACAATTAAGCAGCTCGGGGTCCCAGCGCCTCGGTTCGCCGCAGTGTGTTAAATTAATGTAGCAGAAAAAATCATTATGCAGGGACACAGATGGAAGTGACCAAGCAGAAAATGCGATGTGCAGTGGCGGAGGACCCCTCTTACCCGTGTAAACACTACAGGGAAGGACAGGTTTCCCAGCTCCCAGGCGAGGAGGTGACCGCAGCCTGCCGGGGGGGGCTTCCCCTCCAAGTTGCCACCGGAGCAGACCCCCGATGGAGCCAGATGCGGGGGTCCTCCGGGCAGGTGAGGGGAGCGGATGGTGGGACCCCCCTGGCAGTGGCTAACCCGGGTGCGGCAAGGGCTGGCCGACAAGCCGGGCAGTGCGTGTGGCCAGACCTCAGCTCGCAATTACCATGTCATTATGTGCCGGCACAGCCGTGGCTAACGGAGCAGAAAAGCAGCCCCTGCTCAGCACCCAGGATGAGCGGGCTGAGGAGGCCCTGGGGGGAGCCCATGGGAGCACCCAACTACACACACGCATGCACCCACACATGCACTTAATACACGTGTGCCCAAGTGGGCGCTTGTTCTCCAAGTACCACCAACATTGGGGATCTTTTCCTGGGCGCACAGCCTCGTTTCTTATGCCTTATGCCCCAAGAGATCCGCACCCACCTCTGGGGACCCCCTCAGCACCCAAGGGAGCTGCCCCAGGAAAGGTTTTTTCTTCCTGGGGAAATAAGCCCAGGACAGACAAGGCCCTGGGGCTTGGCTCTAAGCTACTCTGCAAACAGCAAGGGCTGCGGGGCTGCTCACGGAGAGCTTGCACACTGGTAACCCCAAATATCGCACAACAGCAGGCTGAAGAGTCCCCCCACACAGTGACCCAGCATGGGGCACAGCAGGACACAGAGGGAATGGAGGGATGCTGGGCACGTGGGAAACGTGGGATCTGTTGCCAAGGCAAACCCTCCTCCACCTCCTCTCCCACTGGGTCCTACCTGCTGCTCGGACAGAAGCCGGAGCCTTGCTGTTTGAGCTGAGGGATGTTTCAGGGGGCCAGGCTGCCCCTGCACAGGAGTCCTGCAGCCCCTTGCAGGGGGTCCCCGTGCAGTCCCACTCCCCTCCTGGTCTGGCTGACCCTACACCCCACAACTTCCTTCAGCCTGGATTTCACCCCAGCTGGCCACTCTGTGGCAAACGAGGACTAATTACACACTTGCCCTTGTTTGCTGGGAGCACCCAGGTGTCAGTGTTTGAGTGCTTCCCATGCCATGTCCCCCCAGGGCCCAGGGTGGTGGGACACAGGGACAGATGCGAGGGTCAAGGGGGTGGCCAGAGGCTGCCGTCTGCCCCGGTGCTGGTGGGGGTTATCACACTGGGGTGGCACAGGATGATAACCAGAGCTCCCTCCTGTCGGCACCGTGGGGTGTGAGAGTGGGATGGGGATAGGGACGGTCCCCAAGCCCCTGTCCTCCGCCTCGGGGACGCCCTGGGACAGCGGCTGCCTGCTCCCCACTACCTCCCCAGCCAGCTTTGTTTCCACAGGGCCGTGTTCCCACCAGCCCAATATTCATGTGGGCCCCTTCCCACCCCGGGGGGCTGCTAATCCCACCGAAACGGGCCAGGGGATTGTTGACCGAGCTGCCATATCCCTTGAACAAGCAAGCCTGGGCTCCGCAGCTGCCGCCGGATTAAGAGACACCCTTTCGCTGCCATAGCCCCCGCACCAAAGCACCCGGCCCCCCAAGCATGGTGCTTGGGGGGAGGGGGGGGCGGCAGCCGGCAGGAGGGGAAGGGGATAGTTGCTTGGGGAACTCGCACAGTAAAAACTACAGGTTCAGCGTGGCTTTCCCAGCACCCAAAATGCCTGATCTGCTGCATCTGGCACGTGTCAGCAGTGCCCAGGAAGGGGGTGCCGGGAGTGCCACCGTGCAGGGCTGAGCCCAGGGAGGGCACGCCTGCAGTGTGGCACCGGCACTGGCATCGGTGGCTCCCTGGTCTGTCCCCTCCCTGCTGCCACCAGCCATGGCATGTGCAGAGCTGTGCACAGCTATGGTAGAGGGTGAGGAGCAGCTCTCATGCTCCAGAATTGTGGGTCATTGGAATTAGATTAATTAGCATGTGCTAATGGAAGCTAATTAGCACTCAGCCATGCTGATGCAGAGCTTGCAAAGATGGGCACCTGTCCCCTGCCCTGCTGCCTCAGTTTACCCACCTGCAGCATGGGTGAGCCTGGCACCAAGCTCTCTGTGATGCCAAGGGACAGCAAACCAAGGAGGAAATTTCATCGCAGGGAGAGGGGACCAGCTGCTGACTTGTTATCGGGTCTGGCCCTGCCAAGTGCCCCTGGCTGGGGCAGCCTCTGGCTATCTCGTTATCTCAAGAGCTTGTTCTGGGTCGGGGTGGACATGTCCACACACAGAAGTGGGTGTTGCTGGATGCCCAAGCCACCCTGCCCTGGGCATTGAGGGGTGTCTCAGGGGGGTGAATAAACAAAGATGGGAAGGACAGAGCGCTGGGCTCTGTGCGGCTCCTGCTGTGGGGAGGGATGATGGGGCAGCCGTTCAAAGGGGGAGGCATGCACCCATGGGTGCTATTCATACCTGAAGAGACTACAAAACACCTTTTGGCTCCATCAACAAGCCCTAGAGCCCCGTGGCAGCATCCATCCCAGTTAAGTGCACAGGGCAGATAAAGGGTCCTTGAGAGTCCCCAAGGAAATGGCTGAGACACTTGCTGTCTCCAGAGTGTGTTTTGGGAGGCAAACAGCCCATCCCTCCCTCAAAGGGACCCTGCAAGCCCTGCAGCAGGCCCAGCAGTGGTGCTGAATGCTCACTGGGCTGCCTGGGGGGTTGTAAAGTGTTCAGGGGAAAAGCTCTTTCGCTGCACTGTGCCCATCCCAGCCACTCGTGGAGAGCCTCTGCCTCCCGGTGACACGTGGCCTTTACTGGGGACAGCAGCTCAACGGTGAGCCCTCCTCCCAAAGCAGCTGATGCAAAGGGTGCCATCCCCCGGTGGGTGGTCTTGACCCCCCAGTCCTGTAGGGATGTCCCCAGGGCTGAGGCCAGTAGCTCATCCCAGCTCCATGGGACATGGAGGGTTCCCCAGTGCCAGCATTTTGGGTATTTTGGGGCATTTTGGGGCCAACCTCATCTGGGCAAGGGGGTGGTGCATGGGGAAAGGCTACTTCAGAAATTGCAGATGCTGGCACAAGCTGTCCTGCCTTCAATGCAAGCGGCGAGTGTGAAGTTAAGAGATAAAGAGGGAATTAGGAGATAAAGTCTGCGTAATCCCAGTTGCTCTATGCAATTAAAATGAGCTTCACCCCGCTGTAATTGGATGGAAGCTGCCTGCCAGCGTCAGCGCGACCGGGAGCATTGGGCGAGCAGGCACGGAGGATTCGCTGCGCCGAGCATGGAGACTTATCTCCCCGCCAGAAAAACCGAGGGGGCAGCGGCACAGAGAGCGGGAGTTAATGAGATGAAAGTGGAAAGCCTGGCACAAAGGATTAGCTCCTGGCCGGCTCTGCTGCCGAAATCCCAAGGTTCCTTGGGAAGGCTTTCCTTGAACCATGACTGCATCCTGCCTGGGCCTGCTCGGCAGAGGGATGTGCTTGAAGCAGCAAAATTTGGCTTTTCTTCACCAGTGTGACCCCTTGGTGGGGACCAGTCTCTCTCTGCTCCGTCGCATCCCTACCTCAGTGCCCAGCCCTCCTCTGGAGGGTCCCTGCACAAGACCATCCCTAACAGCGTTTACAGCTGCCAGAATTAAGCAGAAAGAAAAACTCTTGAGTGCAGATTAAAAGGACACTGATGAAATGCCAGAAGAATTACAGCCCTAATAAACCACTGCCTTCTGCTGGGGGTGGGCGACAGGGGGGTTTACGAGGCCATTTAAAATTCACTGTCAGAAAGGTGTATTACAGCCATAAAGGCCCAGTTGCCTCTCCTGTCTCCTGGATGCCGGAGCACGGCTGTGGTCATAAATCCACCTGCTCACAGCCTGGGGTGAGGGGCCTGAAGCCCCTTGTCCCTGGGAAAAGCTGGGAGGAGCAGCAAGGCCTCCTTGGCTGGGGTCTTGGGGGCTGACGTCAGCCCTGGCGTGAGATAAATGCCGGCCGCAGGCCGGCAGTGCTGGCAGGGATGGGATTATCTCAGTGCGGAGGCTGGAACATGCCTCGTCCATCACCCACCACCCGCCCGCCGGGAGCGTGTGAATGGGAGCCTGTGACCCCCGTGCCAATGAACCCCACCTCCTGTGTGCCGCCTGGGCCCATGGGGACAAGGGACATGGACTCGAGCTGCAGCATGGCCACTGTCACACTGCCAGGGACAGCCCCTGCTCCACACCAGACCCCAGACATGCTGTGCCGCAGCTCCATCACTTGGGTCCTCGATCTCATGAGTTCCCCCAGTGCTGGGGCTGGTGCAGGATGGGCTTTCCCCATCCCTCTGCCTGGCTCTCCTCCATCCCACGTGGTCCCACAGGTTTGTTTGCACAGGGCTGATGACGCCAGCACAAACACCTTGATGCTCCTGCCCCACTGCTCCTGCCCTGGGCTTGACTCATCCTCCTGCTCCCCTTCCTGCAAGGCTTGGCTGTGGACAGAAACACCTGCCATCTCCCCCAGACCTTTTCGCCTGCCTGCTCTCCATCGATGCTTCCCATGGGGTCCTTCTGTGCTGTGGCATTGTGGCACTGTGGGATGGGGATGGGGACAGGGACGGGGACAGGGATGGTGCTGGTGCTGGAAGGTGCTTTCCAGCACAAGCCACCTGGCACAGCCTGACTCACCGCCCTGGGATGGGTCATGGTTTCAGCTTCACCCTCCTGGGGCGCAGTCCTGGCTCCCCTCCTGGGTGACGATGGGGACAGCGGGATAGGGGAAACCTGCGCCGAGGGAGGTGGCAGAGGTTGAGCCACCCCAGGGTAGTAGTGTCACGGGGCACCCTTCTCTTGGGGCACCAGCATGGGGCTGCTGGGGTGGTGGGTCTGTGCTGGGGGCCAGTAGGGCTGGCCAAGAGCAGGTGGGACCCAATGGGGGACTAAGGTGGGTGGCTGGCGCCTCTCTGCCCACCATATACTATTCTAGGAGGAGCCACTTGCCCCCTCCAATGCCCCAGTTTGGGGGCCCTCGGCCCCTGCCACTTCCCACGCTGGCTCATTAGCAAGTTCAGAACAAGGAAACCGGTTAACGGCACGAAGTGACTGCAGGCTGCGGGCGCGCGGAGCCGGAGCCGAGCCCAAACCCTCATGCAGAGCAGGAACTGCTGCTTTTTCCCTTCCCTTTGAACTTTCCCAGCTGCCTGGAGCTGCGGTTCCCCTGAGCACGGACCGGGGCAGCGGGGCACAGCAGGGTGCAGCACCCGTACCCCCCCCCCCCCCGCTGCCGTGCCAACCCCCTCCCCAGGCTCAGCCCATCCACGCTGGCTTCAGGGCAGCACCCGGGCTCAGGGCATCACTCTGACACGCCTGGCTCTTGCATAGGGATGGGTCATCGGAGTTTTGGTTTTGCCAGGCTCTCGGTCACACCATCCCCAGGGGAACGGGTGGGGAGGGGGTGCTGCCAGGGCCCAGCAAGTGCCAGGCCGGGGTGAAGCAGCGTGCCGGGAGGTGGCCCGCACGCCCCCGTGACTCAGCCTGCCCCGGCGGAGGCAGAGGTGAGGTAGCGATACCGGAGCTAAAAAAAACCCGGCCAAGCTCTGGGGAGAGGAAATTTCTCATTAGCCAGAAATGTGTGGCTGAACCTGTCTGACACCCGGCCGCCCCCGGCCCCGCGGTGATGCTGGCCCTGGCTTCGAGGGAGATCAAAGCAGGAGCAGGGAGCAGGGCAATAAGGGAGCTCTGCAGCTGGCTGGGTGGTGGGCATGGAGGGAGCAGGGGGCAGGGGCAGGGGTCTCCCCATTTCCCCTGAGCACTGCTCTGGGAGAAGCCAGACTGGGGTGGCAGGAGGCGAGCAGTGGTGCAGGTGCTGCTGTGTGGGGCGCCGATGCTGCCATGTGGGGTGCAGGCAGCGGCACCCACTGCAGGGGTCTGCACTGACTGGCCGCACAGGGATGGGGATGGGCAGGGATGGTGGCCAGTGAAACCCGGGCGAGGCAGGCTGGCAGGGACCAGGGTGTCTCTACCTATCGCTGCCAGCCGTGCAGAAGCTCCTTTGCTCCCCTCTTTTCCAAAGCAGCCAACATTTCCAGCCAGGGCAGCTCGCAGCAGATGAGATGCAGCCCCCAGCCCCAGCCCTACCAGCAAGGTCACTACAGCTTTCCTTCTGACTTCCCCCTGTGGAGCCAGCCTTTCCCAACACCAGACCACCACACCACATCCAGGCATTGCCCTGGTCTTGTTTAATAACACAAAGCTGTTTTTTGCCTCCCAGTCCAGCATCGGGTCAGATTCTGCTCCTCGAACAAGGCAGGCAGGCGCAGGTTGATTAATGCGGACTCGTTTGCTCGCTGGCTGCATGCTGCCAAAGACGATGTCAGCTCCCAGGCATCTGGGGGAGAGCTGCCTCCTGTTCCCCAAGGCAGTCCCCCCGGCCCCCAGCCCTTCGATCCCCTTTTTGGGAGCATCCCAGGCTGGCTGGCAGCTCCTTGTGCAGGGATGCTGGGCACTGCTCAGGGGCGGTCATGTCCCCCATGGTCCCCCTGTAGGGACACCAGCCCTGCTTGAGGGGGCAAGGATGCAGCCCCGGCAGCTGTGCGCAGGGAGGATGGGCTGTGGTGGCAGTCAAGGATGGGCGTTGCACCATGTGCAAGCCCCCCACCAGCTACCAAAGAAGACTGGAAGGAAGGAGTGGGAAGAAAATTATTTTAAAAAAATCTTTTTTTTTTTTTTTAATAAAAAAAAAAAAGCCCTGGGAAAAAGCCGCGTAGGGTCCTGGCACGTGAACAGAGTCTGTAAGTGGTCTTAAAAATTACCAATAAATAATCTTAACGGGAAACAGAAGGAGCAGAGCCGGGGCGTTCGTGGGTGTCTCGCAGCTCCCTGCGAGCATGGGAAAACTCGCTGGGTCCTGGCCCTTGTGCTGTGGGGACGGCCCCTTCCCTGGGCCACAGCGTGGCCCTGGCTGTGGCCAGGACCCGCCTGGCTGGCGTCCATCCCGCCCTGGCTGAGCACAGGTGAGGATGTGGTCCCCAGCACAGCCACGCTGGCGATGCCCATGGACACAGGATGGCAGTGGGGATGAGGCATGGTGGGGGCCGTGGGGGTGCCAGTGCTGCCGCTGCCCTGTGCCCCAGGCTGGCCCGCTGGGGCACGGCTGTGCTGTGCTGAGCCGAGCCGTGCTGAGCCGTGATCCCTTCCAGCTGTGCCGGCCCCAGGCGGCTGACGGGGCTGCAGGATCCTCTCCCTGCCAAGTCGTCGAGGTGTCAGCCAAGAGTTAGCAGGGAAAACGCCAAGCAGCCGACGAGCTGGCCAACCCATCATCCCCAGCCTTCCTCCTCGTCCTCGGCTGCAGCGTGCTGCCCAGCCCCCCGCCAGAGCCCTGAGCCCCCGGCCCACCCCAGCAGGGTCTCCTCTTAGCACGCGGCCTGCCTTCACCCCAGTCGTGCCCCTGGGACCCCCCTCTGCAGCTCCCAGGGTGTCACCCCCATCCCGGCCCCTCCACCTGGGGCGTGCATCCCCCTCCTCTGGGCCTGTCTGGAAAGGGACGGTCCCCCCTCCCCGAACTTTCCAGCTCTCTGCAGAGCGGGAACAATCGTAGCCTTTGTCTTCCCTTAATCTCTTGGTTAGGAATTAAAAGGGGGGGAAAAACCCAGCAGCACAAAAGGCTCTTTTGCATGGGCTGGGAGGGGGGAAGTGCAGGGTGCAGGCAGGTCTTGCCTCCCCCCGCGCCCCCCCCCCCCTTACCCCCCCAATCCCAGTCTGGTCACCACAGTCCCCAAGGGCCACCCCATCTCATCCTCACCACCCCAGGACATCCCCATAGTGTCACCCAAGGGCTGGTGGCTTGGGGAGCGTCACCTGCTCCCCTCAGCCCCCCAAAGTTCCTTGCCCACCGGCTGCCCTGGGAGTGGGGAGGCTCGTGCAAGGCTTGTGCCCGCATGGGGCCAAGTGCCTCCCGCTTGCTGCCACGGACCCACTTTTACACACACAAGCACCCACACATACCCCCACCCCAGAGCAGGGCTGCCCACCACCCAGAGCCACCCCAAGAACCACGCAGGCACTGCAGACCTCCATAAAATTCCTTAAATAATTTAATTGAAAAAAAGTCTTTCCGTTAAAAAATATTTTTACAAATGCACGCTCGCATTAATTTCCCTTGCTGCTGTTTTTCACTGTTGCTTTTCTTTCACGATTGAACATGACTTTCCCCCTGTACACATCTGTATGCAGAGGGAGGTGGCAGGTATGGCACGTGAAGAGCCGCTGGGTACAGCCCTGGGTGCAAACCAGGCAGTGGGAGGGGGGCACGAGGCTGGGGGAGACCTGGGGCCGAGGCTGGGAGATGCTGCGTCCTGCCCCATGGAAGCAGGGTGGGCATGGAGGAGGCTGGGAGAAGGGGTTGGTTGTGGGTTTGCTGTTTAAAATGAGCAGACCTCCCCCAAAGCAAAGCCAGGCCAGGGTGGAGGGTTGAGGTGGGGATGTTGGGGATGCAGCGGGATGGGTGGGACCCCAAACCTTGCAGCAGCAGGGACAGGGGGAGCAAGGGCAGCAGGGGCAGCCCCTGAGACCACCAGTGCTTCAGGCTGGGGTACTGAAGGCAGTTGAAAGCCAAAAATGGGTTCTGGCATATATTTGGCTGTCTGCTCTTAAAAGCCTCACAAGCCCAGGTTGCTTTGCCTGACCTGGCAGAGGGAAGAGGTCTGCCCAGCACTGCTGTTTGGGGTCCCACCATGGCGGGGGGCAAGGAGCATCCAGGGTGGGGGGCAAGCTGGAGCAGGCAGGGATGGGAAACCCCAGCAGAACCGGGCTGTGGTGCCGCTGGCAGCCGCATCCCCAACACATCCCGTAGCGCAGGATGGCGGGTGCGCGCAGCCCGTCCCCGGGCGCAGGACCTGCTGCCAGCTGCCATCCCAGACTTGTTTACTGTTCCCTGGGGAGAAGGACGGGGTTAATGAGAAACCCAAGGGCAGGCGAATTTCAAGGAAAGGGAAAAAATAGCACCTGCTAGGTCAGCCTGGGGAGGAGGGGAGCAGGGTGGAGCACAGGGGTGCACCCCCTCCTTTTGGGGAGCGCCCACTTGCCCCTCCGTACCGCCAGCAAAGCACCCCTGTAAGTGAGCCCACTGGGTGTGCTGCAGCCACGGGGATGTTAGGACCCAAAAACTGCCACCATGAGCGACCGGGGGTCCCACTTAGCTACTAGGGAGCAATTCCCCCTGGGCTGAGGGCACAGAGACCCTCAGTCCCGCTCTCCCAGGGACAGCAGCCCCTAGGGGGTTACCTTGCCGGCAGCTGGGCTGCCTTGGCACGCTCCCACCCGGCTCAGTAGCTGCCAATTCACGGAGAAGAGGAACGAGGCCGGTGGTCCAGGGGTGCCCTTGGCTGCTGCAATGCTCCTGCCTGGGGAGAGCAGAGGACCTGCACTCTGGGGAGAAGCCCTGGGGCTGTGGGGACATGGGGACACCCTGGCCCTGGGGTGGGCAGTGAGCACAGCTGCTCCCCCACTCTTCGCACACCGGGTTCGGTTCCCACAGTTCCAGCTTGACTCAGGGAGGCGATGGGGGGGTGGGGGGGTTGGGGAAAAAAAAAAGATGAGCATCTCTGAGTGCATTAGATGGAGTTTCACAGCTGGCTCTGCCCTCCCTGGGACTCAAACCCTCCACCCTACGCACCCACAGAGGGGCGCACACCGGGTGCCCAGGCACTGCAGGGTGGGCACAGCACCACTGCCCACAGCACCACTGCCTGGCCTGACCCCGCGGGACCACTTGGGTACACGACAGCAAGAGAAAGCGGGAGCAGAAAGGGGCCGAGAGCCAGCCTGGGGCTGGCCAGGAAG
Organism: Falco punctatus; assembly: GCF_963210335.1. Lineage (NCBI taxonomy): Eukaryota > Metazoa > Chordata > Aves > Falconiformes > Falconidae > Falco > Falco punctatus. The sequence goes on along the minus strand of NC_137593.1, from coordinate 10,801,377 downwards.
AGGAGGACGACTCTGGTGGGCAGCAAAGCCACAGGCAGCTGGGCCCATCCAGCGAGAGCGCGATCGAGCAAAGGAAACTCCGGTAAAATTCTTATTGCCTTTATTCTGCCCATTGCCTCACACAGTCCTGCCGGCCAGCACACACCCACGCACGCATGCACACACTCACGCACACTCAGGCACGCTGGGAGTCTCTCCCTCGGCTTGGAGGAACCGGGCTGCAGTGAATCCTCAGGGAAAGGTGAGTCTTTTGGCAGCAATCACAGCGTGTGTCAGGAGCGGGGTGGCCGCGCCAGCGGCACCCGCTCCTTCTGCATAAAAGAGGAGGCTGGGGGAGGCCAGGCCTCGCCCCTGGCGCAGCCCCCGCCCCAGCCCCGCTCTCCGGCCCCTCGTGGGGAGCGCGGCTGCCGTGGGTCCGGGGGCGGAGGGTCCCTGTGCAAACGTGCTGACGGCCTCGCTCTGCAGTCCAGAGCCGGCCAGGAGAACCAAGAGGGTAAGAGATGCGGAGCTGGGCGTCTGGTCCCCCTCCCTCCCCTTTCTGCTCCCTCTTTTTTTTTTTTAATAAATCTCTTTTTTCTTTTCTTTTTTTTTTTTTCTTTTTTTTCCTAACTCCCTGCATAGTAAATTGGGTTCGGGTTCTGGCGTGCAAAGCCAAGAAAGGGAGCGAAGCCTTCCCTTTGGACACGTTCCAGTGCAGACCCTCGGGCGGAGGGGCCGCCAGGGCTGGAGGAGTGATTGTCTGGGGCCGATGGCACCGGCCCTGTCGCCGACTCGGCCTCCCCCGGCTGCTTCCACGCAGGGATCAGAGTTAGGGAAGGCTTCGGACATGTCTGACAGACTCAGCAAACGGGTCAACAGTCTGTGGCCTCGAGGACGGGGGGGGAAGTGAGGACTTGGGGGGAAAATTGGGTGAAAAGAAATCCAAGAAGCAGAACAACTCTTCAAACCGATGAGCACCGAGACAGGGCGGGAAGCGGGATGTGCCATCTCTGTCCCATAATCCATCTTCAATATGAAGATGCGTTGCTGCCTCGCCGCTCCAGGACACAGGACGAAAAGCTGGGCTCCCTCTCGGCACGAGTGCCTCTGATCCAGGGAAGGGCGGCCCGTCCTGTCCCGTCCCAGGCGACCGTCCGAGGCAGAGGAGCGCCGTGTGAAGGGGGAAACGGGAAGCCGGGCTGCACCGCAAACTGAACCTGGTTGGCAGGTTCCCTCGGTCCGTTCCAATGCAGAGTCCCCTGTGGTCAAACCTGCACCGGGAGTGTCTGGTTCATCTGCAGCCTCATGTCCTGAATGCTGCTCAGAATCTTCTTCTGGTGCCCTGCTAGCGTCACCCCTATCCTCAGCAGGTCTCTGCAAGAAGAAGGTGAAGACTCAGCCCCCTGCTAGCAGCAATACCAGCACATGGCCCTGCCCCAACTAGCTGCTGCCAAGGGACCCATCCATCTTCATTACAGCCCTCTGCCAAGCTCCAGTGTTCCTCTAACTCCACAAGGGAGTGAACGCGGCATCCCAGATCTTAACTCACTTGGGAAAACCCCATGCACAACTCAGCCCTCCACATGAGGAGCTGGTGGCCAGAAAGGCGAGGGACAAGGAACAACATGCAGCAGCCCCAGCCTTCTCCCTCCCCTGTAAACAGGGACTTACTCCGCAGTCATTTGCGCCACCAGGTCGAAGGAGGCAAAGCCGGCATTGACAAAATTCTCCTTGTACCGTCCCATTTTGATGGCATCCAGCCAGTCTCCCACGGTGGTGAAGGTGGTGTAATCCGGGACGGTGCGGTCCAGGAGTGGCTGGGAGATGCTAAAGGGCAAGAGAGACACATGTCACAGGGAGCAGGGGACAGAGAGGTGTAACTGGAAGCAGGGGAGATTTCTTATCTCTGCCCTCCCACATCTTCAGTCCCAACCACTCCAGTATTTCCTGAGCTTGGGCGAAGCCCTGGCTGGAGGTGGCGATGCCACTGACCCAGACTGGACGCTGGCGATGACTTTCAGGCTGGCAGCATTGCGGATGAGCTTGTCCAGCGTATTGACGATCTGTGCAAACTTGGGCCGCAGGTTGCGGTCCCGCACCCAGCAGTCCAGCATCAGCTGGTGCAGCGCTGTGGGGCAGTCCATGGGAGGTGGCAGGCGGTAATCCTGCTCCACGGCGTTGATCACCTGCAGAGAGACGTGCAGAGGCAGGCTGTGAGCCATGTATGCTCCCACGGGCAACTCACAGCTCCCCGCTCCCCAGGGAGCACTTACGTCCTGGTTGGACATGTCCCAGTAAGGTCGCTCCCCGTAGGACATCACTTCCCACATGACAATGCCATAGCTCCACACGTCACTGGCTGAAGTGAATTTGCGGTAGGCAATGGCCTCAGGAGCTGTCCATCTGATTGGGATCTTGCCCCCCTGCACAGATACACAGCTCCATTATTTAGCGCATACCTGAGGTGTCTCCCCCATCCCCAGATTGGTGGATCCCCCCAGAGCGTTCCATACCAGGGAGCTGGTGTAGGTGGGGTCAGCTGGGTCATCCTCCAGAAAGCGAGAGAGCCCGAAGTCGGACACTTTGCAGACCAAGTTGCTGTTGACCAGGATGTTGCGGGCAGCCAGATCCCGGTGCACATAGTTCATCTCTGAAAGGTACTTCATGCCGGCGGCGATGCCTCGCAGCATTCCCACCAGCTGGATGACTGTGAACTGCCCATCGTTCAGCTGCCAGAGGAGAGATCAGAGGGGTTTGCAACACCCCAAAAGGACTGGGGAAGGATCCCAACGTGCTACCACCTCCTCCCTACAGCCACCCCTCTTCCCCCACCCCACGATGCCTATGTACAGCTTGGCTCTGGGGATGCCAGCACTACAGAGAGAGGGCTCAGAGCTGCCACCCTTCATGTGCTGCAGCCCCCAGCCCAGGGCAGGAGGGGATGGACACTCACCCGGAGGAAGGAGTCAAGCGCGCAGTTCTCCATGAACTCAGTGATGATCATGACGGGGCGGCTCTTGGTCACCACACCCTCCAGGTGGATGATGTTGGGGTGGTCAAACTGGCCCATGATGCTGGCCTCGCTCAGGAAGTCCCGCCGCTGCCGCTCTGTGTAGCCCACCTTCAGTGTCTTGATTGCCACAAAGATCTCACGGCGGCCAGGCAGCTTCAGACGCCCGCGGCACACTTCACCAAACTCCCCTGTGGTGGGGAAAGGGGGAAAGGGGTGGCACAGTGAGCCATGTGACAGGGCAGCAGTCTCAGTAGCTGCTGTGCCCAGGCCTGGGACTTGCCTGCTCCAATGACCTCCTCAATTTTGACACAGGAGATGTCAATCTCTTTGGCAAATTCCCGGACAGCTTCATTGGGGTCCTCATAGGTGAAGGGATCAATGTAGACCTTCATCCCAGGGGTGACTGCAAAGGCAGAGGAATCATCACCAGGAGGGATGCAACATGGGTGACAGATGCCAAGCCAGCTTGGCTGGCTGTCAGCCCATCCCTCCTGGTCCCTGGCTGGCGAAGGCTGCCCCTTCACTTGCGCACAGGGCAGGAATTGGGAGAGGGCAGGCAGAGCCCACTTGCTGGGCTCTCACACTCACCGTATTGCTGCAGCTTCTCCGTGTACTCGGGGTCCGTGCTGTTGCGTTGCTTCCTGCCCAAAGGAGACGAGAGGAGGTGTTCAGTAACCATCCCTTTCCTGATGGGGCAAAGACATTCACTGCCAGCTTCCAAATCCCAGCACAGACAGCCCATGCCAGAGAGCTTCCCCTCTGGCAGCCTGCAAGCAGAGCCACCCCTCCACCCCCGGTGCAATGGGAGAAGATGGCCTAGTTGTGCTGAGAGAGGACGGCAGGAGCCTGGGCAGAGCCCCAGCTGTGGTGCTGGGGAAGCAGGGATGCACAGTCCTCCCACAGGACCCATGCTCTGGTACCCACGTGCAGCAGGTCCAGTCCTTCGCTCTCAGTCTGGAGCTGTCAGAGCTCTACCCACAGGCACGGGGCAAAGCTCTGGGGCAGATGCGAGCAATGCCCAAACCCAGTGCTGACCCCCCAGTACCTGAAGCAGACGATAGCGATGATCACCACAACGATGACGAATAGCAGCCCCGCAGTGGCCGAACCCACGATCAGAGGCAACTCCTGGAAAGTCTTGCTGGTGGAGCCTGACAGAGGGGGAGGCAGGAATCAAAGTCAAGCTGAGGAAGGAGCAAGCACAGGAGGGCTGGGAGATGGAGGCAGCCCAGTCCTGGTACCTACCGTCCTCTGCAGTTGTCTGAAACTCCATGGGGAGGCTGTAGCGGCCATAGCCAGCCACTGTGCGTGCCCGGACCTGCACCATGTACCGAGCGTTGGCCTTCAGCCCATCCAGCCGCACTGAGTTCTTCTGGCTGGTGACTGTGTTGGCAATGCCATCGCTCTGGCCTTGCTGTAGGGGAGACATGTGGGTGTCACCGTTGTGAAGCAACCCCCCTGTTGCTGGCTCCCACATCCCCCAAGCACTATCTGCACAGGGACCCCCTTTGCCATGGTGCTGACAGCCAGCTGGAAGGGCTGGAGGAGGGAAAAGGCTGCTCAGCCTCCTGCTTTACCTTCTCCGAGTACTTGATCTCATAGTCAAGAATGATGCCATTCGGTCTCTCTGGGGGAGTCCACGACAGCGTCATGCTGTTCCCAGTGCTGCTGTGCAGGTGCATCGTAGGCACGGGAGACGGGGCTAGGAAAGAGGACAGAGGAGGAATGAGCCATCTGTGCCAGGCTTCCCCCTCCACCATCCTGCACCAGTGTAGGGGACTCTCTGCCTGGGATCTCCTCGTATAACCTCTGTGGAAAGGCACGGAACAAGCTTTACCACTGGCCTCCCACAAGTCTCCACAGGGAGGTGCGAACTCAACATCTAGCACTTAAGGTGACGAGGGACCCAGGGGGAGCCTCAGAAATAGCACCAAGGTAACGTTTCACCCCACGTCCTGCTGCAACCTGGCCTGGGAAAGGGCCCTGCCAGCCCAAACTGGGGCTCCCTCCCCTCCACTCCCCAGGAGCTCCGTGCTCCACCCCACCAACGAGACCCATGAAATCAGATCAGAGCACGGCGGCTGGAGATTACCAGCATGCTGGAGCCAGGCCAGAGTGGGAGGAAGGAGGGAATGGCAGAGCACTCGGCTGGCTGCGAAGATTTGGGCTGGTGCTGAGCCTTCCCAGGCCCACAGGGGAGAAATCTCATTTCCTTCCTCCCTTCACAGCAGGCACAACGTCTCTTGGGTAGGTCTAGAAGATCCAGAGCTCTCCGGAGCATCTGCCAACCCTGCCCTTCTCTGCTTGCACGTGTTCTGATCTCATCTCCTCCAGGGACACGCGTTAAACGGAGAGAATTTACCCAGGGGATTAGATGCAGGCGCAGAGAGCCAGTAACGCGGCAGCACAAAGGACTGCAGCCTCCAAGGCTGTCAGCAAGAAATCCCCGCTCCGCTCTGCAGCGGAGAGCTAGCTCCTGCTCTCTGGCAGCTCCACTGACCTGCCTGGTTGGTGGTGATGTTGACAGAGGCAAAATGAGGAGGGTAGGGGCTCTTGTTGGAGATGCCGTTCACAGCCTGGATCTCAAAGGTGTACTGGGTATGGGCCATCAGGTTGCTGATGTAGATGCGACGCTCAGTGAGGCCAAGCTGGCGCGGCACGAACTCCACGTTGTCATCACAGCGGGTGCACAGGCGCCGCTCAACGCTGCACTTCTTGCAGATGACGTTGTAGAGCAGGTCATCCCGGCCGCCCGTGTCCTGTGGCTCGCTCCATTCCAGCACCAGTGATGTCTCATTCACATTGGAGATCACACTGCGGGGGGCAGAGGGGACGCCTGCAGGGGGAATGAGGTGGTCAGGGACAGTGTGCCTCCATGCCTGGCTCACCTCTGTTGCAGGCACAGCACACCCCCCCTGCCCCAGGTATGGACCCCCACCACCTCCACAGCTCCCCTCCCCTCCCCTCATCACCCAGGGCAGGACTCACTGGTGCAGGCACTGTCTGCAGGGTCCGTATCTGCCCGGAAAAAGCCATTTCGACAAGTGCAGACTGTAGCTGCTCCAGAGGTGGTCCGGCTGTTGGGAGGGCAGGGAGAGCAGGGACCTTCCCCCTGCTTAGACTTGAAGGTTCCTGGGCCACATGCTGGAGAAAGGGAAAACAACTTGAGTTATTAAGTGCACCCAGAAAACATCCACTACCCCCTCCAAGGCTGGGCAGATGTTTCTTTGCTGCCCTGAGAGACCTCTCCAATCAGTGGCTTGAGGACCACAGGCCACCTACAAACCTTTCCATCGCTGTCAGCTGTGCCCAGGAACGCAATGCCCCTGGCCAGGCAGGGTGGGCAAGAGCAGGCTGCCAGCACAGGGCAGGGGCACTCGCTAGTGCAGGCACAGCTCTGCCCCGGGGCAGCTGTGCTCCAGCAGCAGAGCCGGGGCAGTCAGAGATGGGAAAGAGCTGGTCACCACCAGCAGTGTGGGGCTCAGGGCAGTTTCAGCCAGGAGAGCACATCCTCAGTTTTGTTTCTTCACTGCACTTCCCCAGCTGTCTTCCAGGCCCAGCACCCTCCATAGGGCCAGCAACCCATTCTCTGGGGAAATAAGGCTGGGAAGGAAAGGAACCCTCAGCCCTGCCCGCAGCAGCCCCTGTGAGAGGCCTCTGTCGCCCAAAATGCAGCCACTCAGCCCCAAACCTTCTGCCTTGGGCTCTTCAGCCACTTCTCAGCCCCAGGGGTGGTGGCACCTCCCGGGGCCAGCTCAAGTGGAGCACTGAGCGAGATTAAAACATTCCTGCAGGTCCTTGGCTAAAGAGCTGCTTCAGCATCGCTGCCATCTCCTCCCCTCGCTTCCGTTCAGGGTCCTTCGAGGAGCCACAAGTCCTGGGATCCGGCCCAGTTGGCACCGCCGGGTGTTTAGTTGTAACGAGGGGCATATGAAAGGATTAACAGCACTTGAGTTGAGGAGCAGAGCAGCCTCGGGAACCTGACCCACACCTTGAAATAGCCTTATTTATCGCAGTGTTGCCCCAGAGAAGTGGGTCTTGTGCTCTGCACTCATAGCGGATGAAGCGGCAAGAGACCCACTGGCACGGCTCTGCTTTGGCATCACCGGGTTTGTCACAGCCAGGGCAGCATCAGCACCGATGGCCCCAAAGGAGGGCACATCATCCTCACTTCACCAGGGCTAGGGCAGCTCCCGAGGGTGTGTAACCCTCCCACCAGCCCCGTCCCACCTCTCATGCCTGTCGTACATCACCTCGTAAACAGGGGGAGGTTTCCTGGTGCTTCACTGGGCTGTGGCAAGCAGAAGTTTCCTCCTATGAGGCATCTCCTACATCCTCCGTGGAGGTTTTCTGGCTGGCTGCAGCCCCACGCGTGGGGTGTGGAACGCTGCTGACTCACACGCTGCTGGGCTGGCCCCACAGGGACCTGCAGACATCTGGGGGGTGCTGTCCTGGCCCCCTGGTTTGCCCAGGCACCGAGCAGCAGCAGCCCTAGGGGATGAGCCCCGCTTCATTGCGGTGCTGCTGGGCAGGGGGACATGCGAGCAGCCCCGCTGCGGTAGGGAGGCACCCTGCTGCCGAGGAGGGGACCTGAGGACTTTGTGCTCTCCATCCCCCTGCCCAGATGGGCGGCAGGAGCTGCTTCCTGCTCCCAGGGTGCGAATGTTCCAGCAAGGAGACTATTCTTTGGTCAAAACAGGACCAGCCACATGGCTCAACTCGCTCCAGCTCCTTGACCCAAGTTCACCCAGCCTCTGGGCCTTCCCTTTGGAAATGAAAGCTAGCCCATCCCGACTATGCAGGCTGGAGGGCAAAGGAGTGCACAGACCTGCTCCTCTGCAAGTGATGGAAGCCCCTGGCCAGCAGGTCCAGGGCTCCTGTCCCCCCAGCCCGGGCTGCCCTCACTGCCACGGAATGCAAAGACGTGGACAGCAGATGCCCAGGGGTAGCAGAGCAGCCTTGGCACAGGCAGACCCACCCCAGCCAGAGTCCCGGGCGGTTCAAACTGGGTGGATGCAGATTCACACATAAGGAACCAGATTGCTGAGGAATGAGAGATGACTGAAACCTCTTGGACAGGAACGCTCTGGGCTCAGAAAGCTGCCAAACATGCTTTGGTTATGGACAGGAGCCCAGACCCATCAGGGACAAACCCCCCTGAAATAACAGGCTTGTTGAGGGGAGAGCGAAGCTGGAGCAACCAGAGCTTGTGAGAAGCCGACAGCCCAAGCACAGCACGGCAGCCAGGGCAGTGAGGTGCTCTGCAAAGGGTGCAGGAGGGATGATGGTGCTTGGCTTCCTGCATGCTCAGTGCCAGCTGGTGCCTGGTGGGTTATGGGCACAGAGGGGACAGTGACCTCCCACGCTCCTGGACATAGAAGGAACTGGCAGAGCCTTGGGCAGCTGCCTGCCATCCCGCAGGAGTGCCCAGAGCAGGCACAAGGGACGAAGGTTATTTATTTGCACCCTCACGCCACCCTGGCAGGGGGGGCTGAGCCACATCCCAGCCCTGTTAAGCAGGAGAGGGACTGAGGCCCAGATGCACTCCAGTGTTTAAGTTTCCAACTCTGCTTAATAAATCAGAGCGTAAAGACCTCGGTGGCAGCATGACAGCTCTCAGCCGCCACATTTGAAGGCTGTAACTGAGCTGAAAGCTGATCCCAGGTCCCCAGTGGATAAGCCGCTGTGTCATCTCCTCTCTGCAAGAAACTGCCTGTACAACAACCACTGTGTTGGCCAGCATGCCGGGAACAAGCCCGGGAGCTCCAGAGCAGTAGCATGACTCTATCTAGCCAGAGCCAGGGACCCAGGCTCCCCCCTCCCCACCGAGAGGTTTGCATAAGCGCTTTTCCTGCTGAAGTGTCCTCAAATAAAATAACAACCCTGAACCTCCACATACAGATCACATCTCCTGGTGCTGGGCTGCGGTCACCTCTGGGGAGAACATGACAGTCACTGACAGCCACAGGATAACAGGTCAGAGAACCGAAGCAGAGCTCCCTGGCCTGAAGAAGAGCTGCTGGTTTGATGGGAGGGAGATGCAGCCTGACCTGACAGCAGGGATCGGCTGCGGAGGGGATTTATGTGGCATGCGGGACGGAATGGGACAGTAACGCAGCCCTGGGGCTGCTGCAAAACTGCCCCTGCACCCTCTATGGGGCATCGCACACCTGGCACAGCACCCACCGCCGGCCATCTGGCTGCTTCTGCCAGCCTCTCCGGCATTTTCATCAGTCACCCAGCTCTGGGGCCCGATCCTGCCTCACAGAGCTGCAGCACAGGGCTAAGGGAAGAGGACGGCACTCTTCCCAAACACAATCCCCACCCCAGTGAATAAAGTCCAAGGGAGTGAGCTGAAAAAAACACCGAAATAAAATCCTCCTGGCAGCAGCAGAGAGCAGTGACTCATCCCGCAGGCAGCCTCCATTATTGCATGGGATGTGGACAAGCAGCAACGAACCCTGTGTGCATGCACAAAACTTCGGGGTCCCCTCCCTTGGGAAAGGGAGGAGGGATAGCCCATAGCACATCGCGAAATACCAGCCCCAAACTATCCCGTTTCAGGTCTCAACTGCTCTCCTATCCACACAATGCTATTCCAGCTCGGGCAGCATCCTTCCAGCTATTTCTCCTGTAGGACTGAAGCATCACGCCTCACTTGAGCCTAGATAAATTAAACCGATCACATCCCTTTGTCCAGCAACCCTGTAATTTCTTTAAAGGCAGCAATCGAGTTTGCCTGGGACAATCTGCGCTTTACGAACCTGCACGGCTCACTCCCTTCCCGCTTTCGTAAGCGGCTGCAGATGGATTAGAGCCGTGGAAGCAACAGCCTGGCTACAGCTGAGGCGGTAACTCTGTTTTTAAGTCTCTCTTAAACGGCACTTGATTTAAAAAAAAAAAAAAAAAAAAAAAAAAAATCACCTTTGGGTGGAAATATTTCACACTAGTGCAGTCCAAAAGTGAATGGAGTGAATTTGAACAGCAGGGAAGGGAAAGAGTCCTCGGGGGTTTGAACAGTGGTATCCAAAGAACAGGCGGGAAACAGGTTTTTTTTTTTTTTCCAAATGGGAAAAAAAAAAAAAGTTTTCAATAAGCAAAACTGCCTCTGGAGCCACAGCAGGTCACAGGCAGGACGGCAGGGGCAGATTTCCTAGACCGTGTTACAAGTAACCCATTGTGGAGCTGTCTGGCTGCAAACCGGCATCCCTCCCCTGCCCGCGCTGCTGAGCTGCCTTTGATCTGGAAGCCCAGGCAATTAATAGCAGGCAGTTTCACTTCCTGGGTTTCATGCAGCAAGCCCATGTTGCAATGCAAAGCTGCAAACAGTTGGCAAGTGCAATGCTTGCTTGGCATTTTTTTTTTTTTTTCCCCATTCAGGGTGATGTTTCCATTAGTCACTGATTGCAAGGGAAATTTATTTTTCAGAAATTCAGATTTTGGCCCCAGCCTGACCTGCTATCACCTATTGACTGAGCTCAAACATACAGCACCTGGTGCCATCAGAAAAGGGACATCAAAAAAGCTGAGGAATGGATCCGAGGAGAGCACGGTGTCACACTGCACGGTCTTCCCAGGTGCTTTTACAGTTTGGGTGTCCACTGACTGCACCATACAGCCTAAGCCCCGTCTTGAGCGAGGCTCTGGGGGCACCACAACCCCTCTCCAGGACCCCCTCATGGGCATCAAGGGCCATGTGAGGAGGGGGCTCGCTGCCAGCCTTAGCACAGAGGCCAGCCAGGCTCCACACCTTTCTGCCCTTGGGTGAAGCCAGCGACACGAGGGGTGCAAACCCTGGCAAATCTGGTGTGGGGAGCACATGCCTGGAAGCATTTTCGAGCAGGTGCTGCATGTTGAGCTGCCGTGTGCTGGGAGCCCTGCACTGCTCAAAAGAAATTCCCACTGCCTGCCTGCGCAATGTGGGGAGTGCCTTGACACCAGATCCCCTGAACGGTTTGGGTGCTTGCAAACCAAAAGGAGAAGGGCTGGTGCCGGTGGAAAGGCTGAACCCTGGGAGCTGCAGGGCTCAGGGTGTGAGGGGGCAACGGCAGCGCACCCCTGCCTGTGGCGGCATGCGGAAGCCTTCATCCCCCTCCCTGGCCAGCAGCTCCTCTTCGTCCTACAAGAGCTGCCTCTGCAGCTCTGCATGGCGGGGAGCGTGTGGGAAGCAGCACAACCCCCAGAAGGGCCGTGTGCTAATTAAATAAAGATAATGAGGCTGAGAATGAGATGCCAAATCAATGCTGTGGCAACTCAGGACTAGAGCGCCAGATACCAGCCTGGCGTATCGCATTACAAAGCATGCCAAAGAAACTGCCTTCAGCCGGGCGGGATGAGCCCTCCGCTCCCGAGGGACCGGGATACAAGCTGCATTGTAACAGGTCTGAATGCAGGGTCTAATCCTGGCTCTGGATGGAGATAAAGAGGAGGAGGAGGAGGAGGAGGAGATCTTCAAAGGCCACTGAAAGTCTGGGGAAAAGGGGAGATTTACAACAGGGCTTATCCCATCTAAGCAGTAACTGGGTATTGTTATTTATTAAAATGCCATCTGGCACTCCGGAGCGCTCCTCACCCGTGTGGGTGAAGCCTCGGCGGGCTCCCCGGGGTGAAAGCGCCGAAACCCCCACCTCCCCGGGGCCACATCCACATCGCTCCCCACACTCAGCAGTGCCGGGCTGCCGAAACGGTGTAAGGGAACATCCAGCCGAGAGCAGAAAAGGGAGCTGTGCCTCTGGCTTCTCCCAGCCCTTCTTCAGCTGTTCCCACTTAAAACACACGATCATATGGCGGAAAATCTGACCCTACAAGCGCAGCACAACTTTCCCAGAGAAACGTGAGGACACTGCCGCTTCTGCCCAGCAAGAGGGCAGGCTGCCGGATGGAGACGTGCCCACAGTTCAGTGTGGCTTCCCGGCACGCTGGGGAAGAAGCTGAGGCTTGGGGGTGAAAATCAAAGGCACTGTGAGAGCCGCCACGTGGGTGTCTGCCCAGCTGAGGGGATGCGGAGAGGGGACCTCACCCTGGGCTGCAACGATGCCCTGAGCCAGACCTGAGGACCCCTCGGTCCTGCCTTGGGATGATGCCTCTGCTTGGCACAGCCCGGGTGCTGGCTGGAAACTGTTGCCTCGTGCCCAAACCTCACTCTCTGTCAGGAAAAATCAAACACCCTGCACAATCTAAGATCTCCCAGTCCAAGCAAGAAGGAAACCAACTCCCCAGGAGTGTGGACCCCAGTGCACACTTTTTAAGTGTGGGCTCTTCTACCCAGCAATAGATGCCTGGCACTGGTGTCTCCTGCCTCAGGAGAAGCCAGGCTGGCTGCTCACAAGACTGATGCAGGGGGCTGGGCACTTAAGTCGGGGCTGTGCTGGCACCAACGGTGCTGGAGGTTCTGCTCCCCCAGCAGAGCTGCAGCCTGTGGAGGCTGAGCTCCTCCCGACCAGCCGCAGCGGCACAGCTGACAGCTACACTGCTCCCAAAGCCAACGGAGAGGCCAGCCTGGCCCGAGCCCCATGTCACGGGCCGTCCCAAATTGCATCGCCCTGCCAAGAGCAAAGGGCCGGCGCCAAGCATCCCGTCATCAGCAAGCACGAGGCAGCCAGTGCTGGGGGCCCAGCCGGCGTCCCACTCCCTGTGCAATGCCTCCAGCCAAGGGGAGCAGCGGCCTTTCTGCCCTAAATCCCAGCCACCCGGGGCAGGGGTCCTGCGTGCCAGAGACTGCGCCCAAGGACAAAATCACCCCAAGGGAGAGGAAATCCATCTGTGCAGATTTTCCCTTACCAACACACCCAACTTGGGGTGAAACAGCAACACCAAAGCTATCGTGGGAGAGCACGGCAGCTACGGACCCACACAGGGCTATCCCTGCTGCCCAGGGTGGCTCGCCATCCTCAGTATCTCTGTGTACAGGATGCTCTTCCCCCCCTCCAGACAGGAGTGGGAAGCTTCGGCTCTGGCTCCCCTGCATTTGTGCCGCTTCCCACCCTCCCTGCTGCAAGCCCTCAGAGCTGGCAGGGGGAGCACGCATCCCTGTGGCTTCTCCCGCAGCCAGCACAGTAGGGCCCTGCTCACCACCGGGGTTTCCAAACGGTGCCGCACAAGCAGCGCGAAGTCATGCTTGCCAGGAACAATCACTTGCCCCAGCTACAAGCGCTGCAGGAGGGAGGATGCTGGGACACAGCAGTAGGGGCAAGAGGGAAGTTTTGGTAATACTCAGGGGCTTAAACGTGCTAGATCCCTGCTGAGGGCCATGCCTTGAGCTGTGGCTCCTGGTGAGGAGATGCATCCCATGGAGGACAGCACCAGCAGACAGATGCTAACCAGCATGTCACAGCAGACACCGTGCCAGTCTGGACCACAAAGGCTTTAAGGTTTCCAGATGCCGAGTCAAACTGCAGACCAATCCTCTGAGATACCACCCTGCTCCCTCCTCAGGGAGCCTGCCCAGTTTCCAAGCCTCCAAAAACAGACTGAGCTCAACGCAAAACCGCCTCCACTGCACCAACGCGTCTGTGGGGACAAGAGCCACGGTCACTCTGCCACACACATACCTTGGCACTGAGTATCCTTCATGGTCGGCTCATACCCAGCGGCACACGTACATGCTCCCACAGGTACCATCCACTCGCCGTCACCGTTGCAGTACAGCTTCAGGGGTACAGACACCTCCACCGCGTTGGGGATGCAGGTGCCTGGCGCAATGACCAGAGAAGTGGGCTCAGCCCCTGTTAAAGTCTCCGGGAAGATAGCAAAGCCAGCAATGGTATTGGAGCATTTCTTGTAGAAAGCCCGGACGGAGATGAGGGACATGCAGGCTCCCAGATCTTGGAAGGCCAGGTAAAAGCCATTCTTGGAGAGAGGGCCAAAGCTGCGCACCTTGGTGTTCACGCGGCCAGACTCCAGCTTGGAGAAGCTCTCGTCTGGGGCAATTGTATCCACTTTGATATAGGGATTCTCCATCCAGAAAGGGCTGTTTGCAGAGGCAGAATCCGTATCCGACTCATAATAGAAGAGGTTGAAGGTCTCTTTGCAAGAGCCGGGGATGTTGGGGATGCTGTTGCAGTCCCGCACGGTGAACTTCAGCTCCACATAGACGCGCTGGACATCCTGGCGCTGGATGAACTTGGTGCGAAGCCAGTTGTTCTGGTTGGCCTCCCGCACGTTGCACACCTGGTATGTGCGGATGGGGTTCATGGCCTCATCATAACCACTGACTTCTTCCCACTGCGAGCAAGAGGGGAGTGGGTTAGACCCCCAGCTGAGGAGACGAGTGCCACAGACAAAAAACACGAATAGCATGGGGTAGGGGGGACCAGGCAACAGTCGACAGGTAAGAGCAACAGCTGCACCCCCACCTGTCCCAACCCTCCTGGTCATCAAGGTGACTAACAGCAACCCAGGCGAGGGACCATGGTGCTCCCGCTCTGCCGGTGCAGTCAGGAGGAGATGGTTTCATGAGGCGTGAGGATAAGCAAGGGAGGGAACGGGGAAGATGTAGCCAGCCCTGCAAAGGCACTGGCAAGCAGCCCTGATTGCCATGGGGCCAGGGCCAGCTGTGCCCTTTGGAGGTTAAGACCAGGGCTGGCTCCAGACTTACCCCTGTCTCCGGATGAGTTGTCCATGCCAACTCAGAGGTCACCCACTTCGTGTCCATCAGGGTCTCTGGAGAGAGAGGGAGGAGAGAAAGAAGTAATTGGAGACGAAGGCCAAGATTAGAGGGAAAAAAAACAGGAGGAGGGGGGGAGAGGAGAGCCAAGCCTGACATTTCTGCGGAAAACAGCAACTTGGGGGGTGAGACGTGGTGGGAGGAGGGGGGAGCGGCGCAGACAGACTCCAGATTTCTCTTCTCCTGTCAGGAGAACAGGAAGAGCAAGGCGTCCCCGGAGAGCTGCGTCAGAGCAGGGAAGCGGCAGGATGAGGAGCTGGCCAGGTGGTGAGGGGGGGACGGGGACAAGCTGCCATCCCTGGCCACCAGTGCAGCCAGCCATGCCTCCCAGCCAGCACTAGGGGGGGGGGTGCCAGAGGAGGGAGACAGGGCACCCCCATCCGTGCCCTCCCCCTCTGCTTTGGCAGGGTGCGTATTTACTGTGGCTGGGGTTGAAAGGGCCCGTTCCCATGACAGGGCGGTGCGGGCCAGGCAGGTTTATCCAGAGGAGGAGGGACTGGCAGGCTGCTCTCCCAGAGACGCCCCACATCACTCATTTTACAAGAGGGGAGAAGAATTTGACCGTCTGGCCAACATTCCTGGAGCAGACTACAAGACAAACCACCCCGGCAGCATTCCCCAAACAGCCCCAGCCCCAGCCTTGGGGAGCAAGACGCTTGTCTGGGAAGAGCTGCAATTGCAGGCAGCTGTCGCTAATCCTGGGCAGAGCTGCACAGCTCTGCACAAGCACCACGCGCAAAAAGTGGGAGTGAAATACAAGGATGGAGTTCGACGACGACGCACTCCCGGGCCGGTGCTAATGGCCCCTCTTTGGGCTGGTGGCTCGGTGACCCCCACACTCCAGGGATGGCCCTGTTGGCTGTCTGGAGGGAAGTGGGCACCCTGGGGTCCTCCAGACCCTCTCCTGCCTTAGGGGGGTTTGCTGCAAGCGGGATGCAAATGCCAGAGCTGGGTGACAGCCCCCTGGAGACCCCGTGTGCTCAGAGGGGCTTTAGCACCTGCCCCGAGCAGGGCCCAGGACCAGCCCTGAAACGCCGAAATGCTGAGGGCATCCCCCTCCCCAGCTGCAGGCACGGCCCCATCCCAGACCCCACACAGCTCCCCGAGGGCTGTCCATCAGCCCACCCTCAGCCCACCCAGTGCCAAGATCCAGGGCAGGGAGCCACGGCTCCCCAGCCACCAGAACTGGCAGTGGGCTGGGAGCCACTCGCTCTCGACAGCTGGGGCACAGGGCGTGTTGGGGCAGCTCAGCTGTGCTGGACACCATGGCTCAGCCCCAGAAGCAAGAGGCAGATTCAGCTTCTTTCCTTCCACCCCAGGAAAACCACAGGTTGACCTGACCAGGGAGGAAGCATGGAGGAGGAAGGAAACAATCACGCATCGCGGGGTTTCAGATGAAGTCCAGCTGAAGGTAAATACCTTCGTCCTGTGTCCCACCCCAGGGAGACCCGTCAGCAGCTCCCGAGCCAGCACCCATGGATGTGAGTGCAACCACGGCGCAGATAAACAAGCACATTCGGGGATACATAGGCTCTCCAACCTGCTTTGCTGTTTGCCAGGATCCCAGCCCAACTGGCAAGCCTGTCTCTCGCCCAGGCTGTTTGCATGGAGAAAACACAGTCCTGCCGTGGGCCGGTGCACTGGCAATGGACACAGCACTGGAGGCAAAGTGAGGAAAACCCCTCACGGTGCCTGCTCCCCAGCCGGGATGGGGTCGGGGGACAGCACCTACAACAGGAAGGACAAACTGACACCAGCTCTTGTTTGCAAACAGGAGGAGCGCCAGAGGTGGTTACTGGACAGTGACTACTTACTGTTTCTCAAAAACACAAACTAGGGGCATCCAGCAAAAAGGGAGAGAAGGCAGGAGCCCTCCACCAAGCGGGTAAAGCAGGGGAACTCGTGGCAAGGATGCAGGATACGCAGGACACGGCCTGGGCACCCATGGGGCAGCCTTTGCCTGGTCCCAAAGCACTGCCCACCCAAGGGATGCAACAAACTGCCATCCCTCTCCCCTCCCCCCACAGCATCAACTACTAACCTCCAGCAGGGGCCTGAGCATGGCTCCATACAGCCACAAGACCTCCCTGAGACCTCGCTGCCCTCCCCAGCCCCCTGCGTGGGATGGCTCCCAGGGAAGGCAGCCAGGTGGGGACCATGGGGGAGCAGGTCACAGGGCAGGGCCGCCTGCACCTCTCCGAGGGACGGGCCCTGCGCTGGCTGCCCTAATAAGGGCACAGTGGTGCTGCGCAAGGGCCCAGGCACGCCGTGCTGGCGGCGGAGCCGAGCCAAGCATGTGCTCGGCGCTGACAGCGCGCCGCGATGCCAAGTCCCGGCACAGAGACCCCGCACGGGTCCAGCCAGCAAAGGGCCCCGCTCCCAGTGCGGGCAGCTGGGTGGGTGTTACCGCACCAGGGCTGGACCTGGCGGGAGGAGTGGGGAAGGGATGCCCTGTGCGCTCAGGGCCAGGACCGGTGTCGCTGAGCAGCCGTAGCGGTGAGTCAGGCCAAAGAGATGGTGATCTGGGTGGCAGGGTGTGCCCATGTGCAGGGTGGCACAAGGATGCCATGGCCAGCCACAGCAGAGCCGGGCCAGACCTGACCAAGCTTTGCTCCCCAGACCTGCCCAGCGTGTGTGGGAGCTCCTCTGAAGGCCAGTAGGCCCCACGCAGGCAGCCCTTGCAATGCTGGCCTGGCTCCAGGACAGGGCACATGGGCAGCCATCCCCTCCAGCATCGCCCTTCCACACAAGTGCCAGCCCAGGGCAGAGATGCGGCTCAAACAGGGGGCTTGCTGCCTGCACCCTAGTTTGGCAGCATCTGACCAGCAGAGGAGGGGAAAAAACTGGACAGAGCCAAGCCAGCCACTAGTGCAAGAGGCATGTAAATCACACAGAGAGAGCAGGCAGGTGAAGAAATAAAAATAAAATCACTGAGCGACTCAGCTAAAGGAAGTGGGCTGAGCACGGAGGGCAGCAGAGGTTTCCTGCAGCCGCGGGAGCGAGTGGGGCCAGGCAGGGTCAGCAGAACTCCCCAGCCCCTTGCAGCCTGCCACTGCGAAGGTCACGGGCAGACAGCCCCGCAGGCTGCTGCGTGGTCCTGGGGCTGGCGGCGGCATGCTGAGCTGAGCTGGCAGCAGCCGAGCCACAGAAACCACTCTCTGCCCTTTAAACTGCCTCAGAGATTTCATGGTGGCCTGGTACGGAACCCGTGTCCTTTCTTCAGCAAACATCGGATCACGCCAAGTGCTGCCCACCACCCCCCTCCCCCCAAAGGGCACATGCTAGCGTCCAGGGCCGGGGAGATGGGCAAGCGCTGGGTCTCAGTTGTTCAGCCAGCGGCAGCCAGCTGCTCTCTCCCTCTGGTACACAGCACCGGAGGTGGGCTCAGAGGTGGCACCGGCCACTTCCTGGCTCAGTTCAGGTTTGCAGGTGCTCTGGAAGGACGTGAATGGTGTCAGGGCTGGCCGAGCAGTGAGTCAAAGCCACCTCAATCCTGCACGCCACAGCAAGAGCCTGGTCCCATTAGTCAAAGGGAAATTGGCTCCCAATTTCGCCAGCTTGGGGAAGTCACCCTAAGGCTTGCTTTATCACTGTCTGAGGAGTTGTCCTCTACTTACCTTGCAAAGGCAAGGGATGCAGCAGGAGCCTTGCTACGCTCAGTGAGTGCAGCAGGCCATGGTCAACCCCATATAAAACCAGGATTTCTCGGGCAGAGTAGGATCCTGGGACAGGAAAAGAGCTTCATTCCTTGGACAGGGCTGTGAGCATTGCTCTGGCTGCCTCCTCCCTGCCCTGCAAAAATCTCCTCCCAAGCACATCCCAAGGTGCAAAGACCAGGGGTCTCCCGCCAGCAACCCTCCTGTCACCTCTGCAGTCCCCAGCATTTCACTGGGTGTTTGAAGCCCTGGAGAGGACCCATCTGGAGCTGGGGACCTCTTCCTCCCCATGCAGGGGCTCAGGAATGCAGTATGCATGGTCTGAGGCCAGTGAAAACGTTTGAACTCCCCCCCTAAGAGGCCCAGAGAGCCCGTCTCGCACTGCTGAGCGGCAGACGTGCGCGGCAGTGATGGCTGAGCCAGAAAAGGAGGGGGGGGGAAAATCAAAATTCTTTCAAGATGAAGCCGCTGGGGAAGACTCAATCGTCTCCACCAACCGGCTCTGATTTGAACGCTCTTGCCTTTGAACATGGGGACTGCCAGCTTTTATCAGGATGCGCTGGCAACACAGGATGCCAGCTCCTCGCCCTAACAAGGAGAAGGCAGCTCGTGCAAGTCCAGAGCATCCTGAAAGAAGGCAAGGGAGGAAAGTTAGTAAAGACACCCACACAGCCTCCCTGCAAACAGAGGAACCTGTTCTGTGACGTGCCCAGGCTCTCCGGGAGCTATGCACACCATGGCACCATGTCTGCAGGAGCTCAACGTGGAGTGAGTGGCCCCATGGCAGGCTCCGGTAGACAGCATCGAAGGCTGGGCCATTTGCCCCAGGACATGGCTTGGCTTCCACCATAGTGGCTGCTCACGGCGGTGCTGGATGTCTCTTCCCCTTGCCACCATGCCACACTCATCCGGAAGGAAAGGCAGCTTCTTTAGGGAGGCACTTTCAGTCCTGGAGACTGCCTGCTAGTCAAAAAGCCACCAAAAGGGGCATCTCCCCACGTATTTTAATTTCCTCCTCGGTTTTGAAGATAATTACGGCAGGATCGAGTGGCCTTGCGCGCTCCCCATTCAAGCACCTATCAGTACAATTAATCCCAGCACCGTTCTGAGCAGCGGCACAAAGGGCCTTTGGTGTAAGGTCCTTTATCTGGGAACAATGAGCTGCCTGTGGGAGAGAACCTGAGGTTGCACTTTTCCCGCTGACGAGTGTTTCCCGTACACAAAAGCCGAGCCACACAGAGCGCCCTGCACGCGCGTCAGGTCTGGGAGACCCTGCAACACGTTTTCCCGGAGCATGCCGCTCATCCAGATTCCTCCTCTTCTGGGAGGGTCCTTCTGCCCCTGACCCCAGCTAAACCCCATGGCTGTCCTCCTCCTGGGCAGCGGATGGCCCTGCTTTGAGGCCAAAGGACTCCACATGCTGCCTGCGAGGGGAAAGCACTCCTGCCCTGCTCAGCCCAAGGCAGAGCACGTGCTCCATGGATGGGGCACCCTGCAGATGGCAGCTTCGGAGCTGTCGGGTGCGCGGGAGGTGGCGTGCTGGGAGGTTTTGGCACTCTGCAGCCTGTCGAGGCCCCAGCTGCACTGCGGGGAGGGGAGGCTCTCCCTGATGCAGGTGAGAGCCAGGAGAGCAACGAGGAAGCCCGCAGCCGGGGAGGGAGGCAGCAGGCAGGGCACCCGCAGGGCTGGCAGCACGCAGGGTGGGCCGGGGGTACCCACGGTGGAGGTGCCAGGCGTGGGGTTCGGGAGCCTGGCAAAGGTGCCGGCAGCTGCTGTCTGCCAGCTCCCTCTGCAGGGACAGGGCTGGCAGCACCGTCGGCACGCTGCACAGCCCACGTGCCCTCATCCTCCTCCGGGAATCCCGCGTCTCCCGGGGACCCCTCCTGCACACCCACCCGCCCAAGCGTCCGGTGAAGGCCGGGGGGCTGCGCAGGGTCCCACCCCCGCCCTCCCCGGCTGTCGGGCCGGGCAGGCCAGGCGGTGCGGTTCAGCCCAAGGGAAGGGCTGGAGCGCTCCCTATCGCCGCCCACGCTGGGAACCTGTCCTCACACCGAGCAGGGCGCCTGCTGCTCCCCAGTGCCGAGGGGGGAGACGCGGGGCCGCCGTGGGAGCAGCCCCCCCGCCCCATCCCGCTCCAGAGGGATACGGGGGCTCAGACCGCCCGTGGCCACCAACGCACGCCTGCCCCTGGTCCAAGGCGAGCCCACAACTTGCCAAGGAACTGGGAACAAAGGCAAGAGAGGAGGGGAAGGGAAAAAAAAAATGGGGCCTGTATCACAGCTGTGGCCCTTCATGCCAAGGGCGTTTGGCCCATCATCAAAGGGGATCGGATTTGCTGAGGCAAATGATGACACATCCACTTCAAGCGGGGCAGGTTCTGCCTGCTGCTGGAGGCGAGCCACTGGAGTGAAGAAGTACTGTGGGCACTTAATAATAGACTCATTATTTCTGCATTATGGCAGGGCCCAGAGGCCCCAACTGAGATTAAGGCCCCTTTGTACACACCACGCACGCACAAGGGCAGGCAGTCCCTACCCCAGAGAGCCTGGCCAAAGAGGGGCAGCACCGGCTGGTCCTGGTACTATTGCCGGTCCCAGCCCTGCTGGCACCAGAGTAAGCTCACAGTAGAGCCCAAGATGCCAATTCCAAAGATGCTCCAAGGATGCATCCTCCATTTCCCAATCCCACATCTGCACCAAGGTCTAACAACCTCATGTGGGCAGACGGCCTCATGGCTCTGAGCCACTGGCGGGATGCATCTCCCTCACAGTCCCCCTCGTTTGACCCCAAGGCCCTGCACCTTCTGGATGGGCCAGATCCAGCTCCCAGATGGCCAGGAGCTGCCTGGCACACGGGATGGAGGGGGACGGGAGCGCTCCCTCCATCCAGCCCTGCCCCGTTGCCCACCCGCCGGCCGCTAACTGGCTGAAGAGGGTTTTCCGGCCGCGTGCTCTTCGCCAGGAGCTGTTTCCTGACGGCCGCGAGACAGACTGAAGCATGTGAGAGAGGACAGGTGCCAGCTCTGCGAAAAGCAGATCAAGTGGCAGCGCCTAGGATGCAGGGAGGGACAGGCATTTGTTTCCTCCCGGTCACGCACTGGGTCGAGCCAGGGAGGGCAGATTTCTGCCATTTTGCAAGCAGGGCCGTGCCAAGCCAGGCTCCAGCGCCTGCCAGCATGCACGCTGCATGCACCCCCCTCCAAAGCATGGTACGTGGAGCCTGGGGCTTTTGCAGGACAGCAGGCTCCTGCCCTGCAATCGCACGCCAAGGACACGTGCAGCCTGCTGCCTGAGCCCTGCCAGGTCCCGCTGCCAGGCCCTGGTCCCGCAGAAAGGCCATACTGACGCTGGGAGAGGACGCAAGCCAGCTGCCCGAGTCCAGCCCTGCACTGCAATTACTGTTCTATTAATACCGCGGGGATTTCGGATGTCAGAGCCCGGTGCGCCACGCCGGGGTCAGCTTGGCCAGGGAAGAGCTGCCATCCCTGCCCACGTGGTGAATGCGCTCTGGTGCTCCCTGCCTCAGCCTGACCAGGGGGAAAACCTGCTTTTGCTCTCTAGGCTGCAGGCAAGGGGAATGGACAAGACCCCACAGACAACATCTTGGCCCTGCCTGCTGCCAGACATGCTGCCGGCCTTGGAAGGACTGCTGCCTTCTCGGGACAGGCATGTCCCTGCCTGGCCCAGGGGAAGGGGCTGCCTGCTGCAGCTCCCCACCGTGGGGACACCGCGATTAGCCATGCTGGGCAGGCAGGAGCTCTATGGCCAGCAGACAAGACAGATTTATAGGTTGCCATCCCCAGCAGAAATGGCCACGCAGCCACCTTCCACTGCCACAGAAATAACTCATCTGATCAGGAGATGCCAGACCTGTTCAAGCCACGAATGCCATTGACCAGGACGTAGGCAGCAAATTGGCCTGCAAAGCTGCCTTCGTTTCTAGTCCCTGCTGTGATAGGGATGCTCCCACCACCTCCCTTCACAGCCCCATTGCCCTGTGGCCGTGGCTTCATGTGGCAGGTGTCCCCATGGGGCCACCAGGCCAAGCCGGGCCGGTGTGGGTGGATGGAGCTGGATGGAGAGCCCCAGAGCCCCAGGGGGAAGGAAGGGAACACGGTCAGTGCTGCAGGCCTGCCTCTGCAGGGCAACTGTTCGCGGCAGGCTGCGATCCAAAGGGCCCCTCTCCTCCCTCCAGCTCCGTTTTTTTTCCAGGTTGTACTTTTGGAAAGAGCCCAAGGAAGAAGTAATGATATTTAAAAAAAAACACCAACACCCCACCCCCTCCCCAAAAAAGGTTACTCGCTGCACATCCAAAGGTTCGCCCCACAGACAGGGTGGCTTGGCTGCCAAGCTCCATCCCATCGCGGCAGCGCGGAGCGGGAGTTTCTGCCAAGATCTCCCTCCTCTCTCCTGCCTGGGGCAGTTACCCAAATCTCCGCGCTGCTCTCCACTCGCTTCCTCGGCTCTCCTCGAGCACCAGTCCCATCTGGAACTGCTTAAACCCAAATATCCCCCCCTTCCCCAGCTCCCCCACCCCCAAAGTCAGATTCTTCCAGAGTTAAAACAAGCACAGAGTCAGGAGGGGGTGCCGGGCCGGGCTGACTCGCTCCTTCATTTCAGTTTAATTTCTGGGGAACTAGAATAAATCTGTTCCTGGCGATCGTTCAAGCCCTGCACATTTTTCTCATTAATAAAAAAAGGCCTTGGATAGCACGCCGCGTGTGCGTGCGCGCCTGCCGAGCACCCCCCTGCCCTGCGGGGTCCCTCCCGCACCCCAGCCCTCGCCGGGCAGGCGGCTGAGCACCCAAGGGACGAGCAAGACTGGTTGTGGGGGGCCGGGGGCGGTGTCCCCTCCCAGGGACACAGGCGGGTTTCAGCAGCCCTGTGCGATGCCACACCTCGGAGAGGAACAGAGAGGCCCCAAACCCCCCCCCGCCCCGCAGCTGCCGCAGGGCAGGAAAGCCCTGGCGGAGGGCTCCCCTGGGAGGGGGCGTCCCTGCTGCACCCCCTTCTGGCACTGCAGCCCCCGCCGGGCCCCCCGGGGCATTCCTGGGGAGGGGGCTGGGAAACAGGTGTTTGTCAACAGCTCCTGCCACATGCGTGAGAAACACCAGGGCCCGGCAGCACGGAGCTTAGTGACAGGCAAAAATAAAATAAAAAGACAACCCCCCCACCCCCACCGCAGGAACCCACCCTCCCAGCCCCGGACCCCCAGCCAGCACGCGTGCAGGGGATGGCCACGGGGCTAGCGCTTGGCCCTGCTGCCGTGCTCCTGCCTCTTCCCAAGATGGCTCCCTTTCCTCTTCAGAGGGGCGGCCATGCGAAGCCAGCTCTGGGCTCGCTCCCTCCCGCCTCGGGGAGCTTAGGCTGGATGGCTCGGTGGCATTGAGGGGAAACTGCCAGGGAGGGCCGCAGCCCCTCTGGAAACAGCAGTCCCACAGGAAGGGGATGCAGCCCTGCTCCCAAGCTTGGCCCCACAAGGCCTCCATGGCCGTGCCGAGGGCTGGATGGTACCAAAGCCCATGTGCGGGAGGCCGGGGCCTCGTCAAGCGTGCCAAGCCGGGCCCGCCACCCTACAAAATGGCTCCTGCTGGGCTCCCCACGGAGCCTGCACGGGGCTCAGCTCCGTGAGGGGACGGCTGATGCCCTGCCACCAGCCCCGCCCCAGCCTGAGCACAAGGCTGGTTTTTGAGCAACAACAACAATAAAAAAAAATGCAACAAAAAACCAAACCAGGAGTTCAAATGGGACCGTCCCACCCAGGTGGGAGTGCCACTGCATAAGGCTGCCGAGCTTTCAAGATGGCAGCCCATCATCAGGGGCTTGAGGCTGTGCCTGGGCTCCCTGCAAGGGGCTTCCTGGCTGTGGAGGGGCACCCCCATCCGCACTGTCCCCCAAACGCTTCATCTGGGAAGAAGCCCGTTCCAGAAGTGACACCAACGCATTACAGCTTCGACCCTGGGGGAAGCTCTGGGGCGACAGCAGCCACCGGCTTCACCACAGCCCGTGGGGACAGTCCCCCTTTCCCGGGGCTCTCCTCGGGGCTTGGCTGGCACCCACCCTGCCGCCTCTGCCAGCCGGGATCGGGGATCCCGACCCCAGGGCCGCCCCGGCACCCTTCCCCCAGCGCGGCTCCCAGGCGGAGACGCTTAATCCCGACAAACCAGTTTGACTCAGCACAACAGGAACAGCTACAATTTTAAAAACATGCAAGTCTGTGATTCAGATTGCTCGGGCTGTTTTAATTAAACGCCAAGCTCCCCTGCTCCAGTGGCAGCACCAAACGGCTCACGGAAAGAAAATGCAACAAACTGGTTTCCCCAAATATCTCTCGCAGTAAGTCATCACAACAAAACAAGGAGTTTCGGTTCATTCCTTAAAAACCAGAGGCCGCTATTCCCAATCGCAAGGGCCGGGCTGGCACGGCCCCGCAGCCGCAGCCTCGCCGGCTGAGCTGTGCGCGGGGGGGAAACGCAGGGCTGCAAATGGACCCCGGTGCTGGAACTTTTTGCTCTCCACAGCTCCCCACATGCTCTGCTTGACACAAAGGACGGCCCTTTTCCCCGCCTCGGGAGCACAGACGGGGCGGGCTTCCTCCAGCGGAGCTTTTAGCAAAGAACGGGAGATTTAATGAATCCAGCGAGAACAGCGCAGCCCCACGACCTGCTTTCCCTCACAGCCCTACCCCAAGCATCAATAAAACAGCAGGGCTAACCCACCCACCCACCCCCACCCCCCCACCATCACCCCACCGAGAAACATGCCATTTCAGTGAAAAGTAATTAAACAGAAAGCAAATATCCTTGCCAAGAAAATACCTGGCAGTTCCAGTACAGGGATCAATTAAGCAGGGGTTTGCCGGTGAAGAGAGCGTGGTCAGCCTGTGTAATGCCTAGCTGGGGACTGGGAGTCACACATGGGCAGAACCCAGATAAGGAAAATTCTGCCCCCCCCCCCCCCCCCAAATCCTCCTGCTCTGGGGAGTTTGGTCTTTTGCTACAGCCCGAGTCAGCTCAGGGGCTACGTGCAGAATGCAGTGCCTTTGCACCAGGGCTCATGGGGGAGCACATGGGAAACGCCAACTTTACACAGAGTCCCGTGCCCAGAAAGGCTGCTCAGGGCAGGAGCTGCCTGGGAGAGTGGCTCCTTGGGAGAGCAGGTCCAGGTCCCAGCCCTCCCAGCCCACCGGCACCTCCAGAGTGAAGGGCAGATGGAGCCTGCAGCCGTCCACGCTCCCTCAGGCCAGGGTGTTTTGAAGCCTGGGGTTTTACCCCCGGACAGTCGGCAAGGGCCTGGAACGCAGCACATTCCCCACGCTGTTTCACTGTGTCCGCTCCCCACAGGGCCTCTGCTCCCACAGCCCCGCCGGGACAAACTCCTCGGCTCCAACCCCTGTGCTGGAGAAAGGATCCGCTGTTGCCCCCGGATAGAGCATTCCTTCTGCAGCCGGCCTGGGGACTGCTGAACCGGAGAAGAAAAACACATTGTGACTTCAAACAGACCCAGCGCACTTACAGGATCTGGAGAGAAACCATTTTCTCCTCGGCAGCACAAAGCCCTCACTGAGCTGCTGCCGAGCACAGCTTTTCCCCTCCACCCCCGTGGGGCCTTGTAAAGAAACCCAACTCCCTGCCGTCCCCCCGGGAACGAGCAGTGCCATCCAGCCCCGAAGCTCCCTGCCCTTCCAGCTGGGCACTGGCCGCAAGCCCAGCCTGTCGCCCCCTCAGAGGGGACGGAAAGGTGGCCAGGTCTGGGGACCGCTCGCTGCCGTTGTCTTCAGGACATGCACGCAGATTTACGGCCACACCAGATTTACGATCAGCACTAAAATACCCGAACATGCATGCTAGATTTACAGTAACCACTCGAACGCACGGGTCCCCGTCAGGAAGTAGCGTCGCCAGCAGCCAGAAATGCCCAGCGCAGCAGAAGCGCAGGAGCTCGCTGAAACCGACACGAGCAACGGCTTCCTAAAGCTGGACAAGGCAGAAACCTCTCCCGGCCCTGCTGCAACTTTTCCTCCAGCTCAAACAAGAGCAAAGGGGAAAGAAAAAAAGTTAAATAAATAAAAAGAAAATCCCAGGGGAATCGGGGCCAGCCCCAAAGATGCTGGGCTGCTGCCAGCCAGCCCCAGAGTGATTCCACGGGGCTGGCACCCAGCTGGGCCCTGACCTCCTTGGGCAGCGTGTTCGGTCCCTGACCCCTCCGTACGCTCGGGAAGCTGAGAAAACCCAGTGATTCCTCAGCAGGAGCTGTTTATTTTGTCTCCCTCCAGCTCTCTGCACCTCTCCATCCCCGGACTGGGGCTCCCTCGCTTCCCGGGGGACTGGCAGGACTGTCCCCGGGCGATGCACGCCGGTGCTGCCAGCCCCCACGACGGCTTTCCTTCCCCGGTTCCCAAACCGCTGATGCAAAGTGGGTTGCGAGGGGCTGTCCGCGGGCGGGGGGCCCCGCCAGGCTCTCTGCCCACAGCTTCACCCTCCCGCAGCTCTCAGCAGGCAGGGCTGCCAGGCTCGGCCCGGCGCGCCGCGCCCGGCTGGGTGCTCAGGACCGGGCATCCCGGGAGGGCTGGCGGCAGGCGGGCTGCTCCCTTCCCTCCCGCCGCGGGGCTGCCGCTCAGCCCGGAGCTCACGGACCGAGAAGGCCCACAGCTCCCTTTCCTACGGCGTACAAAGCAGAATAATTTAAAAAAAAAAATTCCCCCCCTTTAAAGGAAAAAAAAAAAAATCTCAGGGAGGGAAGATGAAAAGAAACACGAACAAGCACCCCCAAACTTTCTACAAAGCCCAAAGCCGGAGGAAACGCGTCCCTCCAGCAAACCGCAGCGGGGAAGGGCTCCTGCCCACGGTCACCCCCCGGTGCCGCAGCCCAAAGCCCGCACCGAGGGGCGACGGCAGCGGAAACCCGCTCACAAAACTGCCTCCGAGCACACAAAAGCCCCCGCGCCGCCCCCCGCCCGGGTGGAGGCACCGACCGCTCCGCTCCCCCCGGGGTTTCTCCCTTCCCTTCCCTCCCTCCCGCCGCTCCGGCAGCGGGTTCGGTTACCGGACACCGGAGCGTCGCCGCCCCCGGCCAAAGCCGCGCACACTTTGTGTCAAGACAAAAACCCCGTCCGGGCCCCCGCCTCTCCGGAGCGACCCGCCTGGCCCGCCCGGGGTCCTCCCGGTCCCGCAGCGGGGCCAAAAGCCGCTTTCCTCGCTCAAAGCCGGGGGAGGCGACAGCGCTGCCCCGCGGACCGGGGTTCGCCCCAAGGGGCGGTCAGTTAAGCCCCCTTCTACCCCCGGCTCCACCAGAGCGCAGGGGGCTGCCCGCCTCCCCGCCCGCGGAGCGCGGCCCCGCTCGGGGATGGATGCGGCACGCGTGGCCACTCGCCCCGGCGGTCCCACGCCGGAGCCTCGGGGGTTAAGGCGGCGGGCGCGGCGAGCCCTGCCGGGGAAGGGATGGAGCCGGACACGGCGCACGGACACTCCTCCGGCGGCCCCACCAGTTCTGGCACGCCGCGAGCTTCCACTGAAAGAAATATTAATTTTCCAGCCCTCTCAGTCGTGGCGAAAAGCCTCGGAACGTGAACCGAGTATCCAACGAGGCGCTGCTCTCTGCCAGCGGTCGCCGGCCGCGGCCACCGCGCCTCGGCCGCACCGGGCTTGGTTCCACGGGGCGTTGACTCTGAAACCTACTGAGGACGGCTAAGCGCTGGGAGCGGGGCTGGGGCGCGCTGCGGCGGCGAGCTCCTTGCGGGGACAACCGGGCGGCCGCGGCGCGACAAGCCGAGCCAGCGGCGGACGCCGACGAGGCCCGGGGACACCCTGGAAGGGTGTGTGCGTGTGTGCGCGGTCGCACGGGCCCCGGTGCGGCGGGCGGGCACGCCCGCCTGGTACTCACCCTCCAGAGCGCGGCGGCCACCGGGGAACAGCAGGAGCAGCAGGAGAGGGAGCAGCGGCGGCGGCGGCGGGGGGGCCCCCGGGCGGGCCGCGGCCATGGCGGGGGGCGGTGCGGGCGGCCCCGCCGGGCAGTCCCGAGCTCGGCGCCACGCGCGGCTCCTCTCGCCGCCGCGCCACGCTCGCGCTCTGGCGCCGCCGCCGCCGCTGCCGCCGCTGAGCCGCGCGGGGCGGGGCCCGCCCGCCAATCAGCCCGCCCCTGGCAACCCGGCGCCCCTGGCGACGCCGAGCGCGGCGCCCATTGGGCAACGGTGGGACGGGAGGCGGAGCCTCCGCGGAAAGATGAATTGGAGGGGGCGGGCATTCCCCGGCGCGCCCCCGCTGGCCCCGCCCCCGGCGCGGGAGGTGCAGGGCGCGGAGCGCGCCCCACCCAGCGGTCGCCCGCGGAATTGGGCTCTTAAAGGGGCCGCGCTCACGGCCTGCCCCTCAGCCCCCGGCTCGCCCTGCCCTGCCCCCCACCGGGTGCCGGTGAGTGTGTGAGGCTGCTACTGTTGACGGGCCCCTCCGTGCCCCACCACTGGCGGCCTGATCTACCTGTGCCACTCATTGCCATCCCACCCTCTGCAGTCCCATCCCATCATCTCATGCATCCCACCCTGTGCCATTCCGTCTCACCCCATCCTGTCCCAGCTCATCCCATGCATCCCACCCCACAAATCCCACCTCGGCTCATTGTATCACATCCCACACCTCCCCTCCCCATCCAATCCCTGCCACACCACGATTCTCATCATGGTGACAGGGCTGAGTGCTGGGATCCTGGCCAGGGTGACACCATGCAGTTTGCTCCCCCCAGCACCTCCTTCCCCCACCCCTAG
This sequence comes from Falco punctatus, assembly GCF_963210335.1. Lineage (NCBI taxonomy): Eukaryota > Metazoa > Chordata > Aves > Falconiformes > Falconidae > Falco > Falco punctatus. The sequence continues at coordinate 10,772,309 of NC_137593.1, read as the reverse complement.
GGTGCCTTCCCCTCCACACTCCTCATGGGAGATGGTACTGGCTACTGTGCATGCAGCCACAGCTTCCAAGCCTACGAGTGCCTCAGTCCTCTTCCCCTCTCTCTCACCATTGACATCGGGAGGTTTTGGGATCCTGTGTGGGACAGACTCTGCTCCCTCAAGATGGTGCACACACACAGTCCCTGTGTCCAGAGCCAGCAGTGCCACATCCTTCAGGACAAACACATCCATCCCTGTTGTGCCGGGCGTGGGACACAGGCTGCGACCTGTCCTGGCCCTCTGCACTGCACCACAAGTCTCCTCAGATGCCTGGGGAAGCTGGGCCTGAGCTTAGCAAAATCCCCTAAGTCCCTGATTTTGGGGCACACTGATGCCCTTGGCCTGCAGGGTGGCCGGGAGCTCCATCAGGTATGGGGGTAGTGGGGTGCATGGCTGGGCGTGCTGCCCTGGGCAGCCTTGCCCCCATGGCACAGCCATCTGGGCTACCCCTGCTGCAGCCGCCTGCCATCTGCAAGCGGCACCTTGCCACAGCACTCTCCGCCCCAGAAACCTGCCCCAGAAACTCCCTCGCCGTGCAGCCGCAGCCCCGGCCCTGCGCCAGCACAGTGGGGTGGCCACGGGCCCATGCTCCCAGCCATCTTCTCTGTGGCTGCTGGCAGGAGCAGGAATTTGGGAGGTTATCAGGGCTGGCTGTGGATGACCTCTCTGCTGTGCGGGTGGATGCAGAGCATGTCCATATTGTGACCTCCTTCTGCTGCACAAACCCACCAGGGTTGTGGAAGGGCATTTTCCTACCTTGTCCCAGAAGGATTCGGCTCCCTGGCCAGAGAGACTGCACAGGCCCAGGCTCTGCCTGGGTTGCCAAAAATTTGGAAATGACCGATTCCTGTTGCAGGAATGCTGGTATCCTCTGGGAGCTGCAGGGAGCCTTGCCAGGACACTGTGCCTCAAGGGCTGACACAGTGCCCCAGCACTGTCAGGCATGGTTCCCAAAGGGAAAAGCCGTGCTTGAGAGAGCCAGTGTGCTAATTTAAGGTGGGACATAATGTATGACTGTGATAAACCTCTGCAAGGGGCAGGAGAAGCAGCAAGTGGGACACTCTGGTCTCCAAGTAAAAAGAAATGGTCGGGGAGCAAAGCAGCAGAAAGAGGGTCACCTCGGTGAAAAATATCAAAGTTTGGGCAAAGAAGCAGAAGTTGTTGGGTTAGACATGCTGTCATTCAAGGAGATGAGCAATGGAGAAGTGAGTGACGAAGCTGGCACCGTTAATGTGTGCACTGGGGTTGAATGCTGTGTCACTGGGGAAGGAGAGTGGTGGGGGCTGATGGAGATGCTGAGAAACTTAACCAAGGACCAGCCTCAGGGTGGGAAGATTTGCTGTCTTCCCGTGAAGTCACTCCTGGGAAATCCTCCCTGCTGGAGACATGGTACCAACCACTGCAGCCAGAGCCTGCTGGCTTAGCGAGATGCAGAAACCTCTTTTATTCTGCGATTCCAGAGGTCTGAGTTACCCAGGCACAAAATTTCTGAACGGTGCACATGGGGAAATTGCTTATTCACACTTGAATAACTCAAAAATGGCTGAACCAATTTTACTTAAACTTTCCCCAAGAATTCCCCTTGGAGCCAAGCCATGCCTGGCAAATTTCAGCCCAAAAGGAATTTATTTCAGAAAAGGACGAGAAACTGGAGCAGGGAGCGGGAGGGGCACGAGTGGGGGGAGGATGCTGCATATAATCGCCTCTCTTCCCATGTGCTGTAATTAATGAGCCCCCACTTGCTCTCACCGGGCTGGTGCTGCCAGCCGGCCTCTCCTCAGAGCCTTCCAATCCCCCAGTGCAGGCGGGCGCAGCACTGCAGTCCCAGCTGGGGGCTGAGGATTTCAGGACCTGGCCAGGAGTGGTGCAGGTAGCTGACCGGGGAGCCCTGGGTCGCTGCCTGGGTGTCACAGCTGGCAGGCAGCCTGGGGAGCAGCGCTGGCAGGGCTCAGGCGCCTGCACAATAGGAAATAACTGTGGTAACTGTGTGGTATTTGCTGGCAGGGGCTGGCTCTGTAATGCCAATCCGCCTGCTTGTGCAAGGACTCAGTTCTGAGGACGGCGCTGCTGCAGCCCTCGGGGGCCAGGGTGATGTCGTGGCCAGGGAACACGCAAGCCCACAGGAATACGGGCATCTCTCAGCCCCGCAATGTCCCTGCACACATTCACCCAGCCCTGGTTCCCTCCACCGACACCTCCCCAGCACCTCGGGGTGATGGCTGGAGCTGGACAGGGCTGCAACAGGGACTGTGTTGACATGATGTGGACAGGGGTGGGGCTGAGAGGTGAAACGTGGGGCCGTGGGGTACACAGGGGAGCGTGTCTGCAGCACTGACCTCAGTTAGTGATGCTCTGCCTTAGAAGAGCCCTCCAGTCTGCATGCCAAAGATGCGGTGCCCACGGTGTCCCCAGGAGGCATTCCTGCACAGACGGAGAACAGCAGGACTGCAGGACCGGCTGAAAAGAGATGAATGGAAAGCCTCGAAAAACGGCAACATTCATGGGTTTTCAGAGGACAAACCTCCCAGCTCAGCCCTCTCTCCTGAGAAATTTCCTACCTAGAGACCCCATCCTGCTGGACCAAGCCTGACTTTCACTCTCTGTTTCCAAACACAGCCCCGACGTGCTCCAGTGATGGGCTCACATCATGCTGGCACATGCATGGTTGCATGTCAGACCATGGCTGTGCACATGGGTGCACCCATGCACCCTGCCCACTGGCCCAGGCGCCACCCCTCACCTCATTTGCATGCAGCAACCTCAGCTGCAACTTAATAAGGAGAAGGTGATTAGGGAACAATTATTCCTATTTTCTCAGAAGATCTAAGGGGCATCAAATGAAATTACCCTGCAAGAGTTTTAAAACAAACAGAAGGGAGTGCATTCCTTGCCAGGCAGCCAACCCTGGGAGCTCATCACTACGAGACAGATACGGGGACATGCATTTGAAGGCTGGCACTGAGCGGATGGGACAAAAAAACCCTGCAAGAGGCCTCTGTTGCCTGCTCATCAGGAGTGCAGCTGTGCCAGGGATGCGGGAATCTGGGGTGGGGGGGATCCCCCCTGTTTCTGGGCTGGGTACTGCTGCAGCAGGGCCTTGGCATCTCCACGTCCCCTGTCTGAAGGGAAGCACCTGGAGGGGCAACACATGAATGGGCATCTGGGGCAGCCATGCGGATGCTTGGGAGCCCCCTTAATACCATCCCTAGCACAAGGGGGGCCCTGGGGGGCCCCATCGCCCCATTCCCAGGGCAAGGAGGGCGGCTGTGTGCCAGCTCGCCCAGCTGGAGTGCTTCCCGCCGGGTCAGTGCCGGCTCCAGCCTGTCTCCTTCCCAGGCTCCCTGGGCGCTCGCCCCTCCGGGCACTCCTCCCCGTGCTGCCGGGCGCTTGGCACTGCCAGCGGGATCAGGGTGACCGTCAGTGCCTGTGCCAGTCTGGCTGGGCCCCGGTGAGGCGGCCACCTCCTGCCCCCCACTTCAAAACTCTCTCCTGTCCCACCCACATCCACCACCCCTCACCTCTGGCAGCTTCAGGATGCAGTTAAACACTTCAGCACTTAAAATTTCAGGTGCTAATTGCTTAGTAATGAAAACTTTAATCACAGGGCAATTAAAACCTTAAGTAGCTGTGGGAGATCCATTCCACGTCAACAAAAAGAGAGTGCCGTCACTGCTCAGGCACCGCCCTGGCACGGTGTGGCACGTTGTGGCTGGGAGAACCCATCCTGCAGCCCCTGCTGTCCCCTGCTCCGGGAATCTGGGGAGCCCCCTGCTTCCCATGCCGAGCAGGAGGTGGCCAAGGAATGATCAGCTACAGCCGTAAAACTTAAAACCCAGCTAATTTCGGATTAAGTGCCATATGAAAGGGTTTTGTTATTTTAAATCTCCTACTTTCCAAATTCCCAGGATTAAAATTCTCTGCATTTATTTTAACCACATAACATTTGCAGACAAATCACTTCTCCCAGTGCAAAGTTTGAAGCAGGCTTAGGATATAAAGCCCAGCCACAAGCTTCGGGGTGGAATTGCTGCAAGCGTCTGTCAGTGGCCACCAGCCCCGTTTGTGGCGAGCGCTTGCAGGAGAGAGCTCGGCCACCATTTCTGCAGGGGGAAAGGCCCCAGCCTGCCAGGTGCTGGAGCCTCGGGAAGCATTGTGAGGAGGAAGGGCGCCTGGAAACCTGGCTCCTGTGCCGATTCCTGCACTGGGGATGAGCCCTTGGGAAAAATCCAATGAGGTCTGTGTGTTTGCAGAGCTGGCCCTGTCGGTCTGCTGCGGGGCACATGTTGCAACCATGCTGATGCTGTCCAGGTGACACCATCCACTTCTGCATTAGCCCTTCCTCATCAGGTGCTGACAAGTGCTATGTAAGAAAAAAAAAATAAAAATCAGTGTTTGTGTCCTTTTCCCCCCTGCTTTGCAGCCCACCAGGTCTGAAAGGGAAAGGAAGCGCCTGGCCTCCCACGGCTCCAGCTCTCCAGGACAGCACGGGGGGGTGGGTGGGAAGCAAAGGCTCCAGGGCCGGGGGACAAGATGCAGCCCCAGCTGCTGGGAGGTGTGGGAAACGTGGGTGCCTGTGGGCAGCAAACTGCTCCCCACTCTTTATCAAAAGCAGCATCGGTGTCTGGCAAATGTCACTGCTGCATGCTTCCCGGCTGGGAGGTCCGTTTCCTCCCATCACCTCCCATTGCCCCCTTCTCTTCACTCCCTCCTGCCCTGCGGCAGGACGGGGCATGGTGGCCTGGGGCAAAGTGGCCGTGGGGCTGGGGGAGGGGCAAGGTGGGAACGTCAGTTGTTGATGCCCCATGGTGGGGTCCTCACCCAGCCCACTGCCTGCTCGGGCACCTTCACTGACCAGGCAATTAGCAGCCTGGCCCCATTAGTGATGTTTTAGGGGGCTGCAGCTGAAGTGACATCACAGACATCCTTTACATGCCCAGCCCTGAGCTGGGGGCAGCCCGGTGCCCACCTTAGTCACAGGGAGCAGATACTCTCTAAACATGGAGGATTTAGGGACTGCACCCCAGCCTGACACCACGGAGCCATCCCCAAGTGGAGGGCAGTGACCCCCAAGTGGGGAGACAAGATATTTGGGGTTCATGCTCGTATCTGATGCATGCAGAGATGCTCGGCAGACCCTCCTGGCTGCAAGAAGCCAGAAGGCCTTGCTTGACTCTGCATGTCCTGCAGAGCCGATCACTCCCCTGAACTGAGCACACAGGCACTGGCCTCAGGTCCTGTCAGGGCTGCCTGACAGCAGCCAGGGGTGATGGTGACAGGGGGTACAGCAGGGCTGCAGCAAGGCCAAGTGCAGAGCTTGGACCCCACCAGCCTCCACCTGCCCACCCCCTCCAGGTGCTGCGGACCAGGGGCAACCCTCAGAGCAGGGGGGCTTTCAGGGACCCCTGACCCGAGGGTTTGGCATCCCCCAGCCTCAGGGGTACCCTGGTTCTGCCTCTCACCCCACCTGGAGCATCCCTTGCCCAAAGCCAGCTCCGGATGCTGTGCCTCCTGTCACCATGGCAACCCCCATCCTTGCCGGGTTGCCATGGCTCCCCGGCCCCCAGCCGCAGCGCATCCTCAGCGTGGAGAGGACCCAGTGTTTAGGGTCCTCAGGGGCTGCCACCACAGGGGATGCTGTGTGGGGCCTGGGAATGGAGGGGTGAGCCGGGGCCAGAAGGAGAGCTGACATCATACTAGCATGTCCACATCATGCTGGTACCGTGGAGGATGGGCTCTAGGACCACCTGGGACCTTCGGGGGCTGATGGGATGGGGTCCCCCAGGAGAATCACTGATAGCAAGAGGGTGTCATCACTTTGTGGGCTACCCTCATGCTTTCCAAGCTTGTCTCCTTCCTGCCCAGGATTTCTCCACTTGGCGCAGCTGTCCTGGCCCCGCAGGGCTGTGTTGGTGGGAATGCACACAGGTGCCAAAACCTTTTGGTGTGGCTGCATGCTGGCAACATCAACAGCACCAAGCATGACGTGACCACCCTCTTGTACCCTGCTGTCTGCTCACTGTCCCATTGAAACACCTTCCCAACCCATTGCACACACCCCGCCAGGCACTCAGGGAAACCTCAGTGTGGGGCGCCTGTCACTGCACTTGCTGTGCCGAGGTTATGTCTCTGCTCGGCAGCAGTGTGCGAGCCTGGCGGGCTCCAGGCTAGCCATGCTAAGTAAACACAGCCACCGTGAGAAAAAGGCAGCCAGGAATAAATAGTCAAACAAAATAATAAGCTGAAGGAATAAACAAAGCGGGGACGTGCCCAGGCATGGCACAAGCCTCCGACGTAGCGCTTCCAAGCCAGGCTCCGACCCAGCCCCGGCATCCCGCGGGCGGTGGAGCCCAGCTTGCTGGCAGCGCCCTGGCCGGCTGTTTCCCCCCATCCCCCCTGGCTGCAGGGATCCCCTTGCCCCGCCACGCCGCATTCCTGGGGTGCCCAAGGATGTGGGCGCAAACACCCTGGGAGAGGTGCCAGGCAGTGCCTGGCCTGCCTGGGATTTGCATTCGCTGCCCTGACGCTTGGCTCGGGAGGGATAAGCCCAGGCTTAGCTATTGCTTCCCCCGGGGCTGGCTCCCAGTTCCTAACCAGTTTTGCCATAGCCCTTTCCCACAGTAACTGGGGTCAAGGGAGCCGCGTGGCCTCCATCCCCCCCCTCCTCTCCAGTGCTTGGGAGCTTTCATGGTTTAAAAAGTTTGCTGCGGAGCAGACGGTGCAGGGCGGAAAATGGAAGCCCTGAGAGCAGGGGTCTGCAGCTAGGGGGACTGGCAGAAGTCCCCAGGGGATATGGTACTGGCGGGGGGACCCACTGGCAGGTGGCGAAGCTGGGGTGCAGACCTGTAGCTGCCCCTTTGGAGCCTGGATGAGGTTTGGCTGGTGGTGTGGGGGCCAGCTGAGAACCTGCAAACTTCCCTGGGAAAACCCATAGCACGGGGCCCTGCTGGCAGTGAGGGAGAGGGTAGCTTGAAGGACTCAGGGTGTAACATGCTGTGCCCATCACCACAAACCTCCTTTAAAACTCCCCGCAGGGCCCTGACACTTCACCTCCCTCCCTCTCCAGCTGGCATCCATCGGTGCTCAGCCAGGGAACAAAGGAACACGGTTTAAAGTAGCCAGTTATTTTAAGGGCCTGCACTGGCAGTAACAGGCAAAAAATAGAACGAAAACCAGAATAACCATCAAAAGAACATTCCCTAATGCATACTTTTGCAGCAGTGCTGCCATGCATTTGGTGCAAAATCTGTTATAGGCAAAAAAATGGAAATAAAAGGCAAACCATGGCAAAGCCCATCCACAAAGCAGCAGCTGGGCACCCCGACAGGGTAGCACACTGGTGATGCAGCAGTGCCAGCAGCCGGGCGCACGGCTGATGGAATTTTGCATGTAAACTTTTCACGTGCAGGTTTCCCTTGGCTTTTCCAGCCCAAAAGCACCAATACAAACCAAACAGCTGGCATGCTGTGCTTCACTCCAGCAGCTGGGCAGATGGAGCTGCTGGGGCCCCGACAGAGCCTGGCTCACCCCAGGAGCCACCGACGGCAAAGTTGCAGCTTTGGCTTGGCCCAAACATCCTTTGTGTCCTCTAGCACAATTTTGCTGCCATTTCCAAGAGTCTTGTTTGATCTTTGCCTCCACACGTCTGGAGGAGCAGTCCTGCTTCTCCCTGGCCATGATGGGATGCTTTCCCATGCTGCTTGGTGGTGAGGCTCTGGGGACTCAGCTTCTTGCAAAGAGATTGCAATGTAAGATTTATTGCCTCATGAGCACTGTATTCCTAAAAAGGGCCTGTCATGGTGCAGCCCTTTCCACCATGTGCTAGCTGGATCCTGTACCGGCCATCCTGACTGCCCTGATGTGGCTAATGACCCCCAAAGATGGCAGCAGTGTGGGCTTTTGCTAAAAGTATTTGTATGCACCTTTATATTGGGGAAAACGTCATGAGGAGTGGTAGAGGAATGTAGGATGCATTGCTGCAGCAGCCTGTGGGTGCTGGGGCTGGTTTGCTGGACCATGGTTGGGTGATCCTGGCGTGCCCCTGCCCGCTACCTCCACAGGAGGCTGGTGGGATGGGGAGAAGCAGGGTGGTGAGGGACGACCTGCCCACCCCACAGCAGGGTGCAAGAAAGGGCAGGGAAAGCAAACAGGCAGAGGGATACACCTGGGACTGTGCTACAAGCCTGGGCAACCTGAGCGTCAGAATGCCCCCAGGCTGAGACTGGTGGCCCTGGCACAGAAAGGGACCTGCTGTCCTTTGGCAGATGGCCAGATCTGGTCCCCTTCGCCACTGTGCTGGTGCTGAGCAGGGGAGGTTGCCATGGCTCAGCTGGCCTAAAGCTGGCGGATCATGTGGTCCTCAAATCAGCTGCACCCCATCAGAAAGCAGCAGCTCCTAACCCAGCCAGGTACTGCTTTGTCCCCTGCAAGGGCTACCCAGGATGCTGAAGTTTGTCCCTGAAAGCCCACAGGGCGGCATGTTTTTTTCCTCCTAACTGCTTATCGGCCCCCAAAACACTATGGAAAACAGTCCCCACTGAGCTGCAGCAATGCCAGCAGGCTGGGACAGCAGGAACATCCCCTGCTCACCCCTTGATGGAGTCCCAAACTGCCCCCACGCTGTGCCCAGCACTGTCCTCACCTGTAGTGGGGATGGCAGCACAGGGGATGGAGCCATGGGGAATGGGGACAGGGACCGGGGAGGGGACACCGACCCAAATCCTCCTGCTTGGCAGGCACAGAGACCCCTGAATGATGCCCTGAAGGCAAAGACCAGGCTGGAGGGGTGCTGGGTACAGCCCCCCAGGACAAGCACCATCCACCCACAGTGTTTGGGGCAGGGATGCCAGGGTGCTGGGACCCCTTCAGCCAGGGGCTCAGCAGGTGCAGCCGTGGGTGCCCCACATCCCCCACTGGTTCCTGGCCTCCAGCAGAGCATCTGGGGGGAGGTCAAGCATTTTCTTCTTTCTCTCTCCCCTCCCTTTCCAAGATGAAGAATTTAATTTTAGTTTTTACAGCTCCTCTTAGGTGGATAAATCCCTTCCTGGCGAGTCCAAGCCCTGGAAAATCTTGTGAATCTAACGCTGGCCCTTCTGGCAGTCACTGCAGCAATTCCTGTTTCTCTCCAGCCGCACTCTGTAAAGTTTTATAGTTTCCTGGTTGTAGCTGCAAGGCCCCAGCCGTGCCGAGGAGGGTGGCGGGGGGAGAGCCCAGCACTCAGGAAACTCGAGGCCAGGGAGGTGAAGCAGGGAACCGCGACCAGGTTGGATATGTCGGGCAGCTGGCAGATCCCTCTGCAGGCTCCCCCAGGCAGGGGTGTCCTGCATGCAGGGTGGCACAGTCCTGCACGTGGGGACTCGATCCATCACGGCCATCATCCTATTCCCGGGCAGATCTGGGCTAGCTCTGCCTGTATGGCATGGGGTAGTAGCAGGGAGATGCCATCTGTCACCTGGTGTGGGTCATGTGCCCAGGGACTGGGCAGAGCTGGTGCAATGGCAACCTCACTGGGGTGAGCAGGGCCCCACGGTGAGACCTGGCGCTCCTCCGAGACTGCTCCTTAATGAAAATCAGCTTTGTATCTGCTTTATATCAGCTCAGTGCTGCTCCGGCCCCAAGGGAGATGAAGAATGTGGATAGCAAACAGTGCTATGGCACTGGCCATCACCTTGCTCATCCCCATCGACCATGTGTGTGTCCCCGGAGGCGTACTGTGACACCTTCACAGGTAGGAAAGTAAGACACAGAGGTGCTCCGGCTAGGACCATCTTCATCCTAGAGCAGGATGTGGTACTCTGCTGGCCCAGTGATGGAGGAGCCCTCTCCTCTCACTCCCTGTACCTCTGCCTTTGCAATGGTGGCAGTGTTCCTCATGGTGATCTGCTCCCTGGGAGCTGTGGGCACCTGTGCACAGGGTAGATGAAACACCACATCACCAAAACTCTTGGTTTTGTCTCTGAGCCTTACCTGTATTTGGCAACTTCCGATGGAAATTTTGGTCCCTGGCGATGTCACGGGTGAGAGGATGGGTTTGGCAGCCGTGGGAGGCAGTGAGAAGCTCCTGCTAAAATGCACTGTCATGGTTAAAATCCTGGCTATGTTAGACTGTTATTAGGGAAGTCATGAGAGAGATGAGTGCCAATATTGGAATGCCATCAGCTCTGTTAATGCTTACCTTTGAACGCCTAAGTCATCGTGCTTGGCTTTGGCTGCTCCGTCACCAAAAGGATACAGTAAAAACAGCCTGGAGAGAGGCAGAGGGCGTGATGGGCAGGAAGGTGAATTCTGGAGGAAAAGAGAGAATTAGTGCAGAGAGGAGAGGAACAAAAGGGATATGACAGCGGTACACAGACCCCTGCACCAGCCTGGCGCCCCGCTACCGGGTCTTATGGGGTTGCAAGGCAGCACAGGAGCCAGGAGATTGTGACTGGGATGAGGACGGTTGGGTGGAAAACAGCATTTCCGCTGCTGAGTCTGCATCAGGGCTTTTCCACATCCTTCCCAGTCACCCAGCAGCCGGGGACCTGAGGGTACCTGTGGATGCTGGGGCACCCATGGGTGCTGGGTTGAGCTGCAGCATAAGGTGGGCCTGGGGATGGGGATGCTTTTGGTTGAGTGCCACATGGGGAAATGTCTCCTTGTCTTCCTGCAGCAGCCAGGCTGGGACATCCCAGTCCCTCCGCCAGCGCCACGTTGCTGGAGGACATCACGGGTCACGGAGCAGCAGAGAGACCTGTCTCACCCTTTACGCCCTTCCCAGAAACAAGGGGCTGGGGGGAGGCGGTGAGGGGGGCCGTAAACTCTGCATTACCACTAATTAAGCACTTGGCTGTCACCGAGGCTTCCCAACACGCCTCTTTCTCTGACACTTTTACTGTTTGGGGAAATGGTGTCTCGGGCCTTTGATGAACTCGCTATGAAGTTGAAAGGAGCTCGTGGCACAGTGCCAGGGCCCGTCACAATTGTCTCTCGAGCTGGGGATGGGAAATGACCCATTTACAAAAGTGAGGTGATAAATTAGACCTGGGAAACAAGAGCCACTGACTGTGGATAAAAGGCAGGATGGGCCGGACCAGCCGCTGGCGCCCCTGACTGCCCCCAGCCCTGGCGGGTGCAGGTACAGCCGGGTTGGGGTGAACCCAAACTGGGCAAAACCTTGTCCTGCCGGCAATGCCAGCCCGGCACCCGGTCCTGGCTGTAGTGAGACACAAGCTGGCGGAGAAGGTAGCGTGCAGAGGACTCCGGTGGTGTTATTTATAACAGGGAATTTTTGGGGTGAAGCAGATTCAAAAGCTGGAAATCCAGGGCAGGGGCAGGGAGGAGGGAAATGCCCTGCTCTTGGGCCATCAGGAGAGGCAGCTGCAATCTGCGTCCCGCCACGGAGCCAGCTTGTGGCTGGAGCTGCGGCACGGCCCCGTGTGCTTTGCCTGGGGAATGTGCAGCTCAGGGGGCCATCGGAGCCCCCCTGTGTGTCACTCAGAGTGACACCAGTATATGGGCTGGCCAGGGTGTAGGTGACAGTGAGTGCAGCCGTGCCTGCTGTCCCCGCACGGGGTTCCCACACATCCCGCCAGCACCAACCCTCTTGTTACAGGGGGCTAAGTCCACCCCTTGGGTCAGCGTGGGCCATGGAGGCTGACTCCTGCTGAAGTGCAAAGAACCTACAAATTCATTTTCATACAAAGGGAACCAGGGCCACAGGGGACCCCCCAGACTCACCATGTCCTGAGCAAGTGAAGGTGTGACCACACTGATGCCCATCCCCAGGGAGCTGGGACCACAGGAAGGCAGCAGCAGCCATCTCTGTCCCCAGCCCCACCCCCCAGGCTGGGTTGATGCTGGGAGGGTTCTCCCCTCCTCAGGGCTGGCTCCAGCACCTGGTGTGGGGTAGGAGGACACCAGCTCTCTTCTTGCAGCGGCTGATTGCAATGGGCTCTCTAGGACAGCCCTGCAGGAAGGCTAATGACTGTCAATTAGCACTCGTCATGCCTAGCCGGCGGCTGGGAGGCCTGATGCAGCTGGTGATGGGCTTTGCGTGCAGCTGGAGGGAGAGTCTCTGGATTTCACACATCCGCACACAACACAGCCACTTGTTAGTTGGCCGTGAATGGACCAGTCTTCGTGTGTTCAAGAGGCTCGACCCTGCACAGCAGCAGCAGCAGCTGCTGCGCAGGGCTTGGACTGCTGCCGAGAGGCTGAGGAGGGTGGTTTTGTCAGGGCTGCAAGACCTCGGGGCCCAGAGATGCTGTTTCTCATCCTTCCTTGGGCTTCACCTCCCACCACAGCACAGGTGCCTGCCGGGATCTCGCCCTTTCCCCGGAGTGATGCAGGAGCAGCCCTCAGCATCATCTCCTCAGAAGATCACAGCTCTGCACATCCCTGTGGAAGGAGGATGGGGGGATGCCTCTGCCTGCAGCAAGCTCCTGGGCCAGGCGGGTGGGCTGGGGGTCCCTGCTGCTGGACCCCAAGGGCTCTGCAGGGCAGCCTGTTTGAGCCTTTCTCTTCACAGGAGACAGCACCTCTATCCCATCCTGTATATCCCTCAAAAACCCTCCATCTGCCTTTTAGGACTGTTCCCTGTGCCCCTGCTCTTTGCCCTACATTTTCACAGCAGCTGTACTGCAACATTCCCAATACACTTGAACCTTAATTCTTTTTAGCATTATATATATATAAGTGTGTGTGTGTGTGTGTATACGTACACATATATATTCATCTTATTCTCCCTGCATTGTGTTTCTCATTAATTATTCACATCTCATGAAATAGGAATGAAAAGAGATTGCATGATGCTGGCCAGAGTCTTGCAAGAGGGAAATCAGCCCAAAGATTTCCCGCAGCCACTGCTGGGCTCCAGCATGAAACCCTTCGCCTCAGGGCACAGAGCACCTGGTGTCAGGGTCCCCTGCTGAGCATCACAGCATCAGGGGAAAGGGACCCTGACCAGAGGGAGGCTGTGGGGAGCCCCTCAGCCGTGTGGGGTGGGGGACGGACTGCTCTCCCAGCTCTTGGCGAGTTCCTGCCGCAGTGCGAGACCCACTCCAGCCCTGGCTGCTGGGTTTCATTACATGTTTTTAACTGGAAGAAATCCTTTCCCCATGGAGGTACGTGCTGACTGTGATGCAGTCACATCCTAACCTCGCCTGCCATAGACTAAATAGACAGGGGCCTGCCTCATCTTCCCACTCAAAGGCAGTTTCCCATATTCCTGAGCCCTCTCCAATTTTTCCACATGTTTTCTTGAGCTAAGATGCAGCATCTGCTCCCGGTGTCACCCACCTTATACAGAGCCAGGCACATCCTTCTCCTCTTCCCAGCCTTTTCTCCTTGGGCATGCACACCCCGGCTGGAGCACAGGCGTGGTGTCCTGGGGCCACTGCCCCACATGGATGGGTACCACTGTTCTTGCTCCACCCCAATAGCACTTGCTTTTAAAAATAGCTCTTTTTACACCCCTGCCTCCCTTGTTATTTAAAAATCTGCTGCATATGCTTGATCTCTTCCATTTTCAAGAGGTTGTCAGGAAAAGAGGGCTGAAGCAGGTCCCTCTCTGTGCCCTTTTAGCCTCTCACTACACTGCCCTGTGCCCATCACCCTCTGTTCCTCCATGTGCTGGCAGAGCCGCGTTGATTCAAGCAGTGATACTGCAATATTTCCACTGCTTTGCTTCATACTCCCTGCCTATTGTAATCTTTTCTTTGCTCTTTTGACCATCAGCGTATATTGAATAAAAGCTCTTAATTGAGCTGTCTGCATTGACATGTTGGGCTTGTACTTAGTGGCTTTAATTAATTTAGGACAATATATGTGAATTATCTTGATTAGTCTATCCAAGATGCATCATCTCACATGGGCCCATGGTGAATGTCATATATCTCCATGCAATCCTTCCCCACAGCAGCGGAGTCCTTCAGCCTTAACTAACCTAAATATGTCACGTTTTTACTAACACGCTGCCTTCTCCACATCATTAATGAGTGTAATAAACCACACTGATGCTAACGCTCAGCAGCCCGCCCGGCCCTCCACTAACCTCCTGCCACAGGGAGTAGCGACTCTGTTCCCACAGCCTGGAGGTAGAAACCAGGACCTAGCAAGCTGGAGGTACCTGGATGCCTTGACAGATGCTGGAAAGGGGGTGGCTTTGTGTGGTGGATGTTGCTGAGGGCTTTCCCACCTCCCCGCTGGGCTGGCCAACAGAGAAACCACCTGTGAAAGGTCCAGCCAGGTCTCCTTGGTGGAATGCAATATGGTCAACACATGGACCCTGAGATGTGTGGCTATGTTTGCATTTCCTTAGTGTCTTTTTCTGTGGAGGGAGGTTAGTCTCCTTCAGCTTTTCATGACCAAGGAAACACGATGGTGCATCTGCTCAGCCTTGCTCTTGTCGAATCCCCCTGCCTCTCTGCAGCCACATTTTGGCCATGTCTTTTCACACCCACTGCTTGCCCCCTACAGAAAGCCCTTTCCAGGGCTCTCCTGGAAGCCCTCAGCAATGTTGGAACCTGTTTTCAGGCATGGCAGGCAATCCCCTGCTCCCGCGGGAATTCTGGCATGCCTCTGGAGCCGCCACTGGTAGGACGAGTTATGCTTATGGGGACGTGTAGTGGCTCGACCTGGAGAAGGGCTGGTGCTGGCTCCAGGGCAGGCCCTTTTTTAGAAGCGGTGTGCATCACCGCTGAGACCTCCTTTGATAGTTGTACTACAAACAAACAGGCAAATCAACCAATCCTTCAGATATCACTCGGGCAGAAAAACACAATTACAGGGCTCAGGTTTCCAGCATCAACCTCACCCTGGCGCTTTGGAGAGCCTTGAAACCAGCCACTGCTTAACTCTGCATCCATTTGCAGGTCTCTCTGAAATTTCCAAACGCTGTAGAGGTATTTATCCAGTGCAACAGCGCACCAATACGGAGGAAACTCAGCAGCCCCGGCGATGCCTGATCTAAGGCAGTGGGGAGATGCGGCACACAAACCTCGGCATGTGGCAGCCTGACCTTGCCCAAACAACCACATGCTGCAGGATCCTGTTTGGGACAGACAGAGCAAGACAGGAGAGATGTTTAGGCTAAGTCTTCGGTATTTAGCTGACGGAATTTAACCCCGCTGGTTCTGATTATGGCTCAAGAAGTTCAGTTTCCATCCCAGACCACCAGTTTTGCCCACTTAAGAGCAGTCGGTATCACCTCTGACCCCCCGGCAAGCTTTATTGCTGCAGCCAGCAAGGAAGCAGTTGCATCGGCTGCCTTGTAAACCTCAGAGCCACGGAGGGCTGGTGCAGGCAAATAAAAGCCTCACAGATGCCCTCAGCCCCCACGCGCTCCCTGGGGTCCCCCAGGGCCACCCAGCATCACCGGCTCCATTGCAGGGTCCCCTGTGGGTGTGTGGGAGAGGGAAAGGGCCATGGACAGCCAGAGCGATGCCACTCAGTCGTGTGGTGGCTGGTCCATGGGCAAGGCTCCTGCAGGGACAGGGCATCCCCATGGGAGTAGGGACAACCCTCACTGGCACTGGGCTGGGGTGGCTTTTCCTTGCAGTGGCTTTGGATCAGCCGTGAGTTGGTGCAGTGCCATTCCCTGCCCTGCAAACACTTAGACGGCAGCCACAAGCAAGCTTTCCTATGTGACTGCTGCCCCGAGGGATGTCACAGTACTCCTCCCCCATCCCTTGGCTGAATTACCAACACCCAACAGAGGTGGGAGGGGAGCTAACCCCAGAAGTAGCACATCCCTTCCCCACTTTGGGGGTCCCCCACTTCCTGGCCTTGTTTGCAGCCTCATCTGGTGCATATGGGCAATGGTGGGGAGCAGCCCCATTCCATTGAGTCTATGTCCCCACTGCCTGATGGGCTGGGGACTGGGAAGGTGGCCCCATGTGGTCCCCATTCCCACCAGGGTCTCTCTTCCTCATCCTGAGCCCACTCACTTGCTCGCCACCATCCCAGCTCCTTCTCTCCTTGGAGCCTCTCCCAGGCACGTGTGGTCCCAGAGGCTGTCCCCGCTCACCAGGTCCCCAGCTCCACAGCCTGTCCCGGGGTGCTCAGCTTGGGGATTTCTCCTGCTGGCTTCGGACTTCCCTGAGGATGCCACAGCCAGCATCCACCCCACTCCTGGCACAAAAGCCAGCATCAGCTTCCCTGGGATCCTGTCTTCTGGCACTTCTTCCTCCACACCCAGATGTTCCCAGCTGTGTCTGCTCCTCCTGCTGTGGCCTGGGGGTCAGGGACCAAGTGGTAGCACCTTGGCTCCCATGTCCTTAGCCCTGGCGGCAATGCTGCTGGGGATCTTCCTCCAGACAAGGAATGAAAACCTCCAGGAGTTTTCCTCTTTCTGTATGGTGAGCCAAGGCTCAGGATTTGTTTTGGAAACTCTCCCAGGGGAGGCTTTTTGGCTTAAATTTTTTCTTTTTTTTTTTTTTTTTCTTCCCCCCCCCTTAGAAGGATGAGGTATGCCTGGTTTGGGGTCCACAAACCTGCATGGGGTGGTTTTGGGTTTCTCTCAGGACGGTGAGTGAAGTTTATGAGGACAGAATCACATGCCCAGGCTGGCTTGCAGTTCCCTCCAAGGTGACACAGTGCCATACACGGCCAGCATCCTCCAGGAGAGCTGAAACCCACATTGCTAAAATGCTCAATAAGCAAATGCGCAGGTGTTTAAATTAAGAAAAGTTAGCCTTCCAGGTTTCCCCATGCCTTGTAAAGCACCACAAAAAGGGCACCCACCCGTGGTTCACCCTTTCCAGGCTGCCCCTGGAGATGGTGTCTGGTGTTAAACACCGTGTGCCCCCCAGCACCCAGTGCTGCCCTAAGCAGGGTGCGAGAGCCCCGATGTGCTGCAGCAGCCACCCCACCTCGCTGAGGCAAGGAAGCTGCATCTCTCCCCATTTGAGAGCCAGGGGTTGGAGGCACTCTGAGGTGCTCGGGGAAGGAGGCAGACCTGGCAGCTGGTACCTGAAGGGACTCGGGACCCCAGAGACCCCTCAGGATGCTGTCAGCGCCAGGGCTGCGCCTTCCATGGCTTGCCAGGAGGAAGGCTGTTTTGGCAGAAGGGATGGGAGGGGTGGCTTTTCGGGGGGGGGGGAAAAAAAAAAAAAAAAAAAAAAAAGACAATTTAGGCTGAGCTGGAGTCCCCCACCTCCAAACCACTGCATGCACACAACAGGGACAAGCAGGGGCACAGCTGGACCCGGGGATGCTCTCCCCAGGGACACAACGCCAACGCTGATACTTGAGACACTTCAAACAGCACTGGCCAAAGCCCCGCAGAGCAGACTGTTGGCAGGGCTGCTGGCGCCGTCCCCAGACAGGCTCCTCGGGTCCGAGGAGGCCTGTGAGCGTTCGCCTCTATTTACATTACCAGGAATGCACAAAACAGGGGGGCACAGGCTTGGAGTTAGAGGGGGGGGTATTGGCTGATTGTTCCCA
This sequence comes from Falco punctatus, assembly GCF_963210335.1. Lineage (NCBI taxonomy): Eukaryota > Metazoa > Chordata > Aves > Falconiformes > Falconidae > Falco > Falco punctatus. The sequence continues at coordinate 10,754,849 of NC_137593.1, read as the reverse complement.
GGATCCCCTTGTCAAAAACCCTCCCTGCTCTGTTAGTGTCTCTTGATATATGGCTTGCATTAGGGGATGAAAGTGAGGCATAGCTTGGGGTTTTGGCACGACAAACCCCATTAAACTCTCTCTGGGAAAATGAGTCCAAAAAGCATTTTGGGGGGTTGAGTCACTAACGGAGCTGTGAGCAGCATTTACCCACACCTCCGCCAGCCCGGCTTGAAAACCCAGCCAGGGCAGCAAGGGGAGGGTGCTCTGGGGTGCTAGCAAGCAGCTACAGCACCCTGCTTCATCTGCCACCCCCAGCACCCATCATCCCACTGGGGACCCGGGAGTGCTGCCAGAAGCAGGGCAGCTGGCCCAGCCCTCCCAGGGCTGTTGGTCCAGCACCCAGGTGCCCCTCTGGCAGCTGAAAATTTGGGGCTGGGTGGAAGAGTTGCAGGGTTAGGGATCTTCCCTGCTCTCCCAAAGTTGTTTTCAGGGAGGGGACAGGGCCCTTCCACATGGCTGCCTGATCTGTGGCTCACCCCACACTCTTCTCCCTGGGATGGGCAGCGGGATGCACTCTGCTGGCACCGCACATCTCTGGCTGCTTTTAATTCCCCCAGCGACAGCGGGGCAAACCAGGGGGGACCCAGCTTGGCCCCACTGGGGAGTACTGGGGTCCTCAACCCTTTGCTGCTCAGAGATCAGGCGGAGCAGGAGCGAGCCATGACAGGGGAGGGCAATGGGAGCCCTTGTGGCCTAAGCTGCTGCGTAAACCCTCTTCTGCCTCCCCAGAAGCCCGGGGAACAAAGCCAGGCAGGGAGGAGGGAGGGTCAGCAGAGCTCTGAGCCCCCTGGCCTCTTTGCCTGTTGTTCCCAGCCCGAGGAGGAGGGGGGCAGGCAGCACAGCCACCTGCCTGCACCTCCCAGCCCCACAAAGGCCACTCTGCAGGTGATCTGCTCGAGGGCAAGGGGAGGGGGCTGCTGAGAACTTTCCATCACCCGGTGACGGAGCAGGAAAATCCTTGCAGAGGCTGAGGCAGGAGTCAAAGCAGCAGTGGAGGTGACTGAGCATAGGGGAAAGGAAAATTGCTCCCTGACTGGAGAAGGCAGTCCTCTCCAAACCCAGCCTCTTTCACCCTCCACTCTGAGCTGAACTGGGCTTGCTGCTCTCTGTGATGAGAAGCCACATGAATCCTTACGGGCCAGCTGTGCAGCAGCTAGAACATGCCTGACCACAGATACAAGAGCAAAGCGATAGGAAGGGTGGGAAGAAGGCTAGTGAGGACCTTGTTTGCCTGCCCACCTCCCACCCAGCTGCCCCCATACCATACTGCACTTGTCCCTGGTTTCCCCAAAAAGGGACCAGTAATTTGCTGGGGACCAAGGGCAATGGGCAAGGGCAGAGCAGGGTGTGAGGCAGAGCAGCAGCCACTGTGGTGAGCATCACAAAAGCCTCTGGCTGCTGCCTGCGTTGGGCTCCTGAGGCCTCTTCCCAGGGGAAAGACTGGGGATCCCGGCCACAGGACATCAAACCCCAACTTCCCTGGCCTGCCATCCCTGTCCAGTGCCGCTGCTCGGGGCACCCTCTGCATCCCCCGGCAGAGTGACGCCGCACAGATGCCCATGGCACACTCTGCCTGGGCCCTGGAGGGGAAGGGGCGGCCGTCAGAAATGAGAAGCGAGGCCCTGGAAGATGTCCAGCTCTCTTTTAATTAACCTGAACAAGCCAGAGCTTAAGTTTCCGAGCCAAGCCGAAGTTTCCCTGTTAGGAAAAGCCTGCAGTACCTGGCAGTAATTTAATAACTCTCATTTTGAGCTCTCTAATAGCAGTGCCATGGAACGGCTCCAAACCCACTGGTCTCTCTGCCTTTCCGCAATCAAGTTACCTTTATTGCTTTATAGCAATATTAACAGAGATACCAGTGTTAATGCCTCACCTCAAACTCAGCTGGCAGGGCCCTGGCACAGCCGAGAGGAAACCTGGCGGTGCGTGGTGAGGCTGGCCCGACTGGCTTGCGGCACGCACCCCAGCACCCAGCCCTCAGCCCGGCGAACACGCCGCTGCGCTTCAGCCCCGGCGTTGAGCACGTGGCAGGGTGAGCTGTCACCCCTGGGATGGGGACCAGCTCAGCAGTACCCTGGGATGCCTGCTCTTGGGAACGTTTGGCTGGGTGGTGTACGCAGTCACTCTGGGATCAAGCCCTTTTCAGGGTGACACTTGCACTGTTGCAGGGGTACAGGTTCCAGCCCTTTCCCAGACACCACAGCAGCTGCCAGGACCCATGGAGGATGTGGCAGGAGCCCCTTGGCACCCCTACTTCAGCAGGCCCATCTCCTGCAGCACGGCAGGAGCTCAGGTGCCCTTGTGGCAGGGACAGACTGCCTGCTCCTACTCCTTGCAGGGCTGCAGTTACCTTGCTTGTACTAACCTAGAGGAGGGGCCCGCAGCTTGAGGTGCTTCAGAAGTGCTTCTTCCTCCTCCCCCAGGGAGGGCAGGATGCCTTTCACCCTTCGAACCCGCAAGAAGGAGAGGAACAGGTAGGAAACAAGTCTTTCTTTCACTTCCAGCCCAAACCTTGCTGCTCTGCAAGGAAATCACACAGCTGGGGGCATGTGAACTGTTTATAGGAGCCCCCCCCCCGCCCCCCATCACTCTCAGGTGTCCCTCCATGGGGTTATCCCTGGCTTTGATCTCCCCCAGCTGACTCCTGTTACCTAGTGGCTGATGCTTTAGAGGGGTCTCCCTAGCACCCCCAGCTCTGCTGCAGGTTTGCAACAGAACCTGTGTGCTCTGAGAGTGTGTTTGGAGGGTGTGCTGCCTCCTCGATGGCTGGGCATCGCAAGGAAACCTTGTCCTAAAACACAGCCCTGACTGGGGGTACCACAAATCTCATGGGGTGGCTGCCCTGCCCTCTCTGCTCTCTCCAGTGTTCAGGGGGGATGCTAGCTAGCCCAGGTGGGAAGGGACAGGTTTGTCATCACTGCCGTGAGTACCAGGCTGCAGCGAGGAGGAGGAAGGGCTGAGGAGGCAGCCAGCATGTGGTATCTTGGCTCTCCAAAACCTTGTGGTGCCATGAGTGGAGCAGGGTGCTGGCACAAGGAAGTCATGCATGCCCTGGCCCCACTGTGGTGGTGGCAGCACCATGTCCCTGTGGAGAGCGGGATGGTGTAAAAACCCCTGGCTGCTGCTGGTTGCGGGCATGGGAGCTGACAAAGCAGCACTGTTCTGGTTTATGGGATTGGAAACAGCTGCCTGTGGGACACAGACAACCTGACATGGCAGGGACAGGACAGGCTGCCCAGGGGGACAGGCTGACACAAAGCATGCCCTTCTGGGGGTCACCAAACCCTACTGGTCCCCACTGGTTTCAGCTGGGAGCCAGGCTGGGGCAGCAGCAGCACCTGGGACTGGCCAGGGTTTCCTTGAGCATCTCCCAGCTTGGGTGGGAAGTTTTTCCCCAAGGCAGGGGAGCGGAGCTGAGTGTCAGTCTGCGTGTGAAGCCGCTGCTAATACCTTCTTTGCTATTTTTAGCTCAGCAGCCTCGTGCTGTTGGTTTCAGTGTATTTTTTTTTTTCTCCCAGTAAATTCCAAATCTTTTCCCTCTTTCACCTTCTATTCCGGGATGCTGCCTGCACCATTCAGCTTTGATCTGCACTGATGCCAAGTGTGTTTTGAAACTCTAAGTATAGCACATCCCTTGAATTTCTCTTATCTACCAAAGCAGTAATATCCTCAAAGAGCTCTAGCAGGCTGGTTAAAAAACCTGACATCGCACGGCTCAGTCCACACCAGCTACTCCTCAGCCTGGTTCCCAGGCATCCTCCCCTCCAGAGCCCTCCGCAGGCTTGTGACCCAGGCTGCGCTTTGCTGCTGGTGTTTCGAAGTTGCTGTCAATCTTATTTTACAGCTCAGAGACTGAAAAGGGCAGCTAGGAGCAAAGAGGGCAAATATTTCCTTTTTTCCTCTCCCCACCCACCCCCATCCCAATGCCTGAATGTAGCCTCGAATTTTGCATCTGTAAAATGATTGCAGATAAAAATAATAGTATTTGGGACTTCAAAATAACCGGTTTACCGATGTAGGCAGGTAAACAGACAGCCAAACACAGTTGTTTGCAACTTGCAGCGGATTGCAAGGGCAAAGATCTGAAAGCTGCTTTTAAATCTGTCCCCAAAATGTCTAGTGCGTTGTATACAAATACTGTAACAAATTAATGTCAGATGCTACCCTTGGTATAATTAGGCAGGATTTAGTGTGGCAGAGCCAGCAAATCGCTACAATTTACGTGAAGCCCCTACCCAACAGTCTGCACCCACCGCTGGTTCATCACCACTGAAAATTCATCTGTCAGTTGGAGGCTGCCGGGGGTGAGCAGCCCCCACCAAATTGGCTCAGTCCTTCATGTCACTCTCCTGGGGGAAAACTGGGGGCTTTGCACTGCTTGGCCCCAAATCTGTTCCCTGGATGGGGCACTGACGCCAGCTCCTTGGGATGCCCTTTGGGCTGTGGATATCGGTGGGAACCAGCAGTGCTAATAAACTCTACATGGCCCATGAAAGACATGTGCAGCATCCAGAGCCAGAGCACTAGGAAGCACCAATCTTGTTAGTAAATCTTTTTCCTACTTTCCCCAACACACAGTATGAATTAAAAAGAGAAAAAAATAAAAGAAGTCCTCATTCCCTAGTTCTCATTAAGAGATAAAACCAATCTGGCCTAACTAAACCAAGCTCTGGCAGCGGTGGGCGTGAGCGGTGCGGGTCTGCTCCAAAGTGGAACCAGCCCCCAGCCCCACGCTTCAGGAAACGTCTCATCCAGAGAACCTCATATTTTTCCCACAAACTCCCCTCAAGCTGTAAAGCACATCTGGATAATTTTAGGCAGAAAGGGATTTTCCCAGAAAGTTAGAGGGGGAGGGTGGGGGAGGCGAGGGACTGGTTATATTTGGAAACCTCTTTTAAGCACGGAGACCCCGTCGCGGCTGCAGCACCGTGGGGTGATGCTAAGCGGTGCAGTGTGGCGGCGAGGACGGCTGTTGCGCGGGCATGGAGAAATGTCTCTGGCAGCAGCTTGGGGCCACAGGTGGGTTTTGCTCCTTGCAGCTGAATACAGGGGTGTGCTGTTGCTTGGCTTCCCTCGGCTGCCCTGGGGTGAAGCAGGGACCCAGTTAAATCCTCCGGAGATTTGCTCCAGCAGCTGCAGGGCAGCTCCGGACATGACATTGCCCAAAAGCAATGGAAAGGCAAAAAAAAAAAAAGCCATTTTCAAAAGACAAAGTGCCCTGAAGGCCTCGGGGCCCAGCCAAGCGTTGCTCAGAGGGGCCGGCGTTGAGGGTAAGAGGAGGCAGCTCATCAAGGTCTTATTAGCACAGGAACTGCCGAGTGCAAATTAACGTGCCCGACTCCGGCTCGTCCCAGCCGTACGGCGAGCACCGCGTACGCAGCCACACTGAGCAGTTTAATCAACTCAGAAAGCAATTTGTTCTCTCTCTGTTTATAACCTTGACAAGCTAGCGGGTTATTTTTAAGCACACGGGCAAAGGCAAAGGCAATTCCCAGCTGGGTGGCAGCCGGCAGGCAAGCCACAGCGCCAGGCAGGTGAGCAGCCCCCTGCCAGCCCTGCCACCACGGTCCAGCCTTGGGCAGGCTGCCTGGCACTGCGCGGGCAACCCCCTGCCCCAAGATCCAACCCCTCCATCTCCGTACAGCCAGGTCAGGGGCATGCTACTGCGGGCACGGTCCTTTGCCCTGGGGCAACACGATGCCCTGATGCCATTGCCCTGGAGACATGTGCTCGCCCTGATTTCTCTGTGTTGTGCTCTGGAGAAGGTCAGAGGAGCTGAGCTGGGCTCAGGGCTCTGTAACTGAGTAAGAACAACCCAGGCACAATGTTTCCCTGGAGGGCAGGCGAGTAATTGAGGGGAACCATGTTGTAGTGACATTGCTTGCCCTGCCTAATCCCTTCCCCCTGGAGAAGGCTGTCCCTGGGAAGGGAGGATGGAGGAGATGGTGCTGTGGATGGCAGAGCCCCTCTCTGCCACCCTGGCTCTCCCCCTGTGCCATGTACCCCACTGCCCAGCGCACTCCTTCACCTCTTGCAGCCGATCTCCCAGTGAAGGAGGACAGATGTTTTGCCAGGCACCGTGCCTGCTGTGCAGCATGCCCAAGGTCACCCAGGCACCGATGTTGGAGCACCAGCCCAGCTTTTGGCCAGGGCAGCTCCCGCCCTCCTGGCTGCAGCATCCCTCCTCTCTGCTGCAGTGCTGGCCAGGTTTGCCCTGCAGAACCTCGTTCTTTCCAGAAGCCAACTGGACCACTGTGGTGGGAGAAGGGGGACCTGGAAACCCAAGAGTAGGTGCAGCTGCCCCTAGTATGCTCCCTGTCCTTGGGGTGCTGGGCCATGTTTGCTTTGGCTTGCTGCTGACCCATCAACAGCTCAGATGTGCTGGTGTTAACATGATTAGCATTAAATTGGTTAACGCTTTCCCAGTGAGCAAGACCCACAGGGTACTAAGGCCACCTCCCTGCCATGACCACTCCAGTCCCCTTGGCCCCAGAGGTGCTGGATACTCCTGAGGACGATGCTCCTGTGCAGCTCCCTCTTAGCTGGGAGCTGGAGAGGACCTGGGGAGAAGGAATTCTGTCCCAGCAATGGTATGGTTCAGTGCCTGCACTTCCAGCTGGTTTAAAGCAGTGCCCAAGTTTATAGAGAATTAGCCAGACTAAGGAATGCTATTTTTCTTTATTAGGTTAAAGGGTAAGCAAATACAATCAATCTTGTCATGTATCACAAGATGTCAGCAACTTCCCACCTCAGCCAGAAAATTACTGGCTCCTAAGTGGATTGTGGAATTACATTCATAACCACAGAAAACAAATATATACACTTATAGTTTAATGAAAACGCTGAAGGTCGTTACATCACATCATTATCACAAATAGGTTACTTCTGAGCTAATGTGATCAGCAACCAAACCCAGGCCATGGAGGAACCCCCACCTGGAGGAAGATGCAGCCCACGCAAAGAGGAGGCGGTATTGGTGAAGGGATCTGCAAGGGACAGAGCTGGCAAACACACCATGAACCCCTGCCTGGGCTGGTGCCCACGGCGAGCTGCTGCCCCAGCCCTGCCCCAGCCGGCCAGCCACGACGCAGCGCTCTGCCTCCTGTTTTAGCGGTGTGGCCATCTTGCGTTGTCCCTGCTCTGGTTCACTATGGCTTCTTCATTTAACAGCTTCCTAATTCAATTGCTCTTGTCCCCATCCTTCCCTTGCTGTAGGCTGCTGCAGATAACCTTGCTGAGCGCCTTTCGGAGATTTACCAGCGGGAGGGAGCCCATTAACTGATCTAAGCTTCAGAGTCGCTAATTGAAGCTAATGAATTAACTAAGCGGGTGTTGATTTCCAATCTGAACCTTTAAGAAGAGGGACAGGACCTCCTCTCCCCTCTGCCCCATCTCCTTCATCCCACTGTGGTCTCCTGCCCTGATAGTGCAGGATGCTCCCCACTCCACTTGCTCGGTTCTCAGTCACACCTGGCTTGGGGCCAGCCAGGAGCGAGGCGAGAGAAGAGCCCTTTTGAGCTGGGAAAACAAAAATAATCATTGTAATAACGGATGGTAAGACCCCGAGCTGCTGCCAAGATCACGAGCTGCTCAGAGAGCCTGAAGAGCAGTGAGGCTGTAAGTCAGCTGGCAAGCACAGGGCTGCCTGCCGTGGTGGCAGGGCAAAGGGCCCGGGATGCAGAGAGACGAGGAGGAGCGCGGGCTGAAGGCTTTCCTGCCTGGCAGGATAAGGGATGTGACCCAGCAGGGTCAGTCTCACTGTGGGCAGTGTGCCACGAAGGAAGCTGTGTGTGCCAGCCGCAGCGGGCCAGAGGGCTGCTTCTGCCCTGTGCCTGACCCAGCTTTAACTCTGCTCTCCCCACGGTCAGTGACACAAGGGTGGCCGAGTGATGGTTCATCCAGTACCAGGGTGATTGCGTTGCCAAACATAAACTGCTGCTCTCCTTGCTCAGCAAGGGACAGGAACAAATCACCCCTTTGTCAGCACCAGGCTGGTACTTTTGCAGCCCCGGGGCCCCAGCTCTGCTGTGTCCACATGTCAAAGACAAAACTAAAAGCAAAAATGTTAGGTGATACTCAGCAAGGTCCCCCGGACTGCAGGCAGCAGGAGGAGGGGGTCGCCCAGGCAAGCTCTGCTGTCCTAGGGAGGGGACGTGGCAGGGTTTTCCCACCCCAGAGCAGTGGCTCCTCCAAGAGGTGCAGGGCCGGTGACAATGGTGACGCTGCCCCATGCCATTGTATCATCGTGGATGAGCTGGCTGGTGCCACAGTGGAACAGGATCAAGCCTTACCCCAGAGACGCTTGTGGGCAGGTGGTCTTGGATACGTGTCCTTCCTGGAGATGATCTGCACACAAAGCTGGCAATGCCTGTCCCCATCCCACCCACAGAGCCACGCTGCAAGGTCTCCATCACCCTTGTCACCCAGCAGGCAGGGACTGTGTTTCCCAGCCCTCAGACAGCAGCGTTTCCCCAGCATTTACTCTCCAAACCTGCCAAGGGGGCCCAGCTGCCACCCCAGGGGTCATGCAGGCAGCCTGAGCCCTGCCTGACAGAGCCACGGCTGCACTTCAAATCCCCACCAATGCCAAGACCGTGGTGACAGGTACCATAAAACACATCCACACGAGCAGGCACGCGGCAGTGCCGAGGACTGCCTTGCTGGCTGGCTGCCTTCTCCAGAGAGCATTTTGCCTGATTCAGAAAGTGACCGCGGTTGCCCTGCCTGCCCAAGGCTCCTCCGGCAGAGCTGGGAGCTCTGGCGCTGTCCCAGAGAATTGTAGGAAAGCCGCGGCAGCTCAGAGCAGCTGTGGAAGTGGCACCGCGTTACTGAGGTCGCACAACTTGCTGCTTGCCCAGCTGATGTGGGCTGGCAGCGGCCGCACACATGCTGATGCTCACCAGGACCCACAGCGGGATGCTGTCCCTGTTCCCTGCCCAGCGCTTGCCTGCACCACCCGCTGCCTGTCAGTCACTGATGGCTTGAGTGTGCTAAACCCAGGGGCAGGCGTGCAAGGCAGCGGCACGCAGCACAGCAGGCACACCAGACAGAGTGCCAGGGGAAGCTGGATCACCAGCAGGCACAGGCACATGCAAAGTGCAGCCCCTTACACTCGGCAGCACATGCAGACCCCTAGCCTCAAGCCAGACTCTTCCACCTGAACCCAGGGCTTTCAGCCGAACCCAAATACCCTTAAAAAAAAACAAACCCAAACCAACAAAGAATCAGTGTGGCTTTGTCATCAGGGCACAGGGATGCACATGTGCACAAGGACTGTGGTTGGGCTCGCTGCAGCAGCACCGCAGGCACCCCACATTTGCAGCTGCGGCATGCTGCCTCTGTGCAGGGGCGGGCAGCCTGAGTCCGCCCTGATTTATCTCCCCTCCAAATTGTGAATGAACGAACTTTCTCCCAGAATAAATAACAATTGCTCAAAAGTTATTTTAGGGCTGGTCTCGGTCGCTGGAGTTTCCGCGCCTGCCGAGGCCCATCACATTGTTTTCTGCTGCTTTCCTTGGCACAGCCCCAATTCAGGGTTCAGAAGTTATTACTATAAAAGTCAAATTGCTTTGAGGGGGGGAGGCTGGGGGAGGCAGGGTTGGGGGAGAGTGAGGGGATGGGATTCTTGGAAAGTCTCCAGCCAGGGATAATTGGAGCTGTGCAGGGTTGGACCAGTCCCCGCCGTGCTCAGGGGAGCCTTTCACCTGGCCCATGGCCAGTGGGAGCTGGGGTGAGGAGACCTGGGGTGTTGCAGGCGCATCCCACCAGCAAGATGGGTGCTGCCAGGGCTTAGTGTGCTGGATGGGTCCTGGGGGCTCCAGGCTTGGTCCCTGCCATCTTCTGGAGAGCCCCTGCCCATCCTCCTCCTTGTGGCCCCTTCAACCTGCCCTCACCCTGCTTCCATTTAATGCTGGTTATTTCCCCATCTACAGCACTAATTACTTTCCTGTCTTGGCACTGAGGACCGCCTTAAGCCCTGAGGCATTAACATTTTATTTCCCTTCTAAAACTTCCTCTTTCAGTGTTTGCCACCACAACTCTTGGTAAATTTTTGCTGTCCCTAAAAACAAATGTCCTGCCTCTTCACACCAGGCACCACACTTGGTTGCAGTAAAGCTGGTGATGAGATGCCAGTCCCTGTCCTGCACCAAGCAGCTTCTCCCTCCATCCTTCAGGTCTGTTTCCCACCTCTCTGCAGCCAGGGCTTGCCCTGAACCTTCCGCAGTGCAGCGGGGCAGGAGCAGCTCATGGGTGTGGGACCTTGGTGGGGATGAGGGCACAGGCCACCTCTGTGGCCTCGTGGCATTGTGCCCTGGCTGCTGTGTCTCATAGCCTTCAACCTAAATTTAATGCTTTTTTTTCCTTTTAAAAATGATTTTCATGAAATGATCACGCTGATGTGTCCATGCAACCTCATTAGGATTCAGTTTGCTCTCCGTCTCCCCCCAGGCTGCTTTATTTTTGTTATTTCCATTATTTAAGGCTGACCTTACAGCAATGACCAGCATTATCCTGGCAGATGAGGCCCCTGCTTTGCCAACCCCTCTGATCTGCACCCCAGAGTCCTGCCCTGGGGCTCCCCACTGCCACCCTGAAACTGGCACCTCAAATCCACCACTACACATGGTGCTGGGGAATCACTGTGAACACCCCTCAGCCAGGACTCCCAGGCTGGGAGCAGGCAGAAACACAGCCAGGAGATAAGATGTGGCTCAGCTTTGATATGTGCAGCTCGTACGCCTGGAGCAAAATCATCAAACACAGGTATCTGCTCTGCGAGACGGCTGTTGGGCAGCATCGGGCAGCGAGGCTTTGGGGGGACAGGGAGCAGCAACAGGAGGTTACCTGGCAGCAGGACGTGGCAGCAGATGTGACCTGCAGAGGGGACACCTTCATGGCATCACCACGAAAGCCTGGCGCTGCTCTCGGCACTGCTTCTGATGCTTTGGTCCCGCTGGTGCTCCAGCCCAGCTCAGCTGCCCTGGCATGGCACAGGGCACATCCCCAAGCCCTTCTCTGCCCCATCGCCTGCCAGGGTGATGGGATGCTGTGCTACCTGTGGTGGTCAGCATGAGCAAATATAAAAGCATTAACTGAGTATAAAGAAGAAAAATGCGAGGAAAAGAGAGCAAGCAAGGTGAATCCCAGCTGGGCAGCTGGGAGACAGGCAGGGCACCCTGCCCTACACACCCTTGGTGTGTGGGTACCCCGGGCTGGGGCTGTGAGGCTGCTGTTCCACACCTGCAGCCACCTTGTGCCAGTGCCCGGGCATGGCTGCTGGCGAAAGGCCCTGCTCCTTGCAGCTTAAAGCCAGCAGAACGCATCCCTGGGGCCACATCCAGCCGGGCTGGTGGGCGAGGTGGGCTCGGGGCTCCTCTGGACACTTTTTCCACCTAACCCTTCCTTTTAATCCCCATGTGAGCCCCTACCACCCCGGCAGCCCCTCCGCCACCCCTCTCCCACAATAGTTGTCCACCAGGCGTAGCCGGTTCCTTCCCTAATGGATCTGGCAGCTGCTCCCTGTGCTGAGCTGCATTTTGGTTTCCCCAAGCTGAGGTTTACTTGCACAGTCTACTGCAAAACGAGAGCTGGGGCCAGGCAGCAGCGATGCTCCCCCTGCCCCAGAGCAGCTCCCCTGCTGCTGGGTCATCCCCCCCCCGTACCCTCGCAGGCAGTCACCGGCGTGCTGGGGCGGGGGACGCGGGGGGAAGGAAGAAATAGAGTCTCAGGAATCAGATTATGAACTGAGTAATATCACATGCGGAAGAGCCTGTGGGGAAGGGGCTTCCAGGGCTATTTTTGCCCAACAAAAGTTGCAATTAATTTGCAAAGGAAGTCGCTCAGCATTAAGAAACCCTCTGGGCAGAGCCCCGACCCAGGGATGCACGTCACATTATTTTCTCGTTTAAAAACCATCGCGCTGGTGAAGGGGGCTGCTCCCCCTGGGCTGGCACTGACGCAGAGCTGGGGGGGCTGGGGAAGGGGGGAGCTGGCTCCGGAGGGGCAGGCGTGTTTGGAGAGAGAGAGGGAGCTGAAATTAACCTTGGAAAGCATTCAAATTAGGCTGTGTAATAGGAGACCCACTTCTCTGGGTAAATTTGTTAGGATTAGGGCTCACTGAGCTGTTGAGGAGAATTCGGCGTGGCTCAGAGCCAGGGCGAAATGAAGCTCCTGGCTTGGTCGGCTGCGGGGAAGTCCAGGCTAATGGGCTTTGGTTCAAACTTTGATAGGAAAAAAATCCAGGAACAAAGGCACTAATTCTTCCAAAAGCCCCAAAATCTCAGTTTATACATTTCTGTTTATGTTCATTCATAATAGATATACACAGCTGTTCTTATCATTCATATTCAAATTCCACATGCATCTTTAGCAGTTATTACTCCCTCAAAATGAAAAAAAAAAAAAAAAAAAAAAAGCCCCCATATAGGTGCACCATGTGGTAGAATAAAAAAGCCCCAAAACCAACCTGCCCTGGGGTGTGAATTCTCCCAGCATCTATGTCTGAGCTCAGGTTGTTGCACTGGGGTCCACCCTCAGGGCAGGAGAGGACCCTGCTGCCAGCCTGGGCTGGACATTTTAGGGACTTATTTGAGGCTCTTTGTTATCTACCATGGACCCATCTGCTGAGCTGCCCCTGCCTGGGTAGCGAGGTGGCTGGTTCAGGTTCACTGCTGCTCCTGGCACCTGCTGGCGAGGGCACAACTTTCCCCAGTGATGCTCTGCAAACTGGAGAGGAGTGGATGAACCTGACTTGCTCCCTAGGGCTGGGGCAGCTGTGCTCACGTTGCCCTGGGCAAACAGAAGGAAACAGGAAACTTTTCCAAATTCAGTGGTTTTCAGCTAAAAAATATAAAAATAATTGTGGTTTTGTTTCATTCAGTCTTTTCTTTTAAAAAAGTTTCTGTGTCTCACATTCTGGAGGATCTTTCCTTGCTTCCTTTAAAACTTACCCCTGGACTCCAGGCTAAGGAACAAAAAGGAGACATTTAAATCTGGATATCTCACAGAATATTTGTATCTTTAAACCTTTCTTCTTGATCCCTGAAGGTTGCTCCTACAGACAAATCTAGTGCTGTTGAGTAAAGCTCATTAATAAGAGCTAGCTGCTAGAATGAGCAACAGGGACACAGACCGCCCAGATACTTACAGTGTTGTCACTAGGTTTCAGAGTTAATCCCACTGAGAAGTTCCCCTCTTAACTCCGAGCTGTTGTTGTGCATATCCAGCCGGGGCTAGAAATGCTGCTATTGATTCTTAGGATTATTAGGGATGGCTGAGACTCCATCCCTCTGCCAGTGGACATGCAATGGTACCTCACTGTGGAGAGCAGGATCAGCAGTAGTGGGACTGGGCTGCTGTACCAGCCCCTGACCCTCCTCCTCCTCCTCCTCCTCCTCCTCCTCCTCCTCCTCCTCCCCTCTGCACAGTGTGCGGGCGAGACGCAGGCTCTGCCATCCTGTGGCACAGACGAGGTCTGTCGCAGACGGCTCTCACCCAGGTCCCAGGGACAGGAGGGGGGTGACATGTCCTGTGGAGCAGCCTGCCGCTGCCGTATTTACATTCCAGCACAAATTGGCTTCCCCTCTCGTCTCTCACGTGTTCTGTCCCCATCCCCTCCTGCTGCGCATTCCCCCAGCTGCTGCAGCCCCTCCGTCTGGTTGAAATATCCTTTAATCAGGAGCTCATGTCTTCCAGCCACAGCAGAAGGGGAGCATCAGCCTGGGGACAGGGGACAACTTAAGCACGCCCAGCCAGGGCCCCCCATGCTGTACCTCAGCATGGTCCTCAGTTCCCCGGGGGGTGCACAGGGTGGTACCAGCATGTGGCCCCTGCTCGCCCTCAGCCCAAAGCCATGTCATCTCTGTCACTCAGGGCACAGTTTTAGCATCTGACCAGGATCTGTTTGGGTGCCTAAGAGACGTGAAGGGAGGTGTCATGCTGAGGCCGAAGGACCCCCACCCCCTGAGCTGCAGAAGAGGGGCCAGAGGAGTGGAAAGCAGGCTCACCCAGCCATCTTTTATTTAATGAACAAACACACAAAGACCTGGAAGCAATAAATCCAGAGCTTGGACTACAAAACCAAACACTCTGCAGCTCCCCCTTGGAACCGGGAGGGGGGCGGGGAGCGAGAGGGAGAGGATGGCCACAAAACTAGCTGTGGAGCACATACATCGTGTCCCCTCTTGCAGCCACCCCGATAGAGGGACTGCCTGCTGAGCAACCTGGATGCTTTAAAGGGGCCCAGTCAGGGTGCTCTGGCCAAAAAAAAGCAGCCCCAAAAAGCTGGCTGCACTAGTTCTTTTGGGCTGTTAGTCACCATACCTGAAGGATACACAGAGCATCCTTGGAAGCAGCCTGGATTGGCAGGTCCCAGGAAGAGCAGCCATCCCTCGGCCTCCTGGGAGCAGTGAGAGCAGAGCCCAGGGGTGCAGGGGGAGGACGAATACCCTCAAGGTCTGTGGCATTGCCCACACCCCATGCTAGGGGTGCCAGCCGTGCAGGCAGCCAGAGCCTCCTCAGGGGCCGTGGGCCATGCATGGTGTGCCAGCGGGGTGTCTGGCTGCTGCCCCGACACGAGGCTGCCCCGGGGGTGCGGCTGTGGGATGGGGCTTGCCCAAGCCGCTCTGCCAGGCAGGGCCCTGCCTGCACGGGGGCACCCAGCCAGGCATCCCCTGGTCTGGGTGCTGCCTGCCCGCGGGTGCAGAGCGGCATGGGGTGGCCAGGGCGACTCCCCGCCTCCCAGTGCCCTGCAGAGAAACAACCAGGAGCTGCCAGACCCCACTGCTGCAGGCTCCTGTCAGGTCTCCCCAGCCTGGCTCCCTCCCTCCTGCTGCCAGATCCCACTTCCCCACTCCCTGCCTTGCACCAGGAGCCAAATTTTCATGTTGCTGCACTGGCCCTGTAGGGACCCTCGGGCTCACCGCTGCCTTCCCGCGCAGTGCAGCCCATGCAGCTGCAAAGATGAGTGCGCACTCAGGCCATTGGGATTGCCCCCAAGCCAACACAGCTCACCTCAGAAAGCCCTGGTCCCTCTCGGGAGGGGACATTCCACCTCAGAGCCTTGGAGAGTCCTGCTCACAGCGAGTGGAGATTCAGGCAGGAGGATGAGGATGGAGAGGTGACAGCATGACCAATGGACAACACAAGCCATGAGTGGGATCCTCGGCCAGACCCCCACCTCCCCATGGCCGCCCTGCAGTAGTACCAGCTTTCCCCACGTCCCTGCCAGGTGCGAGGCCAGGCTGGGTGCCCACCAGCCTCCCTCCCCAGGACCCCGCTCACCTGGCTGCCAGCCTGCCCAGGGACCCGGGCATCTCCCCTCGCAGCTAGGGAAGCTGCAGCAGTGTCGGAGCTGCCTTCTCCTTCCAGCGCTCGGGCAAACTGCTATTTGTGAAACAAAGGTGAAAACATCAAATCAAATGGATGAGTCAGAGGAGAAGTTCAAAAAAGGGGAGCGCAGGGGAGGTGGGGGAAGCAGGATCTCCATCTCCCCTCCCACCTGCCAGCAGGCAGGGGAGCAGGCAGCACACCTCGCCTGTTGGGCAGCCCATCACCGCTTCAAAGCGGGCGCAGATAGGATCTAGCAGCCAGAGACAGCGCGGAGCAGGCGCTTAGCGGAACGGAGATGGCTCCCGATAAGCCAACGTGTGAACTCCCAGGTTTAAATTAACTAATGACTTCAGATGCTGCCGATAGTCTGCAGGGGATGGGGAGGAGTGATTTATGGGGGAAGATTAAGCAGACTAATTAGGCCAGCCTCACCACTTATGAGTTTTCCAGGCGGGCTGGGGGCTGTGCCAGGAAGACCCACTGTGCCCCAGCCCTGTGGGAAGGGATGGGGAGCAAGCCCAGCTGCAGGCACCCTGGCATCCTCCTTACCCAGGAGCATGGGCTCCCGCCATGCACTTGCCTGCAGCTGCCCGCTGCTGGGTGCAAACATGGGATGCTCATGGGCTCTCTCCTGCTGTGTGAGCTGCACCTCCCCAGCCAGCTGGGGGTGGGGGGGCCAGGCCTCTGCTCAGCCCACACTGGGCTGCTTTATGGCCACTGTAAATTACAGCCCTGCTTCCTACCTGAGCTAAACGCCTCTCATCTCCTAGGCTCTTTCTTACTAGCGGATAATTTTTATTGTTCCTAGACAACAGTCTGCTGCTGTTAAAACATGAAGCCAGGGCATGTGCATGGCTTGGCTCTGCCCTGTGCTGACCCGCTGGTGGGGGCATGGGGAGGGATGTGCCCACCACCCATCCGCCCCTCGCTGCTCCCCGCAGCCACCATGCCCCAGGCACTGCATGGGCCAGGCAGCACAGCTGCCAGGTCTCTTCTCTGGGAGGGAGTACAAGGTCAGCAGGACTCATACCAAGGCTCTTCCAAATCCCAGTTATATACATTCCAAGAAGCAGTGATTTCCAGTGGCTGGGGAAGTGCTGAGCTCAGCCCCACATTGCACTGACTCACTGCTCTCACGTGTAACAAGTTGCCATAGTCTCAGCCAGGAGAGCTTTTTATCACGTTATGGGAAAGCACTTGCAGTTTCCTTTTCCAGGAGCCCTGGATATAATAAAAAGGCCTCCTCAGGCTTCAAAGCGGGAGGATTTTCATTGCTTCCCGGGCCGAGAACAAAGCACTATTGAGCATGGCCAACAGTTGTTGTCTCTGTCCCTTGATGTGCATCAAGCATCCCATCCCCAGGGCTCAGCGGCGGCATGGAGGGTTGGGTTCATAGGAATGGAGACGGGTTCATCCTGCCCTTGTCCTGGACTGGGAGCACAGTGAGATGGATTTTCCCCTCTTGAATCAGCCAGGCTTCACTATGAGATGCCGGGGTGGCCATGGGCAAGGCAAGAGGAGCACTGGTGGCCTGACCCAAGGGCTGGCGTCACCTCCCCACCCACCCACTCAGTACCTGTGAGACAACAGGTCACTGCTGCAGTGAGTAATGCTGTTTTCAGCAAGCATTGTATGCATGACTGTGTAAATAACACAGTTAAAAGTACCATGAAACCAGCTGTTTTCATGTTAAAATGGAAATTTAATAGTGACAAGCAGAAGCCGCAGGGGATGCAGCTTGGGCTTCCTCCAGGAGCCCACAGGAGCCGCAGCTTAACGCTGGGGCATGAACTCTCCGTCCTGCTCAAAGCTCAGCCCTGGCATGGTGCTCACCTGGAGCCGTGCAGGGAAGTGTGGGGGCTTCCTGCCCCTCGCCCCAGGGCACCCGTAGGGAGCCAGAGCCCTGCTTTCAGCCTGCTGCCTCTGGCACCATGATATGCTGGGGACAAACAGGCAGTCGGGGATGTTTCCCAGACCCCTTTGGAAAAACAGTAGCTCCTTGTCACTGCTATCAGTGCGAGAATCCCAGGCCCTTCCCCTGCCCACAGCTGGGTCTGGGATGGGATGCCTGGAGCCCTTTGTCACCAGCACAGGGGGACTGGCTGGTGAGTGCTCTGCCTGGCATGGTGCCACCAGTCCTGTCACTGGAAATGGGGTTTTGGGGGAAGGAACTGCTGCTGTCCCCATGGCTCCTTCTCCCCCTCATGCAACACAAAGAACCGGGCTGAGCGGGGCTATGGTGCTCCCACGAGCCTCCGCTTGCTCCCCACATCCTGTACCGCCAGCCCACACTCCAGTCCCACTGCCTCCCCCCAGTTCCCTGTGAAACAAAAAGCCCTCCCGTTTGTGTGGAGCCAGAGGCAGGAAAATTCATTTGGAAAGAAAAAAATTAAAAAAGAAGAAAAGGAATAAAAAAATCAGAGGAAATAGTCTGCACCACTAATGCCGCACCGCTGAGGCCACCCGTGACCTGCTCGAGCAACATGCAATGTCATTAGCAAGCAATTACTCACTGCACAATATTTTTATTTCCCCAAACCATTAATGAATTATTTAGGCATCTCTAGGAGTTACATGAAGGATGATCAACCGCTGCTTATCCTGAGCTGTTGGCGTGGGCTGCCTCAGTGCCTGGTGGGGAGCCGCTTTTGGGAAAAGCATCCCCATCCCCGTGATGCTCTGTGTGCCCGAGCACAGCGCTGGCATTGTAAAGCTCACTGCCTCACTGCCAGCAGGGCAAAATAACTCTGGCTTTCCCTGCAAAGGCTATCTGACCAAGAGTAGGAGCTTTTTTCCAGAGCTGGAAGAGTGAAGTTCACCTGCTCCGCCTCCCCCAGCCCTTTCCTCCCCCCTCCTCCACCTCCCTTCGACGTGCTCCAGGCACCTGCCTGGTGCCAAAACCATTGAGAAATTCGGCACTGATTTGTAACGCGTGAAGGTAATCCACTGCTGGAACAAATCGCCGCATCAAGTCACAAGCTAACCTTGGCTATCTGCTAATGAACACAGGGCTGCGATGTCTAAAAGCTGCGGAGAAAGCCTGGGCTTTGGCTAGCTGGCGGGCAGCCGACTGACAGAGCGAGCTCTGGCTGCTGCTGACTGCAGCCATGGATCTCCACCGGGGTATCACCGATCCCTGACAAAGCAGTCCCCACCAGCACACGCATGGGCTTGAAGTGTCTCACCAGCTCAGCCCAGCTTGCCGAAGCAAGGTACCCCTCAGTATCCTGTACTAGGGCTAACGGGTGTGAGCTGAAGGCTCCTGAACCCAGACAAGCCCTGGGCAAAGAGGTTTTCCCACCTACTCCAAGAGGCATCTTTAATCCTGCAGATAAATGCAGTGAACACAGAGCAACGTGGTGGTAAAGGCATTCACTAAAAAAACTTTAGAAGGACGTGAGTCCTTTCATAAAATCACCTTTCCCTGTTGGAAGGGCACACGGTGAGGAAGGACTGCTGGGCAATGCTCCGGTGCTGAGCGCAGGACCTCTGGCTTGCCCAGTGCCCAGTTGCTGAAGGACACGGGAGCTAAAGGGAGAACTGGGGAGCTGGTGCTGCAGCATGGGGAGGCTGCAGGGCCCTCTGCTCCGGAGCTAAGGAAGAAGGCTATGTTTTAAAGCCAAAATTCTTAGTAAGGGAAGGGAAGCCCTGCTCCTGGATCTCCCTTTCCCATTGGTACCGCCGGCAGGTTGCTGGTGCCAGGGGGAGATGCTGGCCACGCGAAATGACAGAGGAGCTCCTGGGCATTTCAGCTCATCCATAAAACCTCCCCATCCCTCCCTCTCTTGCTACTCCCTGTGCTCTCACACCAAGTGTACAGCCTCCACTGCAGACCTGTCTTTGGGCTTGTGCTGGCCGGGCTCCAGGCTGCACGGGGGCCCTGGTGGGAGTCAGCCTCACCAGCCACCATGGAGCAGCCCCCTCGCCCTGGCAAGGCCAGTATCCTTCCTGGCAGCCCCTAGCACGCTTGGCCACAGGTCTCTTCCAACACTTTGCCCTCCCCCCTTGCCACAGCTCAGTTCCCTGTGTGGCTTCAATTGCCAGGGAAAGCTCCCACTGCCCCTGGCCCCTGCCTGGTGGGGTGAAACTCCTGCTTACTTGCGACCGATTGCAGAATCCCTCTTGGACCTGGGGACCATCACCACATCTCCTGCTTCCAGCTCCTGAATAATGTCCAAATCCTCTTGCTCACAGCTGCCTGGTGTCTCCACCACCCCCATCCCAGCCTGCCCAGTTTGTGGCATCCCCAGCCCACCTGGTCAGCTGGCAGTGCCTCCTTCTGTCCCAATCCCCATGGGGACACATAGTCTATTCCGAGACAAAATTTTTCCTCTTTGGGGGTCTTTTCTGTGTTCCCTGCCCCAGGGCAGCCCCTGTGACCACTCCACCAGCCCTGCAGCCCCTTGGTCCAGCAGTGGCAGCATCAGCAGGGTGAGCTCCATGCCCAGGGGCACCCCAGCACCCGATGAGCCTGGCATACTCCTAGCCCAAGGCACCCAGTGAGCCTTCTGCCTTATGAATTACTTCCCCTGTGCCAAGGGGTGGGGCAGAAAGTGCTGAGGGATGTGGGTAAGGATGGAGCAGCGACCTGTGCAAGCCCAAGCCTAGGTACCAGTGCCTGGGTGCTCAGCCACTGTGATTTCCAGGGGCTCATCCCTTCCCTAGGGAAAACACTCAACCCACTTTGGCTGCTGCTGAATTCAGTGGAGCGCCTCGCCTGGGCTCAGTGGTTTGGGCAATTAGACCTTTTCCACAATGCACAGCTTCCCCCTCGCTGGTCCTTCTGATGTCTCAGTGATGAAAGCAGAGATGAGACCCGGAGGGAGGGACCCCCCGTAAGTAAGAGGGAGTTCGCAGACATCACCACATCTCCAGCTTCCCCTCCTTCATCCCCAGCCCCGCTGTGCATTATGTGGCTCTCGCCTGCAGTGGGGCCTCAAACCAGAGAAACACTCGCTGTTTTGTCAGGGCTGGTCTCCTCATGTTTATTTCCCTTTGCCGCGTGAGCAATTTCCCCTTCCCACACAGGGAGTGTCGGCCCGTAATCGTATCAAACGCGGCCGTGGGGATGGGGCCAGCCCTACCCCGCGCCAGCAGAACCAGGCAGGGACGAGCGCCCGTGCGGCCGTATCTCATCTGCCGGCATGCAGCACGCCGCCGCGCCTGCAGGAAACATATGTCACTGGTTAAACAGATCGTGAAAGCTTCAATCACTTCCTTATGGTGGAGCTGGGCTGAATTCATACCAACAGCCAGCATCTCCTGCGCCCTTTCCCGTGAGTGGGATCGGCCCTCGCCCCCGTGGGGTGCTCCCCTTGCCCCATAGAGATGGGGCAACCCCATGGGGAGCTATGAAACACTATCCAGAAAGACAAACGGTTTCTTGTCAGCACCTTGTTACCTACCCAGGATGCTCCCCTCCACCTGCAAACTTGCTCCACAGTGAGCTCAGGGATAGAGAAAGCCTCTCCCAGATGCACAGTCCACCTCCAGGCTCCCTCCAGCAAATAAAGCCCAGAGCCTCATGCACAGCTGCTGTGGTCCGGGCACCCTGTGCCTGCTGGCAGCATGCAGCCAGAGTCCAGTAACAGCCTTGCTGGTCCCCAACCCCTTGCTGTCCTCTGGCGTGGCCTTGCAGGAGCTTGGCACGTTTTGTGGGCACAGGCTGTGCATGGAGGAAGGGACCCCCCAGTTCTGCTCATCCCCGAGAGAAGCTTTACGTAAAGCTTTCTCAGAGTGTCTCCCAGGGATCAGCATCTCCTGGAGCAATCTGCTCCAGAGGGACGTTAATCACACATTCTCTTTTGCTACACTGATGGGGTTATAAAGCTCCCAGTGCCAACAAAGCAGGCGGCCATGGCTGCCCCCCTCCCTGCCCCACAGCAGGGGTCTGGGGCTGCCCAGCCAGGATGCCTGCCCAGGCGGATCCCTCTTTCCGCAGACACAGGTAGGTGTCAGTGAGACAATGCATCATCGCAACGTCTCCGCCATTACACTCAGCTTTCTCCCGTGGGCTGGAAGTTGCTTTTTTTGGAAGAAAGGCAAACAGGAAAGCTCACGTGGGCTTGGTGATGAGACTAGCGGCTGCTGTCATCGGAGCCCAGCAGCAGGGAGAAGCTGGTGGGCCAGGCCAGCCTGGCTGTGGGTGCAGTTGCAATGGCAGACCACACGCCAAAGAGCTCCCCTGGTTTCTCTGCTGCCAGCCTGCCTTGCCCAGGGGTGCCTCCTGCCTCCCCACAGCCTCTGGCCACCTCTGTGGCACAGCTCCCCTGGGACAGAGGGGAGTGCTTGACAATAACATCCTCCTCCTATGCCTGAAACAACAGCCCAAATCCCAGGCCTTTCCTAGGACTGTATTTTGGTGAAATCCCCACACCATCACAGAAGACCACAGCAAGACAACAGCGTTATTTCTGCAAACACCCACAGATCCCTGCCCGCTCCAGGCACTGGAGACGAGGGCGTGCAGGCTGTGCCATGTCTGCACGGCTCCCACCTCCCCAGGCTTTGCTCACCAAGGCATCACCTCCTGTAACAGCCAGTTTGCTTGCTTCTGCCTCCCTGCTCAGAAGCAGCATCAGCCCCAGCACCACACTGCCAAGAGCACCTGCTCGTCGGCTCCGGCTCCTCACCGCAGGATTGTGTTGGTTTTGCCATCGGGCTCTCCTTCCATTTCTTCTCTGCACAGCCATTTTCCTTAGCTTCTCCCCCATGGAAGCCAGCTGGATCGTCCCTTCTGCTTGCAAAGGACAAAGACCAAACCCCTGCTTGGTCTCACCAGTGTGATCTGCCCAGGTGCCTCTGCCCCAGGACTGTGCACTGTGTTAGCAGCCCTGGTTCTGTTGGTATTGGCAAATCCGATCCCAGCCGGAGCAGTGCCTCCTGCCAGCTCATTAATGAAGGGAGTACATAACAAACACCTCCCTCCCCTCCCCTGCAAGCTGCCTCTGGGATGCTCTCCTTGCTTAGTCGCTTTCTAACGCATGCAGCAGCGAGTCAGTCCCTGCGTGGCCATAGCCTCGTGCGAACGATGGGAGCCACCACAGCTCTGCCAGTTCCCACACGTGCCCCAGGGAAGAGGTAGGATGGCTCTTCCACTCCCGCACACCCCTCCTGGATCCCAAAATCCGTGGGGTGAGGTTTGCCTCCCACCCACATCTGCTGCTTTGCTGGTGGCCAAGCGAGTGCTGCAGAAGCTGGGGCAGCAGTGTCCAGCCCACAGCTGGCTGTGTCCCCAGAGCAGCTGCCTTCCCCAGCAGGAAGGGTCTGGTGGAGGGTTGTGCAAAGGCACAAGACAGTTCACATGGCCAGATCCTGCCACCTTGATCGGTGTTCCTGGGGAACATACCTTCATCCCAGTTCATCTGCTCCTTTTTATTTCCAGAGCCCAGGAGCCATCTCCCCACCCCGTCACCTCTTACCTATTGGGATGGAGTGCCCAGCTCCACAGGTTGTTTGTACAAATTAAACTGATTTTAAAGGGGAGAGGAGATGCAGACTCACTACCCATATACACTTTGTTACGTGCTCTGCGACCTGCTCGAACCACATAGCTCCTCATAGTTGTAAACAACTCCTATTGCTGGTTCCCAGCTTGCGTCTCCAAAAGCCTTTTTGGGCCAGACCCTCCATGCCTCCCAGTCCGCCCACAGCTCCAGTCCCTGGAATTTACCAACACTTAAAAATATTTTACGCATCCCTGTAAAGTCACACACATTTAAAGCCAGCTGAGGCCTGAATTATGTTTTAAGATGTTGTCCAATTTGTAAGCATCATAAAAACCTGAAATAAGTTATCTTAGAAATAACCACAGGGAAATTACAGTCCTGACTTGCAGCAGAGGAGGCCATGACCCAGGTGCACAAGCAAACAGCTCTCCCCGTGACTAATGCAGCCAGCGAGCGGGAGGGCTGCTGGGGCTTTCAGGGGCTATATTTTAGCCATCAAATTTGCTATAATCCTGGGCAGCTTTAGAGCAATCATTACATAGCTCCCCTCCTGCCACAAGAGCTTGGTTTTTCTCTGAGCACGCGCTTGTCACCAGCACGGGCAGAGATGAGTCGTGCTGTACTAGGGATCTCCATGGGTGCAGGCTGCTGCCAGGTAGCAGCAAGTGAGGGATGGAGGGATGGGAGACTCAGGGAGGTGGCTGCCAGGACCCTCTGCTGCCCTGGACCTATTTGGGAGCATGGAAGGAAGCGGAGCTTGGGCTGACAGGCTTTTTCCTCAAAAAATATTACCTAGTGAGCCATACGGAGGGCATCCTGCCCATGAAAAAACTTTCCTGCCAAGCCGTACCAGGGCTCAGTCTCATGCTTTGCATTTTATCAGCATAGACAGAGGTTCATGAATGGGGCTGTAGACCCTCAGTAGTACTAAGCACCACCCAGCAAACAAGGTGGCTGCCACCTTCCAAGTCTCCTCCAATTAATTTCTGCAAGGGACCACTGCCCTCTGCTACACAAACAGTTGCTCCATCTTGCTTCCTTTCCATCAAGCACCTGCTACATTTTGTTTTTTATCTGAAGTTCCCTTGGTTTTGCTGCTAGCTTCCAGAGAGGGAGAGGCACCGTGGGGCTGGATGCACCCACTCTCCTCGGCATGGCGAGACCTTGCTGGGTTCCTGGACACCCTGAGACCCTCGCATGGCACACCTGGGCCATCAGCTTCCCATAGCCTCCATGCAGGCTTTGGACGTTGTGGAGGTGCACAAAAGGCAGGTCATTAAATGAAACTGCCTGGATGAAGAGCGGAGCAGGACCCATGCCTGTGAGCAAGCCAGCACCCAGCACGGCAGGAGCAGCCGGCCGCCTTCCCCACATTTTGCACTCTCCATCTGTCTCCAATGCAAGGCGGGAGCCTGGCGTGGAAACCCGCTGATTCTTTCCAGAGCTGCAAAACGAAGCTTTTTCATCCCAAGGACACAGGCTGCTCTGCACACTGCCCTCCTGCCTCCCTAAACTCCGACCAGATTTCACACCAAGCCTTCAAAGGGAAGGAGCCGGAGCAGCATCCCCAGCAGGCAGCACCATGGGGACCAGCCAGCCGAGCCACCGAGGCTGCTGGGGGACTGCAGGGCCACCGGTCCCCAGGGCAGGGCGGCAAGTTCCCATGGCAGGAAGGTGTTAACGAAGGCCAACCAAGCAGGCTGTGGCTCAGCCGCTGGCAGGGAATCAGAGAGCCCAGGTCTGTTTTGCTGCCAGGTTATCAGTGGATCCATCAAGCGATGCCTGCTAGACGCCAAATCTATCAGCTCTCCCATATGGATGCCATCCACACCGAGCCATTTCCTGCCTAATCGGTATCAGCCCTGCTCCTCCCTCCCCAAAAATCACTCTTCACAGCCTGCTGCAACTCTACAAATATTTTTACAACAGGTAAAAAAAGGCACTGAGTGCATCCCCCCCTGCCCAAACCTCCCCCCAGGGTGCTTGCTGTGCACCATCGCTGCACCAACTGGGATGCAGGTGCCGGAAGACATCCTTGGGGTCTAACATTATCTTGCACTCTGGATTTTCACCCCAGCTCTGCAAACATCCCCATGGATGCCGGAGGCCTCACAGGTGACACAAGCTGGACGGGACCTCCCCAGGTGCCAGGGCAGAGCCCTGGCCAGGGTGTGCCTTATTTACTGGCAGAGAGGAGTTTACCTTGCGAAGGTTTCTATGCCTGATAGCCTGGGATTATTTTGGCTTTCATGTGGTCTCTAATGAAAGGGAGTCTGGAACAGATGCAGATTTGAAAGAAAAAAGGAGGAGGAGGAAATTTCTTAGCATAGGGTTTCGGTTCCCCTGCCTATAAACAGTGCTGACAGCGAGAGGCGGCGGTGATAAACATGGAGATAAGGGCCCAGCTAGACAGGTAATTTGGCGCAAAAGGTTTGTCTGGAGAAGCTTAGACAGAAGTCGCCACACGCTGTTTAAAAAACACAAAACCTCAAGCCCTGGCCATGGTGGGTGGCTGTGCCAGGGAATTCCCTCTGCTGCTCGGGCACAGGACACCCCGGTAGCAGGGGGGTTCCCCCCGTTATTAAGCACAGGTAGTTTTCCTGCCTGGCAGATGCCCAGGGCTGCTGCAGGAGCTCCCAGCAGAGGGGCTGCTCCCAGAAAAAGCCCTTGGCATTCCCTCCACTGCCCCCAAACCATCTCGTTTCCTCATCTGATAAGCTGCCACATATTCTCAGAGTTAAACATCTTCAACAATGCATGCTATTCGAGGGAATAATTCCGCCTCTTTAAAGATTCATGGATATTGGCATTAGAGAGAAAACCAGCGGTTTTCCCTTCCTCGTGGTCAGAAATCACTGCGGGCCAGGATTGTTTCTGATAACAATAAATAGTGTCTTGGCCACAGGATCATCCCACCAGCAGTATTATTCCCAGGGTCCCCGGTAAGGGGAGCATAAATCCTAAAGCTTTGAATAAAGAGTGTAAATGTTTTAAGGCAAGAGCAGCATATATAAATTGTGTATAACTTTATAAAAGTGGCAGAAAATACAGCTCTGCCGCGCGACCGGCGTAAACCTTACACAACAGCCAGGATGATTCACAGGAGCAAAGCAGCATGAATCACACAGCGGCGGGTGAAACAGGTTTCTACCCCGTACCTTTAATGCAGACAGCCCAGCTTCGGCCAGGATCTTATCAGCCCCATCCTCCTCCCTCGCCACTGGTGCATGACTTGACTTGCCGGCATCACCTTGCCGCATCGCCGGGGCACGGTGGGAAGAGCCGGGGCAGGCAAAGGCATTGTAGAAGAGCTGAGGAGGGTTTCTTTTAAACCAGCTGGTGCTTAGCAGGGACAGCAGAGAGATGCCTATTATTTTCAGGTGATAACAATGAACCATTTCTACAGAAAGCGATGCCAAAGGAGCAGAGATTATATGAGTCCGTCCGGCACAAAGCTGTTGGAGTTGAAAGGGAAATACCCAAAGGCTCTGACGGCTCTCACTTGCCGAGTGACCTGGCTGCTAACAAAAGAGGCAGCGAGGGAAATAGTCTACTCTCCAGCAGGCGTAGAGACACGCCTCTCTTTAAGGCTGTGAGAATTGAATCGGTGGCTAGAGATGAAGGTGCTCATAAGAAGCTGAATTTTAAAACCCGTAAATTAACTAAGTAAGAGAGGGGCGAGCTGTCCTGGCTTCCTGAAAGGGAGTTCATGCCTCTAATCTGCTAGGATGCTTTCTCCCTTCGTCAGGAGGGCAAAATAAGGGGAACTACTTGACATAATATGTTTGGGGTTTCAAAGCTCTTTGACAAGGTCCCTTACGAGAGGCTATTAAGGGAATTAAATGCCTGTGAAGCAAATGGAAAAAGTAACTCTAATGGTTAGAAACAAAGAGGCAAAACAGTGTATATTAATGAGGGCTACCTTTCAGAAGGCTACGGTACTCGTGGGGACGCTCCCCAAGTTTTCACGTTAATACTGGTGGTTAAAGAGATGCCTTAATGATCTGGAAAAGGAGAATGAAAAATGTCATAAGAAAAATCTGGCAGGGGACCCAAACTGCACAGAGTGTTCAGAACAAGAGAAGACTACGGGGAACTTCAAAAGGCGCGAAGAGAGCTTGATGGATGGGCCAGTCAATGGCGGATGAAATCCAAAGTAGACAAATGCGCAGTCATGCACGCTGCAAGGAACAGGCCCCACTAATTCAAACAAAATGTTAAAATGCAAAGGAGTGAGAGAGATAACAGGGGAAACCTCTCTGGTGCCAATACCTCTATCAACAGCACCCCTCACCGAGGGCGTTGTGCTCAGCCTTGGTCGCTTCACTCTGAATGATGGCATTTTTAAGCCCTGCTTCCCCTGGCAGGAGCCCAGCAGCTGCACAGGCAGGGGGACCCTGCCCATCGTTGGGCACTGGGGGCTGGTGCAGATGGAGAAGATCCATCAGGTGAGACAAAGCATCTCCTCCAGTAGGAGCTGCTGAGCAAGAGACTGATTTTGGGGGCTGGGATTGCTCTCACAGGGACCCTTCCCATTGCCCAGAGGAAGAGCCCAGTGAGACCTGCCAGATGTTTATCTTGATGAATAACCTCCTGACAGCAAGGTAAGGCAAAGCCCCACACCGCCCTCCCCAGGGATCAGTCATTCCAGATGATGGCCACGTTGAAGCAGCCCAGGAAGGTGGGAAGTTCCACATGCAGCCCAGGACTGACAGGATCAGCCAGTCTGGCAAGGTCCACATGGTGCCTGACCCCATGCCATCTCTCTCCTAGGACAGGGTGAGCTGCTTGTTTGCTCAGCTGGGGATGGTCCCAGCTCCCTGCTTCATCCCACTCCTCCCCAGTGCTGCCAAAACCGGCACAGAGGAGCTGGACTTTGTCAGCAGTAACAGGTCCCATCAGTGGGTGCTTGAAAGCAATAAACATCTACAGTGTCCTTGAAACAGATGCAGATGTTGAAAGGAGGTTGTTGGGAGGTGCAGGTCCATGGCCAGGCATTGGTTACCCCCAGGGGCTGGGGGACAGATGCCAGAAGGGTCCCAGCTTGCCATCCCAGTGGGGGTTCCTCTGGCGTGGCTTTGACGCTTGAGAGATACCAAGATTCAGTGGGAGCTTTGCTTTGAAAGCCAGGCAGCCCGGCCCTGGCACTGCTTTTGGGACATTCCTTGTTGCAGGCTGGGAGGGCAACAGCTGTAAATACACCAAACTGAACCCCACGGGGCAGCCCACAGTGAGCAGGGACCTTGCAAGGAGCAAATGGGGAAGACCTGGTGGAAATGGTGCTGGCGAGGCAAGGGGCACACAGCGAGCGAGGAGTGGGCATGGGGAGGGGAAGGCTCGTCCCCACAGAGGAAAGGGAGCAGAGGCCTGAAGACCCCCACTGGGTTTTTCCATTCACAGCTTTGTCAATGGCTACTTTTCCACAAATACATTTAAATATTTATTTCCAACAAGTGGCTGGTGGGTGGTAGAGGAAGCAAAGACACTTATTGAATAATTGTGCAACCCTCAAGAAAAGCCATAAATTACCCAGCTCTATCTGTCACTATAATTTCCAGCCAAAGTCCCAATGAATCTTTCCCAACAATAGTGTAAGGACAGATCTGAAAATGTATTGAACCATCTAAGCACTTGGGTAAGCAAAGCGGAGGCATTAATAACCGCCGCGAGACAACCCACACTGCAGCAGGGATGGAGCATCTCAGGCCACCTTCGCTCCATGGTCTCTGCTGCAGCCCTCGCTGCCCCAGCACGAGGCAAGGGTGGCTCTGGGAGTCACCAGCCCCAGAGAGCAACTGGAGGCTTAAGTGGTTCAACGGTTTTGATAATTCTAGGCAAGAAAACTCGACAGCAGAAAAGCATCACTAATGGAAACCAGTGCCTGAGGTACATCTGTTTATGGGCAGGAGAGGGGCGACAATTTGCTGGTTGGCCCTGTAGTTTTGGTCCATAAAGCAACAGAAGATGGGATGTTTATCCACACAATGAATCGTGTCTCACCTACAGGCTTCAGTCCAGCACGTTAACATAAGGGCAGATAAAAAATACAGTCAATTTCTGGCCAGACAATAACAAAATACAGTAAAAATAATTTCCGTTAACTGCTTCTCCAAGAAGCATTTCTTAATTCAAACACATTTTTGCCTTTTCTCCTCAAACTCTTCCAGCAGCCAGCATAAGAGAAAGTTAAAAAAAAAACCCAAACACTCAGGCATTGGCAGGTGGGATGGGCAAGCCCCATCTCTCAGTGGGTTTACACCCACCCCACCGATGGCCACGGCCTGCTGGGGGCAAGGGCAGCCAAACCCCCCTCTCGGGGGCAAACCCAGTCCGGAGCTGCCCAGCACCAGGCTGCGAGTCCAGTCATGCTCCAAAGTCCCCGATACGCCGTATGCTTTCACTTCACGTTCCACTTCTGCACTTCAAATGCTATTCCCACAGTGAGGATTTACTGCTGCCGGGTTTGCAGGCAGCCCTCCACCACGTATCACGTAATGCCATCTCCAAACGGCCAGCACAGCTCTCTCCAGTGCATACAGGACCCCCATTACTCTGATACCGGAGCACTTCACAAACATTAATGGATTTAAGCCTGCAACCTCCAGCTGAAGCAGGGAAGAGTTATTACTCCTGTTTACAGAGGGGAACCACGACACAGCAGGGCTGGCTTGCCCAAATCCATGGTGAAATCTGTAGCAAAGCAGGCGAGGGGATGCGGTTTCTTGTCTCTCGGATTAGCATCCTAATACCAAATCTGCTTTTCCCTTCCCATGAATGGCCTCCCTCCATGGGGATTTTCGGCCGTTATTGCCTGCCCAGACACATTGGGTCTTTAAACACAGGGGGACGTACCCCAGCCCTGCTCCTGGCGGAGGGTGCGGGGCAGCTCCCGGGACTCCGGGGAGTGGCTGGGGAAGGGGGGTCCCCTGGGAGACCGCAGCCTCCCCGGAGCAGGCAGATTAACGTTTCAACTTGGCTCAGTGTGACATTTCCATCTGGTTTGACAAACTAAACATTTGAGTTTGCAAATGTCAAAGTATTTCCATCAAAAATGTCGGCAGCAAAGTCTGACATTTCTTAATCTTTTTTTTGTTCCCATTCTGTGAACATTTTTGATATTTCAACTTCGTCTTGATTTGAGAGGGAAAGCACTGCAATTTTTGACTGGTTTAAGCAATTAAGTATTTTTAACCTGAGCCAATAGCTAGGTCCTGTGGGCTATTCCTGCCAGGAACAGGCATCGACAGTGGCACCAGGCAGTCCCCCCATGAACCCTGATTATTTACAGAGGGGGTCCAGAGGCACACAGCTCAGAGCACGCCAGGAAGCAAGTGGCTGAAGTTTCCTTGCTCTGAGCTGCATCCAGCCAGCCCTTCACCTCCAACTTCTTACTCAGCTCTTTCATGGGTTCATGCTGAGTTCCATCTCCAGGGGCCTGGGCAAGGGGCTTCCCACCACCTCCTGGTGCATTAGTGGAAGAAGAAACAGGAAAGTCAAAGCAGAAAGAAGAGCACGTACCGTACAGAAATCTATAGTCAGCTGCATTTTGATACAGTCCCGAAGTACCTAATTATGCAGCTCGGATTTCTCCCTGCTCCTCATTCCAGCGATAGCTCACCCTGAATCTTTATCAGGCCTTCGGGCTTCACAGACATAAAGGAGACATTCAGCTTTCCCATCTTCCCAGCAGGATGGGAGGGCAGAGGTAGAAGGGCGACATACTGCTCTTGTCAGATTTGCAGAAAGCAATGTCAGGGAGCAGGCGTCTAAGTGCACATAACACCTAAATAAATGCCTGGCTTCCCCGCGGCACTCGGGCTCTGCCGGGGAGGGATGGTGTGGAGCCAAGCAGGCAGCTGCAGCAGCGCAGGAACACGCTCTGAGGGGGTCTTAGAGGGATTTGGGAGAGGAAGAGTGTGCATGAAAATTGCATCAGAGCAAGAGTTAATTGCCAAGATTAACAGGCTCCAACAAGTGAAGGGTGAGCACTTGAAGTATGAAGTGTTGACTGAGATGCGAGCATTACCCACTGAGCCATGCAGGGCTGATGAGGAGAGGAGCAGAGCTATTTTGGAGCCATGAATGGGTTACACACCCCCCCAGCTGCTCCCTGTTCCCAGGGGATGGGCAGAGGGACTGAATGGTCAACTGCCCCCAGGCATACCAGGGAGGATGGCTTTAGGTCACAAGGCTCCATCCAGGTGGGCAGTTGTAAGGGAGCACAGAAAAGGGGACCACATGTCCCCACCCTGGGGTTTGCGTATTAAAGGTGTCCCAAAGATGGGCCAAGGACAGGCATCAGCTCTGCCAAGATGCCACCAGTGTTGCCCATAGAATTTCTACACCTTTCTTCAAACATAAAGGTGAGGACATGCTATTTGCAATTAGGAACCGGTGAGCTAACCGGAGATGCTTGAGCCACCAGAAGGGAGCAGGCAGCAGGGTGCAGGTGGATGCCTGCTTGGAAAACCAGAGCCAGCTGCAAGAAAAATAAATAAAACCAGCCAGCTCTGATGCTCAGCCAACCCAGGGACACATTAACTGCACAGCCGGGGAGAGTTGTGAGGTGGCTGCACACGTTGGACAGCTTACAAGATGGATGAACACTGTGACTGGGAGAATTTGTTGCTGTTTAAATCAAATGAGGATGGACATGAAGGTACTCTACTTTGGCAGAAACACCTGGGACCGCCTACCTAGCACAAGGCAGAGGCTGAGCATGGTGATGTGCCACAAGAGGAGACTAACTGCCTACAGGAGAGGGCAAGAAATGCCACCACTGCCTCTGTGGATGAGGGGAGAGAAGAGGGATGGCTGGGGACAGGGCTGTAGCCCAAGTCCAGAAGCAGCTTTGCAACAAGATGCTGCCATAAGGAGGTGAATGGGAACTGCCTGGGAACACGGGGCAGGTCGCAGAGCCCACACTGGCCTTCAATGGCAAAGGCGGCAGCAAAAGAATCCAAGGGAAAAGCTGAGATGCAGAAGGAAAATGCAAAGGAGAAGCTATGGAGAGTGTCTGCTCCCCCAGGCAGCAGTGGGGTGAGCAAGGAGGGTGCCTGGCCCTGTGCTGAGCTCCCAAGCATCATGTTAAGACAGGGGCTCTACTGGCACATGCCAAAAGTGGCCAGTAATGCAGAGGGATCAGGAAAGCTGGTCATTAATGACCTGCAGAAGAAAGGTGCCCACACAAATTTGCACCTTTGGGCCCCAGAGGTGGGGTGCACACAGCTCTGCCAGCCTGGGGCTTTCCTGCTTAAGCCCCAAGAAAAAAAGGAAAGGGACATAACCGCACTTGGCTCAGAAAGGCAGGGGTGCTGTGGAGGAGGAGGAGGAGGGTGTGACTTCCACCAAGTCCCAGAGGAAATCAGTGCAGGAGCTGGGAGCGAAGCCTGGTCTCCCCAGCTGGCCAGTGGCACACTGTGGGGTACCTGCTCCTTCTTATGAGCGCATCCCCCCAAACCAGGTTTGGAGCAGGCATGATTCATGAACTAGAGATAAACTTCTAACAAATATTATTTGCAAACATATCATTCAGCTAGCTCCGTTTCTAGGTTACACAGCTGACAATTTTGTAATGCAGAAAGAGAAAAAAGATCAAAACCAGCCGACATGTCAAGGAACATAAGCCACAGAAGACAAAACACAGGGGGGAAAAAAAAAAAAAAAAAGACTGTATTTCAAAGAGGAAAGAGAAAGAAAACATTAAACCATGGGGTGCCCGGAGATCTCCGCCAGAACCAGGCTTGTCTCCCTCTCTACCAGGGCTGGGGAAGTCAGCGGTGAAGTGATGAAAAGTTGCAAAACTGTCTGGGGTGTGTTACTGGAGGGCAGCGAACACAGCGCAGGGCACAAGATCCCCAGCGCCAAGGAGAGTGCTGCTCAACCAGTGCCCAGCACGGGGATGCCCTGGGCTATTTGTGCACAATGAATGTGTGGATGCAGCTGAAGTGAAAAGGAAGGCGCCTGAACGTCACTGCTGATATTCCCTGAATGTGTCTATGCATTGTGCAGCAGCATTCAAAACCCAAATAAACCATTACAGAATATCTATAAAGAGCAGGATAGAAAATGCTATTTTATAAACCTGTCTTCACATCAAGACCAGGGGCCTTTCCAAAAAGATACACTTCAGCCAAACAAATTACAGAGCTCGATACAGGGATAACCGGATGAAGTTTAATGGCCTGTAATACGCAGGAGGTCAGGCTAAGTGAGCTAATAGTTTCTCCTGGCCTTAAAGCCTATGAATGTATGAATAAATCAAGGCAGCAGTTGTTTAGTTCCAGTCCCCCAGCCTGCAAAATTACAATGCAGCAGGAGGAGAGGGAAATTAGAGATGGGCAGTGGAAGCGGCACAGAAAGCTGAGGGGCGTTCAGGAAGCACAGCGCCGAACCACCCAAAAGCCACCGATTAAGATGCTGGGTTTTGCACAGCGTGTGACTGACCTTGGAGCTGGTGGCTGGGAGGAATTGCTGGAGTGATTTACAGAAGGAAGAGGACAGCTGGGAAGGAGTGGTGGTTTCTGGGGCAGGAGGGAACATCTGCCCTGGGCTGGGATCAGCCCTGCAGCCAGCGGGACCCAGGAGGTGACGGAGGGTGGGAGCATTGGGCGCCAGAAGAAGCATCACTTCCCATCTTCTAATGCCCACGCATGGAGGAAGAAATCCCAGTGCCAAACACTGCATCCTTGGGTGGGCTGGGGCTGAGAAACCCCAGAACAAACACGGTCAGCAAGGACAGGGAAAGCACCAAAACCAGGAGTGCAAGGCAGGTGAAGCCACGGGGATGGCAGTGACGGGTGGAATGAGTTAGAGCTGACAAAATGTTCTGGGGAACACAAAGGGCTTTTAAAGACATCGGGGAAAAGAAGTGCTAGTGAGAGAAGGATAATAATAAATGAGAAAGGGGCTGGAAGGAATGAAGAGTTTTAAAATGGCTGTTGCTGAATTGCTTTTTTAAATTGCTCTTTAAGGCGATAACTAAAGAGAAGAGGCATGGTCAATTAGGAAGTAATGAAGACCTTGTAAATACACTTACTGATAAAAAGCACGTAAGGGAACGCTTGACAAGCCCAACATACACAAATCAGCCGGGGTGAGCAACATGCGTTTTGAATTATTAAGGGAATTCACTAACGAACTTAGCTAGCCTCTGCCACTTCAAAACCCACCACCATCAACAAAAATAAAATTGCAGTCGGCCACATTCCGAGCTGGCGTAACAAATCAATGGAGGGCTCGGGGAGGGGGGTGACGGGGGCTGACAGGGAAGGAAATAAACACAAAGCAAAATTAAAAAGAAAAAAAAAAAGGGGAGACTGGAAAAGGAGACTGACAATTAGTAGCCAGGAAATTCATTTCATCTGCCAGGCAAGGAACGCCACAAAATTTGGGGATTAAGAAAAAGGCATTTGCCTGCTCCCGGAGGAAAGCAAAGCCATGAGCAATGCAAAGGAAGAATTCATTAAGGACAGACCATGGCGGTCAAAGCTGACTGGTATTTTGCAGGGCATCGGACCCTCTCTGGGGGCAGGGACTGGTAGATAAAACCAGTCAGGACACAAAGCATTTCACCCTGTGTCTTGGAGATCTTTTTTGGACGAATGAATCGGCTGCAAAGCAAGGCGGGCTCAGGAGCCCGCACGGTGCAGCAGCCAGCTCAGGAACCCGTGCTAGGCCTGGTCTTGTTCGGGATGAACATACACGATTGAGAAGATAAATGGGAAAGTAATTGCATTTGCAGATGATGCTTAATCAGGTCACGCTGTGAACAGAAATAACGCAACAGGAGCCAGGATGGTTTGAAACATGGGTGGAACCGGGAGAGTGACGAGCCTGGAAAGTTGCAGGGACCTCAGAGGAGGTGTCCTCAGCGTAGGTGGTGGGGACAAGCTGGGAGACAGCCCTGGGATGGGAGGTGGCTGGAAGCAGCAGCTTAGGTGGGATTTCTCAACGCCTCTCTCCTGTGCTCTCAGCACACTGAAAGGCACCAGGGTCCCTCAAAATCGCCGCTGGCACAGCAGGGTTTGCTCAGGCATTTTGCAGCACAAGGAGGCGGCTGCTTGCTGTCTTGCCTGCAGGTTTTGGGTAGAAAGCGTGGTTCTGGGGACCAGGAGAAAGCTGCTGCCCCGGCTCCAGGCGGGGCTGGGGCTCCGGCTGCCTCCTGCGGCATGGCTGGGGCTGGACAGGCACCCAAGGAAGAGGAGATGTCTATTCTGGGGAAGGGCACACAGATTTGTCCAGCACTGGGGGAAAGCTCCTCCT
Source organism: Falco punctatus (assembly GCF_963210335.1). Taxonomy (NCBI): domain Eukaryota; kingdom Metazoa; phylum Chordata; class Aves; order Falconiformes; family Falconidae; genus Falco; species Falco punctatus. The sequence continues at coordinate 10,719,765 of NC_137593.1, read as the reverse complement.
GCCACCCCCCAAACAGGACAGGGCAAGCAAAGCTGGGAGCCCCAGCAGAGCGGGTGCTATTTGGGAGAGCTGTCAGAGCACTCGCTCCCAGGGCATCTCTGCTTCTCATCTGCCTGATGGAAGCTGACGTTGTGTGAACCTTTCCGAGCAAACCCAAATTATTTTAATTTCTAAATCCAAACAGCTCCAATTATATCATTTCCCCTGTGCAAAGCTGGGTAATGCTCTTCAGAGGATTAACTGGCAGGTAAAGAGTTTCCCTGAAAGGGCTATGGCAGCACTAGGGGCAGGGGGTGCTCGGGACTGGTTTGGGGTGAGCCAAGGAGCTCACACCCTCCCCAGACATTCCTCCTGTTCAGGGACAGCTGGTGGCAAGATGGGGTGATGACTTAAATATGCAGAGGGAATTTCCAAGGTTCAATTTTGTATGCGTATCAGAAAAAAAAAATAATCAGGCTTTTCAAAAAAATCTTTTTGGCGAGCTCTCCTATCCACCGGAGAGGATTTTGGTTTTCCTCCTCTTGCTCTGCACAGAGCAGCCTCCCATGGCAGGCTCAGAGGGGATTTCATGTTAAGGATGAGCGACAAACGATTTGATAGTTACAGAAATGGGGGGGGGGGGGGGGGGGGGGCGGGAGTGAGTAGAGGAAACATTTCCTAAAGAGCTCTGATTAATTAATTAACTGAGTTTCTTCCTACACCCGCCTTTTGCTCACAGCTTCGGTGCCATCCATTTGCAGAGGGTATATTGCACTAACACTTAACATATCATAATTGTAATTATACACCTCCAGCAGCCTTTGATAATTTTTTTTCCTCCCATAAGCAGCCCTCCTCCTTTTCTCTAGGGCTGCCTCAGCACTGTTTTCCCACCGTTGTTTTACCCACATGTGTGCAAGGTGAGCAGAACAAACCCTGGATACAGCTCCTGCTTCTCACCCCCAGCCCCTCCCCAGCTTTTTTCACTTCCACCCCCAAACCCCATTGCCCCCAGCATCACCTCTTCCTCCTCCCATCCCCTTACCACCTGCTCCTCCATTTCTCCCTGCACTGTTTTTTACAGGGTCCCAAGGTCTCTGCTTCCAGCAGCTCAAAGAGCCTCTTCTCTGGTTCAGCTGTGCCCAAATCCAGGCACATGCCCCTCCATGAACCCACCCTCAGTTCCCCAGGCCAGCAAGCAGCTTCTGCCAAGCCACCCCCAGCCCCTCCAGTGCCACTTGGTACCAGCAAACCTGGTGTCACAGGGACAAGCCATCCTGGATCTGCCATAGGTGGGGGATGCTGACCCTGTTGCTGCCGCTGCTGCCACCACCACCACGTGCAGCATCAGTCCCTCAGCCCTGCCCTCAATGCCTTTTAGCACCTCTGGTCCCACTCCAGCATCACCTGGCTTCAGGCACTACCAAGCCTCCCCCACCCCCATCCCCCAGCACCCTGCCTGCACAGCTGGGGGCAAGGTGGGGGCCGAGTCTTGCTCCCACCTGGAACCCCTTTGCTCTAGGAACCACAGCTCTCCAGCACTGTCTCCCTCCTAGGCTACACCAGAGCTTGCCAGAGCACCCGAAACACGCCCCCCCAGCCCCCTTCCATTTCTGGTTTAAATTCCCAGCCCCTTATCATATTACAAAGTAATCGGGGCGTCTCCACGCTCCTCTAAACTTAAACACCTTTTATTCTCATTAAAGGGGTCCGTGCCTTTCTCCCACTTCTCTGTCTCCCAGTTAAAAGCTAATTAATTACTGCTGACTTTCCCAGCAGATGTTCTTATGTCCGCACTGATCGGAAACACGGTGATTTGGGAAATGCAGGGCTCCGGCGCGAGGACCAGGGCATGTGGGGTGGTGGGGAGAGGAGCCCTTCCCAGCCAGCCCTGCTTCTGAAAAGGGAGAGAAAGTGGCTGTTTATGAGAAAGGCACTGGTTGTTTTTCTTGGAAAGAAGCAAAATCCTCAGATAGGGGTAAAATCCTGATTCCACAGAAAATTAAGCAGTGTGGATTTCAGTTGGGTCTGGTCAGAGGTTTATTTCCCCTTGTACAAGAAACCTCTCATAAATCACTGCTCTCTCCAAGGGCTTTTCAAAGTGGTGATGCAAAACAGAGCTGCACTGTCCGCGAAAGGCTAGCCGGCCCCAAAGTGTGCCGGGGAGCTGGGAAGGGATGGGCAGCCAACTCCACAGTCCCACTGCCCTGCCACTGCCACACTCCCCGCTGCCCTGTGTCCCTCCTCCTGCCTCTGCTGCTCACAAAACACCAGTGAAGGGCAAGCAGGGATGAGGAAGAAATGGGTGCCGGGGGAAGGAGATGGGTGACAGTGATGGACCAGAGGGTGGACGACCTGGTGGCATGCTGTGTGCTCCGTGGCAGGGAAGGGGCAACAGTGCTGGTTGGTGGGGGTACCATCGCCATGGTGTGTAGTAGTGTCTGGGTGGGCATGGAGCATCCCGGAGAGCATGGGCATCCTAGGGGGTATGGACATCCCAATAGGCATGGGTATTCTGGTGAGTATATGCAGCTCCTGGCTGGGCTGGCATCTCCACCGCTGCCTTTGCTCTGCTGGAGCTGCAGCTGCAGCATCCTCAGTGCAGAGTGGGACACAGGGGTATGAAGCCCCTGCCAACGGGGTGCACATCAAAGATACCTTCTTCTGCAAAAATGCTGATGAAAACACTGCAAAGCAATGAAGCTCCTGGGCTAATAGCCATGCAAATCCCCCTGATGATTACAGTGACTTTCTAATATCGATAAGAAACCCCTGTGCTAATGAAATGCACTGAAGTTAAGCAGCCATGGAAATGGCAGCATAGAGAAAGGCCACCAAACAGGCACTAATGGAAACCCAAATCCCCAGAACTAATGGACCGTGGTTGGAGGCAAGGGAACAGGGGTCTCCTGTGCCATTGTCCCTGGACAGTGGTGTGGCCTTCTTTGGCTTCAACTGCTTGGTGCCATTGTCTCTGGAGGAGACGTGGTGTGTGGATGGGGGTACCAGTGGATGGGTGGGAGCACTGGGCACAGAAACTGGGAAGATATGGAGGAGTTTTATCCCATTGGCCTTCAACTCTGGCACTGTTGAGGTGCTTTTTCTTGCCAGGCAGCCTGCAGTGTGGCTGGGAAGTGCTGACTGTGGAGCAGGCGCCTAATGAACGCTGCTGCTCACAGCCCTGCCTGGCCTTGACAGACCGTTTCCCATTGAGATGAGGGTAGAAAATGGGATTTCAGCTTTTCCTTTTCATGGTAAATGTTTCTGATTCTGCCAGCTGATGTGTTCACCTCTCGAGTTAATAGGCAATAAGCAAAGCAGTGTCATTCTTGTTAAGGAGACAGAAAGGGCTCCATTTAAATGCAGTGTGTTGGGCAACATAAGCTTGTCTGGGAGAATACCCCATTCCTCTCTGCAGTGTTTCAGGGAGCTGGGAGGGTGGTTTGCATTTTTTCCAACAGCAGAGGCAGGCTGGGTGCATGGCTGGAATACACCAGCACTGAATATAAGGCCTTTGTCACCTTCCAGTCAGCGCTGCCAGGGGTTTGAATCAAAGTGACCTCAGACACAGGTCCCCCAGCCTGCTCCCTCCCCAGCTATCAGGACAGACTGGGCATCCTCCCCCAGTCCCACACTGCACCGCTTGCTGCCGTTCCTTGCAGCTGCCAGAGCAGCCCAGCCCAGCCCTGTGTTAATGCTATGAATTGCATCTTGCCAGACAGAGGCAAGAAAGAGGGGCTGAACTCCTTCAGACACTATCCATCTTCCCATATGGGCTGCAAGGTGCCGGAGGTGCAGGCAAACCAGGATGCCATGTGCTGAAAGTACATTTGCTATCAAATGCTTACTACTAATTACATAAAAAATCTAAGCTTAAGATGAGGGTGAAGACACTGGGGCAGTCAGTGGGAACACTCTCAAATTGACTCATTACAAAACCCCCGTTGCTGATAGGGTCCTCTCTTTAAATAACAAGAGCTGGTTCTTCTTGCTTTATAAAATTCCATTTAAAGGAGAAATTGCAACAGCTTTCCAGCTCCTTTGATCATTTCTAAAGGTCCTTTCCAGTGCAGGAGAGAGAAGAGAACTGCTGAGTTGAGGAAGGTGCTTGGTGGGGCTGCTGCTGGCCAGGTCCTCCTCACCTGCTTGGAGGTGACATTCCTTGGTCACATGCAAAGCGCTGCTGGCCACCACAGCTGTGTTTCCAGAGCCCAGCATTGCTCTGGTGGCTGGCCAGGTTTGGATGGTGCTGGCCCACTGGTAAAAGGAGAGGAGAAATGCTGAGGGGTTTGTGACTGGGGGGCTGCTGGCGACCTCACGTGATGTCTGTGTTACCTTGGAGAAGCCCTTACAGCCTCCTCTCCAAACCGGGCAAGTGGCAAGATCCAGGTCCCAGCTCTGAACCTGGCCATGGCACAGCGTTTGTGCGATGGGCACAGGGCAGCCTGCACCGAGGCTGGGTTGCTGCTGCCCCAGGTGATGCCAGCATGGCCACACACCTCCCCGAGGGAGCTGCCACCGCCAGGACCACGGCCGGGCTCTGCTGGGAGAACCGCTGCCAAGGACATGCAAGGTCACCGCTGAATGCCTTCTCACTGCCCTGCCACATGGGGAATCGGTTTCCTACAGCCATGCACATCCTTTGGCTTAAACACCAAAGCCTTGGCAGTTAAAACTGTTTTTCTCTTTTGTCTTTTTACTGAAGGACAGAATGTGTGTGTAGGGGAGGGAATGGCAGCTGGGTGTATTCTAATGAACCTTGATTTCTAGCAAAGCCCTTAATAGTATCTCTGTGTTGTGGTATCTTGCTTGAAAAATTAATTCAAATTGGTTTGGATATAAGCCTTTTCACAGGAGCTGAGAACAAGCTGAAGGATCTGAAACAAAAGGGAACAATAATATCTTGAGCTGGAAGGCGCTGTTCAGACCCAGCAAGGATTGGTGTTAGGCCTGGTTTTATCTAACACCTTCAATTAATTATCTAGGAGAGGGAACAAACAGCACCTTAATTAAATCTTCAGATGACATTACAGTGAAAAGGTGTTAGACACTGGCAGGGACATGCAAAGGGGCTGGGGAAGGCAGCAGTGCAGCGAGGAGAGGGGCAGGCGGACTCAGCCATGCCGTGCGGGAGGAGGACCCGGGGCTAGCTGGGATCTCCAGGCACCCCTTTCCCCCCCGCTGCATCCATGGAGGTGAGCAGGGAGCGGCCTCAGCCTGCCGGGTCCAGCCCCAGCATCCTATAACCCTCAGATCCCTGTAGGAGCAGATGTTGGTGCTGCCAAACCCAGCACCACTGGAATGGCACCCACTTCTCCTGCCCACTGCCCCCGTGGCCGTGCTGGCCCCAACCGTGCTGGACAGCAGAGGACTTGCACCTCCTGCGGCTCCTTGAGCATCTTTGAAGCTGCAGCTGGTCTGGGTCTGCTCTGAGGAAAGCCGAAACCCTTCAAGCAATCTATTTTATGTGGTGGGAACCAAGGGAACTTAGCAGAGACACAGCTATGGTCTTAAGTGGTAATGCCAGGTATATTAACCGAGAAACCGCGCAAAGAAATTTCTGGACAAGAAGTTAATTAACTAAGAATCGAGCTTCCAGAGGAAGTTACATAAACATTTTGGGGGAAAAAATAAACAGGCAGAATATTTCCAAGAGAATTAAGAAGAGCAATAACTATTTCAGCCTAGAAATGAGAAGCTAATATTGTGAACATAGAGATTTAAGTTTCTTTGCACTTCATACATTTTATAACAGAAATCCAGACATCTAAAACCCCAAATAAAACACTCCAATAACAATCATAACTCTGACTCTCTCTTTTTCTTCTTTCCTGGCACCCAGACAATGGCTCAGAAATGCATCTCATAACTTGAGCTCGGTGCCGGAAGTGACTTCTATAAAGTGGGATAATTAAGCAAGAGTAACGTGTTATTTTAGAAATTACATCCTCGCCATAACACGCTGGAGGAGGATGCTGAGCGGCCGCAGGCTGGGACCGCTGCTCGGCACGTGCTGGCACCCCCTCCGTCGGCACCCCTCGGGTGGGGGTTACCGGCGGCTGCAGGGCACTTGCAGCTACCCCAGGTGTACTCACGCTTTACATTTGGGAAGAGGTAGTCTTTAAATTGCACTTAACTCCCAGCTTCGCTGCTGATGGGGAGGGCGGAGGTCAAAGCAAGGCTGCTCCTGGCAGGCTGATTAATTCAGGCTGCGAGGAGTGGGGCTGCGGTGCTCTGGGATGACAAGCACTGACATCTCCTCATGCCTTATCCTGCTGCACCGAGACCGTACTTTGCATCTTGTAACGTGCGTCAGATGTTTTTGGTGCTGTGTGGTTAATAAACCAGCCGCTGCCAATTCTCGCTCCCCTGCTTTTTTAGTGTTGGGGCTGTTGTCCCTCCTTTACATCCCAGTGTTTATTTTTCCCTGCTGTTTAGATTAGCCATAACTTCAGGTGGATGCCGGGCTTTTGTCCAGGAAAAAAAGCAATCCCACGAGCAGCCAGATCTAACAACATCTTGCAAGCACCTCTAAATATTTCACGGAGGGAGGCTGTCAGGGTTGCAGAGGAGAGGCTCTGATCTGTGCTCATTCATAGTTTAGCACATCCTCCACCTCCTCCCATCTTCACAAGCCACTGTGCCTGAGCTCAAACACACATGCACCTTCCTCATGCTGAAAATCAGCCAGCAGCTCCCCGCCAGGAGCCAGGCCGGCCCAGGCTGCCAACCCTGCTGCCCCAGCCCTGGGCTGGGGGGAGAGGAGCAGGAGGAGAGCCGCTGCCTCCAATTAATCCTGAGTGAAGTCCCAGTGCAGCCAGAGACAGCTCAGATTTATCTCCCGACTGCCTGACTTGGCTCCTCTCCCCAAAACATTTGGCAGCAGTGGCTGAGACGCAGTGACTGGTGAAAACCCGCAAGGGTCTGCTGGGGCTGGAGCTGCTTCAAGGAACCTGCTGAGGGTCCCTGTGGTGGGATGGGACCCTCAAGGCACCCCAGGGCAGGAGGCGCCCACCCTGCCACGCTGTGGTGGCGTGGTGCTGTGCCCTCTCACGCCATCGCTCTCGCCTGCTGCCGGCAGCCCCACCGGTCACCGCAGGCACGTGGGAGCCCAGCCCCGACTGGGACCCACGCCAGAGCTTGGGCAGAAATGCCGCGGGGAAGTCAACCCGCAGCCAGCGCCTAACAGAAAGGATGAGCTGGCTGGTTAAAGAGGTGTGAAAATAACATTTTGTTTTTTGGTTCCCCTCCCCCCTGCCCAGTACTATTAAAAGAAATGAAATCCCCGCAGCCGGGGCAGAGCCAGCCACGCTGGCAGATGCCTCCAACCTTAATGCAAGGATGGAGGCAAGCGGCGGCTGGGAGCGAAGCCGAGATGCTGCTTAACCTTGGAGATGACCCATCTGCCCAGGCAGCTTCCTCTGGCCCCGCTGCGTGGGCATGGAGGGATAAAAGGATTCATGCCGCCAGCACAGAGCAGTAAGTCACGCTGAAAAAAATAAAAGGAGGAGCAGCAAGGGCAGAAGAAGATCGAAAAAGGGGTGGAATAAGCCTTGGGAAGAGGAAAAGGTGAAGGTGCATTTGGGTCTGGTGCTGCCTGGGGAGGCAGGCTGAGCAAACCCACACCTTCCGCTGCTCGATTCCTGCTGCGCCAAGAGGAACAGGGTATCGTGTGTCCTTTGTAAATAGACCTGTGGCATCAAAGGAGCCCTCATCCCCAGCCCCATGCACTCGCCCCAGCCCGCAGCTCTGTGAGGAGCACACCAGCACTCCCGGGGATGGAGCACAGGAAGGCTTTTGGAGGCTTGTTCACCCGCTGCAGGAGCTGGTGGCACGTCAAGGAGGGTTAATCCAGGTGTTTGGCAAAGGGAGACATTGGAGGAGTGGGTGGGGATGTCCCCATCCCTACAGGCCTGAGCAGTGGTCACAAGCTGCCCCGCTGGGGTGCCGAGCCGAGCGGTGATGGCTTTGGGAGCTGCTCCACAGTGTGACGATCTGGGGTAAGAAGAGGCTTGCGGGTGTCGCACGCCCTCCTCGGGGCCCTCCTGCCACCGCCTCCGCCCAGGCGCACGGCAGCCCACCGAGGGAATAAGAGCTGCCTTGGCTCTCTGACTTCAAAGCTGCGAGGGGAACATAATGATGTGCGAAACGCTGAGCTGCCAGCTCCCTGCGGTCGGCCCCACGTTTCCTTTGGAGTAAATAATGCCATCTAACGAGATGGTTTAATTGTGTCACTCTAATTCCACGTGAAAGGAGACAAGATTGAGTATGTGTGCAGTCACGGTGGGTGCAGGACCCCGGCCCACGGCAGGTTTCCCACCCCCTGGTGGCCCGGTCACAGCCGTGATGCCATGCGATGTCCAGCCTGGGTGTGAGCAGCCGAGACCGCTTCAGCTAACGGGGTGACCAGCTGAGGTGCCTTGTGCAGACACCTCGGCTGCTCCAGGGCACCCTGAGGTGCACATGGGTGGGCAGTGGAGAGCTGGTGCGTGCTGGGCAGTGCCAGCAGGGTGAGGGAAGGCGCTACCGCACACAGGACCCTCTGCTCGTGCCATGAGGGTCCGTGCATGGAGCTGTGATGCTGGGAGTGCTGCCAGCCTGGGGAGCTGTGAAGTGAAGCTGGGCTTCCAGCAGTGTGGAAGGTGGAGCCTGCGGCCTGAGCTTGTCCTGGTTCCATGAACATTCCTGGTGCAAAGACACGGTGTTGCCTCTGATTGCAGGAGCTGAGGGAAGGATGCCGCTCAGCCTTGCCTGCTGCTGAAGCCCCGTGCTGACACCTCAAGGCCATCCCACTGGATGGCTGCAAACAAATCCCAGCCAGAAAGCTGGGAAACACTGGTGGCAGGATGTGCCGTACCCAGGGCACAGTCACGTCCCTGGTGATGGGCATGGCTGCTCACAGGCTGAGCGGGACTGCGAGCATCACAGGGCTGGGCTCGGCTCTGCTGGAGCAGCTCACATCCAAGAGGTCTGATCCACTTCTATTTCTTAAATTGGATTAAAAGGACAAAGGGCACAAAAAGCAGAAATGCATACAAGGGGCAAACTGAGCCTGGGAAAATCCCCCTGCAAGCCCGAGTCTTGTAGCGGGACGTTTAGGAGTAGCAGTTCCCAATTTCCATCTCCACAGCAACATCGGTTGATCTGGCGGCGCGCCCCGTCCCCCCGTGCAGGCGTGCACAGCACCACGATGCTCCTGGGTGGTTTGTGGCCATTGTTATTTCTGTGGATTACCGTTTTGTTATTGTCTCCAGGCAGCCTGACCCCGGTCCCCACACCGGGGCTCCCAGCTGGGGCTCCCAGCCCCCCAGGCCCCCAGGCATGACTTCAGCCATTGGCCGTGTGCGATGCGTGGCTGAGAAGCCAACACCTGTGCTCACGGTGCACCCGGCCACCCCAGCCACTGCAGGCTCTTTCCAGGACATAAACCCTTGGTTTTCAAGGCTGTTTTCTCACCAGATGAATGAAATAAACCAATGATTAAAAGGAAAAGTAGGAAAATAAATTGCACCATGTGCAGTCGTTTGGACACCCCAGATGGCTTGTCAGCAGGGTTTGACTTTCAGGTCTACAGCACAGATGGCTACCTCTGAAGCTGAGGGAAGAGCTGTTACCCGCTGTGCATGGCAGCCCCTGGCCCTCACGGCACTTCTTGGAGGTCAGGGGCCGTGGTTCAGCCCCACAGCAGCCCTGGGGTCTTGCATGCCTCACCACGGTGTGCTCAGCAGAGTCTCCGCTGGCATGAAGGTTGCAGCAGATGGGTGCCACCATGCCAGTGCTGTTGCATGCTGCCTCTCATGCAGCTCTGTTTGCACCAGGTGATGCCAAAACACTTTGAGAAGCAACTCAGCCAGGCACCATGCCAGGGGCAGGATGCAAGGGTTGACCTCGAGCAGGGAGCACAGTGCTGATGGGGGACATGGTGCCAGGGGGAGGCCAGGGCAAATTGGGGCAGCTCAGCAGCCATGCTCACCCCTTGCTCCCATACAGTAGTGGTGCCAACAGCCTGCCTCTCCTCCAGGAGCCTGCAGTCCTCAGAGCTCCCTTCCTCCTTCTTCTCACAGATATATGGTCTAATTTGGAGCCACAGCTCCTTGAAGTGCAGGCTGCATCAGTCTCTGCTGGGAACTGCCAGACACGTCGGTGTGGTGGCATCGGCACAAGAGAGTAGCAATAATCATTAGCACCAGGGCAGAGGGGACTCCATGCTGGCAGTGATATAGCATTTCCATTAGGAGCCTCACACCACTCTATTACTACAGCATTAGCTGGAGCACCGCTGCAGCGGCCGTGGGAGTGGAAGAGGATGTGGCTGCGGTGGGGCAGTGGCACCTCACCAAACCTCCCTGCTCTGTTTCCAGCCAGGTCACAGTGGCAATGCTTACAGCATCATCCAGGGGAGGGGAACCTGTCCCCCATCACCAATGGGTCAGCCCATCATGCGGAGAGGTCTGTCCCAACGTTTTAGCATTTGGTTTTGTTTCCTTTCTTTACCCCCAGCTCTCTGGTTTTTATTGTAACGTTCCAAACTTTCCCCTCCGCTTCCCTGCATGCAACAACATTTCCAACCTTCCCCTCCTCGGAGACTCCTGAAGGCTCCAGGAAGAGGGAGGTTTGCGATAAACAGATGGGAAATAGGGAAAATAGTCAAACAAAGAGAGGAATGAGAAGGAGAAGAGAACAAGGTGCAGATTCCTGGCCACTGGGGTGGGAGGGGGAAGCGGGAGGATTATTACGTTAGGAGCAGCTTCAAACTCCCAATTCTCAGGGCACGAAACCTGCACAATTTAAAGTAGTCAAAACAAACCCTTTGCCGCTATTTATACTTGAGCTGCCTGCAGGCGGCAAAACCTTGACTCCATATTCCAGGCCTAATAGATTCCAGGTGTTTTCCAATAAACTCCCCTCCTCCAGCAAGAGGCCTGAATAAGCTCCCAGCACCTTTTGGTCCCTCATCCCTCTTGGAGCAGCCAGAGGGAAGTGGCTGGCCTCTGGAGGCAACCAGCCTGGTGGCCCCTGCAGCAGGGCATCTCCTGCTCCCCGCCTCCGCTGCTGGGGCTGGGAACACAAGGCTGTGAGCTACGGCTGCCGCTGCGAGGGGGGCTTTCCTATCGAGGGGTGCAGGGCATCTGCCAGGTTACCTCTCTAGAGCTGGGCTGGCTCGCGGGGCTGAACCATGAGAGCATGGGTGGGGAGGGGGTGTGCATGGGACCAGTGTGGGGTGGGAGATGGGGTTTGCAGAGGAGGGGCTGTTCATGCCTGTTACATCCCTGTCTTCCCCTCCACACATCATTATGGATGGCCATGGGAGGTCTGGCTGTTGAGGGGGTCCAGCCCCGTTGCAGTGCTGCATGGTGCAGCTCTCAAGGGTGGCTCCAGCACCTTCAGCCACCAGCTCTCTGGGGCAAAGGCTCTGCCCTGGCACTGCCTCACCACGGTGCTGGGCATGGAGCAGCCCGGGGAGCACCAGGGTAGCCCAGTGAGGGAGCACCCACCTGCCCCCCTGCCTGCAGCCCCACTCCTGAAGGATGCTTAGCCTCCCGCACAGCTGCAGACACCCTTTCTTGAAGCAGACAGGGAAAAGCAGCAGTAAAACATGCTCAGCATTAGGCAGCCAAACCGGTGACAGGGATCCAGCCTAGGCTGTGCGTTGCCCTCTGCTTTCCTGCTGCTCTCTAAAAGGCAGTGGGCACAGAAGGGCTTTCTCCCCAGCACAACCCCCGTGCCCTCCCAGCCCGCCATGGTGCTGCCAGTAACATGCTTTACAGCGCAGCTGCTATTCTCCACGAGCCGAGCGAGGTTCATTTGCAGCTCCTCAGCAAAAGGAGCAGGTCTGGCTAAAAACAAGGTATGCTTCAGAGATTACTCATGTGGGATAAAGTCTAACCCCAGGTGCCTTATCAGATTTACCCGGCTCTCTGGCAGGAGGGTACTGGGATGGAGGTAGGAGCAGGCTGAGCCACGGAGACACACTGAAAACCCTGCTGCTACCCCCTCCATCTCCAAAGAGGTGTGTGTGAAAGAGCTGGGAACTAGTTTTGTTTTATTCATGTCTCAGAGCCAGAGGAGGCCACAGGCATTAGCACTGCATTGCACGTGGCAGAGAAAACTCCCCATCAGTTCCTTTAGCACACGGAGAAAATTAGGCTTTAGCATCAGAATGACACCCACAAATTTAAGGACCCCATACCTGAAGGACCCACAGCATCCTCTTGCTGCAGTGATTAAATCCTCTCCCAAATAAATCTTTGTGCCTGAATTCAATTTTTTTTTTCCTCCTTTGAAACCTCCAGCTGTGGCATCCTGCTTTACCTGCTAAGCTGGAGAAGCCTCCACTATCAGATATCTTCCCCTGGTGCAGCTCAGGTCTCCTCTCCTTTGATCAGCTGATTGGGATCCTTAAATTTCTCACGGTAAGCAAGTCTTGCAGCTCAGCCCTGCTGCATATCTCAGCCTGTTTCTGATCTTCTTACTGTTTTCCAATATCCTTTGCAGGAATGAGGTCACCAAAACCGGACCCCAGCTGCTCTCACCCTTACCTCTGAAGCAGCACCCACTGCGTCTGCGCTGCACCCCAGCCCAGGCTGTGCGCCTGGCACTGCCATCGTCTCTGAGGGCAGATCCCCACTGATCCCATGGCTGCGCAGCATCCCCCACACTCGGGGACTGGCAAAACACAAGCCAGGGCTGGAGAAGAAGCCTTGGCACCCTCCGGCAGCGCTCGTACTGGCAAGGGCGTGTGCCCACTCCCATAACAACCCCCGGTTGTTGCGTTTATGGTCCAGTTTGACTTTCCTCTTTTTCTGTGCCAAATTAGCAGATTTGCAGAGAAGCGGAGCCAGAGGCATCCAAGGCAGCTCGTAAGGGACAGGAGAGGGTCAGCACCTGGGGCTGGTGCTCATGGCAGTGAAACTGCTCCCTCTCCCGAGGAGCAAAAGGGGAAGAGCCAAGCCCTTTGGAGTCACTTAAAATGAAACAAATAAAAAGAACGGGTGGCAGTAAAGACAAATAGTTTTCAGGCACTGTGTTGGCATTTTGGCCTAATGACTGATTAATCTAAAGCGGAGTCTCGTTACAGATTCATGGGTGTCGATTGGATCAGATCGTTAATTCCAGCATCCACTGGCCGTGATTAGAAATCCAAAGTGGCGGAGCCTGTGGGGGAAGAATTAAAGGCTCAGGCCAGGAGGAGGGAGCAAGGCAGTGGGAAATGGGGAGGCATGGTCAGGGAAGCCATGGTGCCTGAGATGAGGGGAACACAGTGTGGTCACCAAAACAGCTGCTGCTACGGTCTAAGGACCAGTTTGCTCTGCAGTGGTGGGAAAGTGTCTTCCCATCAGGAATAAAGACCAGCAAACACAACCCCAGGAATTTTCAACTGTATCCCAGCCATGCTCAGGGAGACCACACTGAAAAAAAGACCCTGATGATAGGACTGGCAGGAAACATTACCCATTGCTACCACCCCAAGGAGACACCTAGTAGGTGTCAAGTGCCACCTAACCAAAGTGCTACCAGGCCACTGCTTCATTCTGCCAGGCAAAGAGGGTATGAAGGGTCCTGGCAAGAGCAGGCCTAGCCCTACACCATCTTGCCGCAAGAAAACCAGGCTGTGCAGTGTAAATTAGTGCTGTTCTGGTCCACTGGAGCCGTTTTGCTGTCACCTTTCTCAGGATCTTAACTCATGGCCACGGTGCTCTTTGCTGCACAGCACCTCCTGCTCAAGCATCCCTTGATGCAACAGGACCACCCTGAGGACACCTCCGGTGGGGCTGCTTCCACCTCTCACAGGCTGGCAGCAGAGAGGAGACAGCAGCGAAGCCACGTCCTGGCCAGGCTGTGTGATGGCAGCGCTGGGCAGAGCCAGCATGGCCCCTGACTCCAAAACCAGGGCAGAGGTGCTCGGCCAGGTCCGGCGCTGCCGGTCGGAGGAGGCACAGCTCCAGAGCGGTTGCCATCCGCTCTTCAGCTGTCGGATGTCAACTGATTAATTTTGCCTGGGATTAATTAAGGAGCAGCCAGCAACCGCTGTGCCGGCGGAGGGGGCGGTGGTGACCTCCCCACGGCAGGCAGTGGAGGGAAGCCGGGGTCAGTGACCTCCTCTGCGGACACAGCCGCTGCCAGGTCAGGCTCTGACCCTGGCGGGCCGATGTGGCGTTGGCCTGGTGGCTGCCTGGGGCCACGTTTCATCCTACGGAGACACGGTGCCAGGACCGGTGTGTGGGACCGCAGCAGTGCATCACCCCCACGTTGCACCCGGCCACTTCTCAGGGGTTTCCCTCCACCTTGGTACTGGGTCTATGGCAAGTATCTTGCGAGGCTCTGTGGCAGTGGGCTCTGCTGCTCAGCCAGGACAGCTGCGAGGACGCAGGCAGGTTGTGCCGGCTGTGCCGAGCTTGCCACCGGCCCGCATGGCCAGCTGTTAAGCAGGTGCAGTGCTGCCTGGCTGGCAGATCAGTTGCCCAGTGATCGTCTGGTTCAGGAGCTGGGAGTGCTGAACGGAGGTGTTTGGGGGAATAAAAGCACCGAGGCTTAAGCGGACTTGGTGGAAACTTGAAGACACAAGGTGGGAGGCAACGAGGTGAGCAAAAGCTGTAGCGAGATGTGCAACACTGGCAGAAGCATCCCCAGGGGAGGGGTGCAGGTGAGACCCTGCGTGCTCAGTGCTCCCACACTGGCTCACCGTGCCCAGCTGTTCCCCTCCTGGCCCCCACGGGAGGACGCGTCCCCTCTGTGAGGAGTGGTGGGTGCCTGCAGGACAGGGGCAGTTGCTCCTGCCGTGAGGGGTGATGATGGCCACGGCAGCTGGCACTGGGGCCATGCCGTGTGGCACGGCTGGACCTGCTTTCACTGTGGGTGCAGCTGTCCCAGCCAGGAGCTGGCCCAGCCTGCTCCTCCGCCTCAGTGCCCCGGCTGCGAGGAGGTGGATAATGACAGCCCTCTGTTTTATGTGGACGTGAACACCTGGGAGTTGCTCAGGGACACTGGCTTGAAGATGAATCACGGCAAAAGCCGGCCCTGCTGTCCCCAAGAGGAGCTGAATGCCTGGGCAGTGTTTCGCAGGCACAGGGAGTTCAAGTGACCATTCAGCAAAAACATGAGATGTGCCTTCTCTGCGGTCCTAGCAAACGTGTCCTCACACCCACAGACAGCTACCCCCTCTGCCTGCCTCTCTGCCGGGGCTAGAAAGCAGGACGAGCTCTGCTCTCCCCAGAGCAAGGGGCTGGAGGCTGTAGCAGCAAACCCAGGCTGCCAGAGCCCTGCCCGCCGCAGCCCCTGAGGACCCCCCACAACCCCTTTTCTCTCTTGGAACTGCCCTGCGGAGCAGCCTGCTCTGCTGCTTGCAGCAATCCCAGGCGAGACCCTTCTCTGTCTGGGAAAACCTCCCAGCAGAACAACTCAGAGCAAAGACAGAGGAAGGAGACTGTCTCCCGGGCGGCTGGCACTCTTTCCTGAGGGACGTGCATTAAAAGAGCTTGCAGGGAAATGAGTTCCATGGCACCAGCCAAGCCGTGGATGCTCAGGGACCACTCTGGCAGCACTGTGCATGTGGGTACAACTCAGTGGAGCCCCTCAGCTCCCATGGGAGAAACCCTGGCAAACTGCAATGCTTCTGCAGTGCTTCCAGCACCGGAGACAGGATCATATCCCCTTCCCCTCCCAGGTGCTCTGTGCCTGGTTGTGAGGGGACATCAGCCACCGTGCATCAGTCCCAGGGCTGTTTCTCAGAGCAGGTAAGGGGGTGGAGGGCCTGCGCTGCTGGTGGTCCCCAGCCCGTCGGGAAGACCCTACGCGGGTGGCAGTGAGTGGTATCGCTTACAGGAGGAAGGCAGACAGAGTGGCTTGGGGTTCTCTGCTCCTCCACAGAGCCACTGCCATACGGAAAGGAAAAGGGGGAACAAAAAAGAAAAAAATATCCCCACCATAGGGAAGATTTGCTCCAACTCACCAGCTGGGACATTACCATTGCTATTGCAAGAGATCCCTGTTAAAGTTTTAAAAAGAAAAACTACCAGGAGAAATACATAACCTTTTCTTAACATCAGCAGCTCAATTAACTAATGACAGCAAAGCATTCTCCAGTGTCACCAGCCCCACTCGCCATGAGGAGGTGGGGGCGAGGGGGCTGCCGCATATTTATACAGCTGCGCCTGGCCTTTGGCTGGGGCTGGCTACTTACTTTTTATCTCTGGCAGGATCTCCCCTGCCTTTTGCACGCGTGCGCGCGCACATGCTTTCTAGAAGTGAGCTCCACTCTGCATGAGAAGGTTAACAAATACCAGACTGCCTCTAAAAATACCTCCCCAATCGATGCCGAGCATAAGCCAACCCAGAGTGCCAAAAGCTGCGAGAAAAACCATTTGTTCCCTGCAGGATCGCCCCTTTCCATCTCCCCTCTGTGCCGCTGTGAGCTCTGGATCGGTCCCATCCACCCATCCGCTTGTCCCCACCTGGCCATTTTTAAAAGGCTGGTCCCTCACCTTCCACTCTGGCAAAAGTCTCCATATTAAATCATTTGTCTGTGTCGATTGATTCAATATTGAGACGCGACTTGTAGTCACTCGTATCTAAATAGAATCTAAATTGTTATTATGGCTCCGTAGTTGCAGCTTCCTCAGCGTTGCCCCTCGTCTTGCCAGCTCTGCTCTGCTCTAATTGCCTTCAGTGTGCTGAAAACATGAACGTGTACAATTTGCAGAGAAGAAATTATCATCACATCTCTTTTCAGATCTTACTAAATGCTGTTGTGTTTATTCATTCACCCTGCGATTGCTCCTGGGGCAGATAGCAGCAGGCAGGCTAATAACAGGCAGATAGCGCACACTTCTGATCAGAGGCCAAGAAGAACATGAAAAAAAGAGGGAAACACATTGCCACATGTGCCACAGGGACAGCCCCCAGCTCCCAGTGGCTGCAGTGACCCTGGAGCACCGGCTGGCTCCGTCCCACTTGCCGCTCACCAGGGATGGCTGCGCCGGTGGTGCAGGAGCACTCCTTGCACCAGGCTAGGCACCGCACCAGCTACGATGGCCACTGGGCCCTGCGAGGCTGGGGTGGCTGCAACTCATCTAGCAATGGGGAAACTGAGGCAGGAAGGGGCGGTGGAGGTGGCTGGGGGAGAGTTTCAGTGTGGGGAGTCTTGCTCCTGAGGCATCTTTGCAAGGTAAGTTATTCCCCGGGGCTGAGCCAGGGCGGCAGTGGCACTGACCACAGCCAGAAGAGCCCTTTTGTGGGGAAGGCAGCAGGAACGCTGAAGGCATTGCCCCTGGGGAGCAGCTTGCTGGCACGCTGTCCCTCCTGCCAGCGCTTGGCACGCGGCCGCCACGCTGGGTACCTCTGGCAGCCGCCCCGGGAAGGGGGCATGGGCCCAGGCTGGCTGTAAATCACCCGCCGCATGTGTGTCCCTCGACTCTGACCGCGACGGGGCTGAGATTAATGAACTATCCGTTTAACCCCACTAGCCCTTAACTAGCCGTGAAGCGCAGGAACAGCTCACCAACGGCACCGGTGGGAACAGCCCTGCTCTGTGGGTGGCTGGTGGGGAGAGGATGAAGAGCCCCTCTTTTCTGGAAGAAAGCTGCCTGGGAAAGTAATTCTCTCTGAGCAGGGGGGAGCAGCCCTGCCACTTCTGCCCTGTGCAGGACATTTTTCATAATTATAAGGAAGAGCTCAGTCACAACGGCTCAACACAGCTGCAATTAATACCTAGTCTACCGCTGGCTTTTGCAGCCGATCCCTGCTCCACCTTCCGTTAGGGAGATGAATGGAGGTGAGGGCATCTCCCCAGGGCAGTGTTCCCACACTCCCAGCACCAGCTATGTGCCGGCAGCCAGGCAGCCAGGTGGTGCCAGCCCCTCTGGGGGGTCCTGCACAGGGCCCCACACTGCTAGGGAGAAGGCGTCCGGCTTTCTGGGTGCAATGGGGAAGAAGTGTCCATGGCTTCAACCCCACGCCCAGCAGCGAGGGCAGCTCACCCTCCCACCACCCCATCCTCTCTGCTGATGGTGGCTCATCTGCTGCTGCCCAGTGTCAGAGCGAGTGGGTTTGGGGTTTCCTGCTGGTTTCCCTCCTGGCTGCTCTGGCAGCCTGGCACTGGTCCCAGCAGCACCCAACCTCAGGGTGCCTTTGCACCACAGGAGGAGGCTTTGCAGCAAAACAAAGCCTCTGAGGCAGAGGCAAGATGCCTTTGCAGTTGCTGGTGCTGACAGTGGTGGGTCAGAGCCTCGGCTGCAGCACTGCTGTTCAGACCCTCCTAGCTGAACCTGCTGCTGTTGTGCATTTTACAGCAGCAAAAAGGATGAGGGATCTGGCTGGTGCGTCCCTGGGCTCCCTCACCAGTCCTGCATAAGGTCACACTGTAAGCCCTCAGGGCTGGGCACCAGGCGCCTGGCTCTGCGTTGCAGCTTCGTGCCCTCAAAGAACGAGCTGCTCTGCCTTCCCAGCCCCAAGCACGGCTCCCAGCTCCTTCCACCATCAATCTGCCCCACACACCCATCCAGCCACAGCATTACCCCATGCCATGAGGGGGTACCAGAAATCCCAGGGCAGGGTACCAAGACATCTTGCCCATCTTCAGCCCCTCTTGGCTCAGCTTACAGCCCTCTTATACCACCTGAAACCCCTTTGGGTTTTTGAGACAACAGCTTTTTGGCTGCAAACACTGTAGGAGGCGAATGCAGAGTCCTCATCAGTAGCAGGACCCAGATCCTGCTCCTGGAGGTGCGGAAGGCAGAGGTGCTGTGCTTTGTGCTCTGCTCCACCTTCTTCCCCAGCCTCAGGAAGACCTGAAGGGTGATGGCCACCCAGCAGGACAGCATTGCTGGGATCTGCCGGGGCCAGCTCCCTTCCACGTGAGCTGGGCTGGCTGGCTGAGAACCGGTGCGGGAGTCAGATGTCCCCAAAACCACAGCGCTCACTCTTTCAATATTGTTATACAGGAAAATGGAGAGTAAATATGAATGAATTCAATATTAACTGTGTGAGATAGGATGCTGTATATTCACACGGTTAAGTAAAAGAAAGTAAATGGAAATCTTTATCACTATAGACTGCTGAATATTAATAGTTATTGTTTGAGTCGCTGCAGCGTGGAAAAGTCAATTATAACCTAAGTGTAAAAACGTCCTGAATTATAGATAAACTAGGCAAGGAAAGAGACGAATCTTCACCACACAATACAAAAAATGCGATAAAAGAAGAAATAAATGTGATAAGAACTTTAAAACAGTAGCTGTCAAAACGCACTGAACGATTCTTTATATTAGTTAATGTTATGCACAAACTGAAATCTTGAAAGGGTTAAATGCCCGCATGTTAAACACTTGCTTTATTTCTGCAGCCTACACAGAGACACTGGCAACAGAGGGGAACTAACACGTTTGCATCTTCAGCGACAAAGCCTGAATTTTCTAAATAGCTCAACCCCCACACTGGGGCTGGGGTTTTCCAGCACCCTTTTGAGGACCAAAATAAATGGTCAGGTTTCCCAGCGTTTTCAAGAGCTGAGGGCTGAAAATGTGAGGGCATGTGCCTTGGCAGTGGCTGCCAGACCCTGAGCACCTGGGGAGACCTTGCCTTTGGTCCCTGCCTGAGAGCGGAGCATCGTCCCTCTGCTCTTGCCAAGGCAGAAGCTGCCTTTGGGATTCTGCAGGTCACTAACTGCCAGCCTGGGAGGTGAAACAGAGCTGCTGCAGCCTCAGTCCCTCCTCATGGTCACAATCGTGACCGCTTCTGGCAGTGAGAAATCAAGATACACGCCACGAGCGCATTCCCAAAGACCTTGTGGAGGCCTGGAAGGGGCTCACTGCACCCCACATCCCTTCTTGACTGGGAAGTGATCCACGTTTCTGGCATTTAATTCCTTCCAGAAGAGATGGATGGGTGTCTCTGGGAGGTGACTCTGCTCCTTTTGGGGACAGCTTAAAGCTGGCTGAGGTCTGGCAAGGGGATGGTGTGACATGGTGTTCTGGACAGCATGCTGGGGGAGAGGGGCTGCTGTTCCCCATCCACCCTGGCACTGCTGCAGGTGTGAAGGAAAGTGATCCTGCAGGATGTTGCCATCATTTCCCATGACCATTCCTGGCAGTGTGCAGGCACAGGAGGAGGTCACGCCTTCTTCAAGTCTCTCTGGGTATCCCATCATCCCAGTTCATCCCACTGATGGCAATGGTCTTGGCTGGTGTCCTCCAGCCCCCCAGCTGTCATTCAGCTGCTCATCCCACCTGAATTCCCATAGTCACAAGCAAACCTTTTGCTGGACCCATGGCCTGAGAAGCTCGGAAGCCTTTGTGGCAGGAGAGGAGACGAGCCAGGTGATCCCAGCTCCCTTGAAGGGCCAGTAGTGTCCATTTATCGCCCCAAATGGAGGTTTCTAAACCATATTAGCTCCACATGTCATTACTCCCAGGCGATGCCAAGTGACCTGTTATAGAAGGAATAATAACAGCAGATTTCCAGAGTGAGGAGGTTTGACCCAACACCAAAGGTGATGTGCTTCCTCTGCAGTAATTAATCCACCCTGCTTCCACCCCTGGCTAATGCTGTGTCATTATTTTGCAACCTGGATCCTTCAAACAAGTATCTCTGCAGGTCGGCCGTTCTCATCGGCATTGTTTATCCCTGGAGAACAGCGCTGCAGTTTATCGTATTGCCATTCACAGCTGAGAACCGCTTCCCTGGAGGAGAGGAGAGGCAGGCTGCCAGCCCGCTCCCCCTGCCTCTGCCCAGGCTGCAACCGAGCCGGGCAAGCCGTGCCGCCTTCGTGCTGGGACTTGCCGTGCTGATCCCAGTGGGAAATTACAGGCTCTGCCTGCTCCTTGGTCCAGGGGTGCTGCGTGCCCGGCTGCGATGATGGACTCGAGGCCACTTATACTCTTGTGTGAAGTAGAAATGAGGCGAAGCCTTAGCTCCGGATGGAGTGAGCCAGAGCTGCGGCTGGTGGAAATGAGGAACGTTCCCCTCACCGGCCTCAGCCCTGCTCTCCGAGAGCCTCCTGCGAGCGAGCAGTCGAGGCACCGAGCACTCGCTGTCCTCCGTTACCATCCTCGGCTCAGATCTGCCTGCACATACCAAACCCCACTGCTGAGGTTGCACAACTATTTCCATTAGAAGCCATAATTAAGGTCAAAAACTATTTCTATTATAACCCTGCTTTACTTGCTCAGAGCTTATTGAAAAATTCTCCTTTTACTCTAATTTTTTCCATGCCCTGAGCCCAGAGGCAAATTGGGAGTTAATGTTTAAATTAAGCCTATTGAGGAGCATCCGAGAAACGTGAGCAGCACACTGTCCTGCTCCTGCCACTGCTCCGGAAACAGGCTGCATCCCCAAACCAGCACCACGTCCCGCTCTGGAGCGGGGGCATTGCTAGATCTGAGCGGAGGAGAAAGCTGATTAATATTAAGCTGATTAATATGGGACCATTGTTTAGAGATACCCCACAGAGTATTTATATTAATTCCACACCAGCACCGCGCTGTGACCCCACGCACCGTGCCCACATGCGGATATTAGTGTAGCCTGAATATTAAAACCATTTCAAAATAATGAAATCTTGGCCACAGCCAAGATCAGAGCAGCGGCAGCCGATGGACCAAGTCCCCTGCCCATGCGGTTTGCTGACGTCTTTGCTCAGCCTGGTTAACCGTCCACAGCCAAAAGATGAACCAGCACAGAAACAATGTGGTCTCAAAGCAGCCGTAAGTGTTCTGGTCTGGCAGATGACCCGCTGCAGGGCCTTCAGTGCCGTGGGGCGGGAGAGGAGCTGTAGGAAGGTTACTGTCATCAGGAGCTGACATTTGGGGAGATCCTATCGCATCTGCTCTCTGTGGGGACATGGGGGTTGTTGCAATTAGTGTAATTTCCTTTAGGAATCTAAGAAAACACCAGTTCTCCAAATCTGCTGCAATTCCTACCCTTCCAGAAAGACAGGTTAGCAGCAGCCAGCCGGCTCCTCCAAACCACCTCTACTTGCAGACAGAATTTGTGACTCATTAAGGCAACAAATATGAACAAGATCAATATCACCCTCTTGGACAACTCCAGGTACTATTGGCACGGAAAAGAAATCATCTGATCTGAGGAGAAACATGCTCTGGGGCAAGACCCTGCAGGTATTCTGCGGGCACCAGGCAGCGAGGTGAAGATGAGCTAGTGTGAATGTGTAAGGGTGTTTTTTAGAGGAGGTCTCTACTCCAAAGGTAGTTTTTCCTTGCAGGAAGGCTGCTCAGGGGTGTCAGGTTGTGTGCAGGGACCGGGAGTTGGGCAGGCCGGTCTTATATGCATTAATCGCCTCCGTCTGCTCGCCATACGGGCTGCCACGGCCAGCCCTGGCGGGGAGAGGAATGCTTTTGTTAGCCCAGCGCACTTGGCAGCCGGGAGGGATCGCTGGAAAGCAAAGCGGGCACTTAACGAGCCGCGTCCTTCCATTATAATTAAAGCGAGACCTAGAAATCAAAGCTGTTATCTGCCTGCCCACACAACAGACGAGACGCTGCCCTCGGTCACCCCCAAGCTGGGGCCTGACCCGACCCGTGGGCTTTCTGCCCAGGGAACGGCTGTGGACGCGGGCCAGGGCTGCCGGCGAGCCCCTGGCACCAGCTGGTTTAATTTACAGGTAACCTGTCTCCAGCGCCGGAGAGCGGCCGTAGGGTGGAGAGGGACCTTTGGCTGTCAGAGATCAATAGTGACAAGCTCTCCCCTTTTTCCTCCCCAGACTTAGGATGCCGGGTCACCTTCAGCCGGGAGGAAAGCTGTGTTTTTTGGCAGTGGTTCCCAGAGTAAAAGGCACGAGCCTGGCTGCTCACACGCTGCCTTGTCGCATCCCGCAGTGGGGCGATCTTGGGGGATGCGGCTGGGCTTTACCCTCCTATGGAGTGGCAGCAGTGGTCCAACGGCTCAAGGGCAGCCTGACAGCAAGTTTTCATCCCAGTCACCTCAGAAGTTGCACACACAAGCATGGGGTGAGGAAAGAAGGGATTTAGCAGGGAAGACATCCCCCCCTGTTCAGCGTCCCAGGGGCACCAGCATAGCATCCTCCTGTCCACCAGGCCGGGATGGCTCCTTGTGCTGGGCCAGGGTCTCTATGGCTGCTGCAGAGGAGACCAGACCTGGCAGGACCTTCTTGTTGGATCAGTGTCTAATGGCCATGCTGGGGGGAACAGCCGAGCCGGGGACAGAGGGGTGAAAGGGCAATGACTGACTCACAAACCACCCAGTCACCAGAACCAAATTCCCCTTCTAACAAGGCATGGAGCAAACAAATTATCTTTGTTGTTAGGAAATCTGTAAGCACTTATCCTTATAATTACCATCTGTGGTTTTACCATTCAGGTAAAGTAGCAGCAGCAGCTCTGATACGGGTTCGGCTCAGCCCTGCGAGCTGCTAATCAAAACCAAACCGTTTGCCTTCAGGTTGAAGATGATGTCAAACTTGATTGAACGTCCACCTTTGATGGCTTTACCTGAGACCTAACAACATCTGTGTCCTACTCACAGTAGCTCTGAAAGGTGATACGTGTGGAAGAACGAAGCTGCCTGCCATCTGCGCCCAGAAAGGGAGCAGCCAGCTCCGACCAAAACATCACAGCTTCAGGAATCAATAAAACACAATTCAAAAAAAAAATAAAAAAAGTGTAAACAACAGAGACCAAAGCCCAAAGAGCTGGTCAGAAGATTTATATGCAGCTTAGTTCAAATTTCTGTAATCTATTTAAATTAATAGCCACGTCCCATGCTAAATTGCTTCCAGAGACCAACAGCTTCCAGGTTATTTTTTTCTTTGCAAGGGAAGCACAGAGGGGGACCTCGCCGAGAGCTCAGCAACATGGTGCAACTCATCCTCCAAGGGCTGAAGCCTGGGTGTGCAAGGAGCTTGGACACGGCGGTGAGCTGGATAGGTCTCCCTTAGCCGCTGCCCAGCACCTCCCTGCAGATGAATGCACTGGGAAGCTGGTCTGGGGTTGCTGCGCTCGGGAGCGGGGCTGGGTGCATCCTCCCACGGCCGGATCCCACTGCGCCCTGCTCAGCCGATGGTGTGAGGGAGCCCTGTCCCCACCGCGCCACATGCTCCAACGCTATCTGGGCTTGCCCAACATTTTCCATTTTAAGATCTTCCCTCAATTCCTTATAACCGTGCCAGTGTTTAGCTGGAGTTTTCAAAAATAAGAAGATCCCCTGGAGCTGGGGGCACAACCCAGGCCAGGAAGATTTCAACAATGTGCCGAATGAGGTCCTGGAAAATGAAGATGGCCAAATTGAGAAATTCTTGCAGCCGCTTCAAGGAGAAGCTCAAATGCCTTCGCGTTTGTGGCAGAGAGCTGAATTTCCCCAGGGTGCTACAGCAATTTTCCCAGTGATAATTCTTCCAAGTTGTGCAATATTTTAAGCTTCTGAAACTCCTGGGTCGCCCGTGCCAAGCGAGGAGCTCGCGCTTGCTGACTGGCAACTCTGTGGATTTATCCAAGCCCCAAAATGGGGATGCAGGGGGGAGCTGAGCTCTCTCTGTGCTTGCACCTTGCAGCAGCCAAGGGGACTTACATCGCCTGGTGCAAACTCTCCCATCCCAGGCAGGGAGCAAAGGGAGAGGAAAACTGCACAGAGCAAAAGAAAGGGAGGAACGTGCCAAAATAGGGTCCAGGGAGGGCTTGGGCTCGGTGGGGGGAGGCAGGCGGGGGCAGGAGGGGTGCCGCAGAAGTGCTCAGGCTGGATCAAGGGATCCTGAGCCTCCCGAGTTGAGAAGGCAAGGCCATTTGTCAAATACCACCTCTTATTGGTGCTAGAAAGAAATATTTAACTCCCTGTGGGCCAAATGCCTGGTGTCAGCACGTACAACTTACACAAAATGGAGCAGCATCAGAGTACCAAGATCAGAAACTCCAGCCAGCTCTCACCCCGTGCCTGTAAGCTCTCGGGAAGGAAGGTATTCACAAAAGAAACGATTTAGAAAGGCAGAAGTTGTCTTCTCCCTCTTTCCGTCACACACATGGTATCTCCACACAAACCCCCACCTGAGCATGGTTTGATTTTAACTCATTCTCTCTACCGCATCCCACCTCTGGCAGAAACCAAACCCTGGGAATGAGAGCCCCAAAAGCTGAAAGCAGGAAAATCTCCTGGAAAACATTACACAACCCAGTGCTGTTGCGACACGTCTGAGGTATAATAAACAAGGTGCTCGACATACCAGCAATACCACCGCTCTGCCCTGCGTCACTGCCACCCACTTGCAGGAGACTTTTCTTGTCTGTCCCCAAACCTCTTCTGAGCCTTAAGAGCCAAGCTGAAATCCTGCCCCAGCGTTATCCTGGTCACCCAGCCCCAAGGAACCACCATCCTCAGAGGGAGGTAATGGCCCTGGGAAAGTGGTGTTGCATGGATTTGTTTCACAGCATAACCTGCTCATCTGGGTGAGACGTCTGCCGAGGTTTCACTGATACCATTTCTGTCTACAAGCATGGTAACCGCTCTTATTGTGGATGGTGAAAGACCCTTCCGTGCACCTTGGCTACTTCAGGGAGTGCAGAGCCGCGCATGGCACCTGCCAAACCCTTTGTCCCACAGCATCCCTCTCCCTGAGGCCGGGAGCCAGCGCCAGGAGAGCAGATCAACTGGCTGAGGACAAAGAGGTTACCCCCTCTCAGCACAGCCGCTCTAAATAAACTACGTCCCACAGATTGTCATCTGAGGGTAATATTTTAACCACAAACTATTATTATTTATCCTTTATAGAGGCAGGCAGGTGCTGGAGGCACTTTACAATGAGTCATTACCGTGTAAGTTATGGCCGGGGGGATCAAGGCACTCGGTGGCACCGAGAACCACTGTTACTCTTCCCTTTGGTGTTAACTGGGAGATCCCCTGCAGAGAAACCCCCCAGTTTCTCCATGTTCCCCTCGCAGCCTTTTAACAAGCCCTTCCGACAGGCACAGCTTCTCCTCCTGCTTCTCACTGGTGACCCCTGGAAGGACCATTCCCCAGCTTCGGTGGCCATCAGCACGGTGCTAGTCACAGCCGCCCCCCCAGGAAGGATGGGCTCCCCGTGCCCCCCCAGGAACAGGCAGCTCGCAGGCAGCAGCCTGACAGTTTTGCAGTCCTCGTTCAGGCGCTGCCAACCCCGGGAATGGGGGATGCTGCAAATGCCCCAAACTGAATGTGCACTGAGGGGGGTGGCCACTGGCCCGTCACGCCAGGCTGGAGGGGGAAAGCAGCCTCCCGTCACCTTGGCTGAGGTGGAGCAGGGTAAGCAGGTGGCTCGGCACCCTAGCCCATCGCTCGTACCGATTCACCAGGGGAAGGGAGGCTTCGGGGATGGATGATGGGGGGAGAGCATGCTCTGGCAGCCAGCCCCGTGCTGGTCAGCATCAGGCTCCCTATTCCACAGCCCCAGACACTGGCAAGTTTGTTCCTGGAAATATTTGTAAAATGTACACAACTCTCTTAATAAGTCCCACATGACACGCTTTTTAAAAAAACCACCAAAACCAACAAAGCGTCAATGTTTCCTTCGAACTAGTATCATGCTAATGCTGAGCAGCAGCGAGCGGTGGAGGACGGTGGATTTACAGCAAAGGTGAAAGGAGCAAAACCCCTGGGTTTTGGTCCCAGCTCTGCCACAGACTTGCCCGTGCCAGAGATGTCTGAGCTCCCCCCCCCCACTGTCCTGTGCCTCAGTTTCCCCAACCAAAACAGCAGAAGGGAGGCCAGGAAGCGTGTCCATACCCACGAAGATCTGGTGGAAAGACGTGTGAGGAAAGAGCACATTACTGATAACTGTCCAGGGATGTCTGCAAGCCCCAGCAAAACCCCACTGGCAGCAAGGTGTCCGGGAGAGACAGCCCCGCCGCGCACAGGGCCTGGGCTCAGTCAGGGTCTGGTGCCTCGCAGGGGGACAGTGGAGGCTGCAGAAAGCTGTCTCGAGGGATAATCCCGAGTGCCTGCCACTATGCCAATGGCCAGGGAATCGGGGAGAGGAGCTATTTCAGTCTCCTTTATCGGCCTGAAGAAACCATGTGAGCAGCAGGGTCCCCGCTGACAGCTTCCCCAGCCTCCTTGCTGCTGTTCCTCCTGCAGCAGCCCCAGGAGGACCGGCTTTGCCCGGTGCTTCCCCAAAACAGGCAGCATCCCCCCTGCCCCAGAGGACTGGAAGGGGAAGACACCCAGCTGAGGTCACCCCGAGGGGCTTGGCCCCTCTGGCAGACATTTGCCCTACTGAACTACCCGAGGCATAAGGTTCAATCCCCAAATAAACCCCTCCAGGAAGCAATCAGGAAAAGGCTTATACACTCTGGAAAGACCCTCTCCATGCCAGAGAGCATCCTGCCACTCAGCTCAGCCTCCAGCACTGGGTGTCAAATATCCCACAGTGAAAACACCGCCACCCCCTTCCCCCCAGTCTTTTCACGCCACGTGCCTCCTTCCACATTATCACATCGGCACGAGCCGCTTCACCCCGTTTGCTAAAAGCATCTCAATGCGAGGCCAGTGCGGCTGGCAGCTCCGGACTCACATCTCTCACACCGCTGGTTTCCCAGCTTTTACAGGGTGATGGCTGTGTGGCTCCCGGACAGCCGAGTCGCACCCTGCCACGATGGCTTTCACTGGCACAGGGAGCATTGACTGTGGGTAACACCATGGCTCTGCTGGGCTCCCAGATCCCAAGAAGTCCAAGGCTGACAATTTGCATTCAGGAATGGTAATACCTTGATATTTCCAATATTTTGGTCCTGTAAAGAAAACACATCTGATGTGGAGTCATTAATATGTAATAAACGCAACCCCACTGCGGTGCTTTGACAGCCACCGTTTTTCAGAAAAGAGTGACTCTTCTGAACAGATTTTAAACCCAGACAAGCTTTTTCCTGGCAGCTGCCAGAAACTGGGATTTTAGGAGGTTTCACCAGCTCGCAAGACTTCAGAGGTGCCTTCGCCAAGGAGCCATCCGCCTTCAAACCTCTATAAAGGCACGAGCAAGTCCTGCTGCTGGCTCAGAGGGCATGACTGGGATGCCGGCAGCATGGTAGGGTCATGCAGGTGGGCAAGCTGCATTGGGGGGCACTCACCCCACAGCCCCCTGAGTGGGCTGGTGGCCTTGCAAAAAGGGGTCCTGCAGCCCTAACCCAAATGGATGGCACCACCCACCAACCTGGAGGTCTGGTGAGTTTGGGTTTGGGGATGCTGCTGCAGGGTTAGATATTTATTCCTGGAGTCTTGGGTTTTTTTCTTAATTCCGGAGACCTGGTTTCAGTCTGCAGGCTGACACTGGTTTTCGGCGCAGACATCAGGCAGCACAGCTCTTCCCGCATCAGCTCACACCTGCTTTGCAAAGCTGCTCTCCATCCAACACACACAGCCTGTTTGCAAGCTATGCGTATGTTTGCGTAACCTCGGGTTTTTTTGGCTGGAAACCAGACTTTTGGGAGGATTTCTCAGGCTTTCAAAACTCATCATGGTGCTGGGGCCATGAGTACGTGTGCTCTAACCACACAACGTGACGGGCAGGAGGAAGGAGCGGTGGCCACAGGAGGGAAAGATGGGTCTGTCCATGCTGTGAAAGCAGACTTTTTGGGATCACACCTTGCTTTTTTTCTCTCCCCTGAGATATTTTCTTTCAAAGACCATAAAAAGGTATTGGATATTCTTTCAAAGATGCTCAGGAGAGCGAGCAGAAGGAAAGCCAGCCTGCACTGTGGCTCTGTGGATAACTGATTGCTTTGCTCATTTTGGTCTGACCCAGAACAAATATGTTTCATTTTTCCAATGAGCTGGTAAAAAAATATAGTCCCCTTATTTCTAGTTTACTTAGAGCTTGTTTTTTTTTTTTTCTTTTATTCCCTTTTAATGCAGGGCAATTTCAGAAGAAAAAGCCAAAATAGCAATTTGAAAAACCACTTTTTAGGGCTTTCTTATTCTTGTCAATACAATTTTCCCTGCTCAGCCTGATTTCACAAATAATTTCAGTCACCTTGAAACACCTTTTTTTGGCCCTTTCACTGCTCGCCACAGTCATCCTGCCCAGCTGCGGTCCCCAGCATACCCCAGCCAGGATGCGATGGCCCACCAGCACCTCCCGCACAGGATGCGGCCAGCAGCGCGGTGCTCCCCTCAGTGCTAGGATTGCTCTGGCTGCTCGGCTCGATGCCGTTTCCCTAGCGAAAGACGCTTCAGACTAAAGCCGAGATGTGGTTTGCCAAAATATTTGACAACACGGAGCGCTGCTTGGCCAGGCGCCAAGAGCCCCATTTCAAAAGTGAAATTCGGCATGCTCCAGCCCCGGGAGCCGTTCCCACGCAGCCGGGGAGGGTGACGGCAGCACCCGGGGATGGGGATGTGGCAGAGGGCCCATCGACTCCTTGTTTTGACCGCGGCAGAGGATGAGTGTGGCCACAGCCCCCAGAGCTGTGGGAGGCAGGCTGCACCTCTCCTGCCCAGACAACAGGATCAGGGTGCTGCTAGCACCCAAGCACCCTCTGGCAGGACACCAAGAGCTTGCCTGTGATGAGGCATGGCTCCGGGGCAGCCTGCCCTCCTCCAGCACGGCTCCTGGCTGCAAACCCACCTTGGCAGGGCTACTGCCGGCTGCCAGGTCCCACTGGCTCCAGCACAGTCCACAGCTGAGACGCTGGGCTGGGCAAACGAGCCCTTGCTGCATGCCAACGTTTTCCCCGCCCTCACAGGTGGCTTGGGAGGTCTGTGCCAGGCTGTCAAACGGTCCTGGCATGGCACCGTTCGCTGGTCCCTGCTTGGGAGCTCTGTGCCATATGCCCTTCTCACCTCGGCTTTCACAGGACACCCCCCTGCCAAGAGCTATGGCTCAGGTGAGGAGCAGAGCATGGTGGGCAACAAGGCTGCCATCGGGCAGGAAAACCCCCTCATGTTGCTAAAAAGGGTAAGAACAGCTCAAAACCCCTGTGGCAGGAAGGCAGGAGAAAGGCCAGGACAGAGCCACGCTGCTTCTTTCGTTTGTAACTTGGTAAGGATTTAATGGTGGGTAAATCTGTCGCATGGACCTCATCTTTCCACCCGCACTGTGAAGTGCTGAGCACACATCAGGGTGCTGTAAAACTAACTCATAATAAAAAATAAGGTCTTCCAGGATGAAAGACGAACGCGTTATCCTCAGCATGGGAAGTGTGATACAGGTGAGTGGTATATTTGGTAGGCATCCCTGCCTTACCCGCACTTTCTCCTCCTGCCTTTGCTGCGTAAGGTGTTGGGGACACCTCCTGTGCTTGACCACCTCTGCCCGGGCTGTTGTCCCTCCATCACAGCCCGCACGGGATGTCCAGAGCTGCAGCGGCTGCACGGAGAGATGCTGCCCATTGCCCTCCCACTCCTCCCCAGCCTCTGCTCTCAGGGTGGCGGGGTTTGTTTGTCTGCAACCCAAATGATCCAGCCTTCATTTGCATCACTTCGCCTTTGTGCCAGAAAGAGAACAACAAAATTAAAGAGCAAAGCACTGCAGTAAATACAAATATAAAAGCGGCGAGCAGCATCCCCGGCAGCAGTAACACATGTCCAAGAACTCCAAATCCCGGTGCAGAAAGACAGCGCTTCTGGAAAGAGGTAGCAGAAAAGAGGAAAGTCTTTTCTGAGATCCCTGAAGCATAAATCCCCGATTTGAGCTATGAAGTAGAGCATTAGGATGGGAAAAAAAAGCCCAGCCCTTTGCCAGTATGCTGATGTTCATGAAAAGAATAAATATCTGGAAGGAGAGTGGCTGTTATTGCTGGAATAACACAATCACAAAGGAACACACCGCAAAGAATTACACTGGAACTAAGAGGGATGGACGCTCGCTCTGTACGCAATTAAGCATAGCTGTGAGTCAGGGAAACGCACATTTTTCTGGAAACATTGTGCTTCTCCATAGCACAGAAACCACCTCCTGGACAGCAGGATAAAGTAAAATAATAATAATAAAAAAAAGAAATGAAAAAAGGGAACAGAAATCTGCAGTATCATAACAGAAATCACAGATCAATGCGTTTGCCCTAGGAAATGAACAGATACAAATCAGGACTTGGCAGCTAAAGGAGTCTCACAAACAAAGCAGAAACAGCTCAAAAGGGAAGGAACAAAACCGAGAGGGAGAGGAAGGGAAGAGGGAGCAGGCTCTGGAGCAGACACCATCAATCTGCACATGTGGAGAAGGAGTCAGCAGCGGTACCTGCCTCCCGACCAGCAAAGGCTGCACATGTAAAGAGGGAGGACAAACAGCCCTGAGAAAATACAGATGATTTGCTTCCAAGGGTTTTTTCTTGCCAAAATTTACAGGCCTGCAGTTCTCAGTTAATAGATGGAGCTCCCCTTAGAGCTTCTAATGGAAGAGGCTGAAATGAAAACCACCCGCTCCCTGAGGGAGAGGGGGGTCAGATCCAACAGCCTGCGCGAATGTGTTCTGCATCATCTCTGCCGGGACAGACCCCTGGACACCTCATCACACGCCCTGAGATAACGAGCTATGTGGAAGTGGGAATGTGGATTTTTAAATTAAAAAAGAAGAAGAAACCGCCTCGCACAAAGGGATCGTCACCAGAAGAGCGCTTAGGAAATCCCAGCTTCCCAGTGTGCCCCAGGCGTGTGGGGGTTTTGCTTCTTCTCCCCGGGACAGCTCCTGCCTGCCTGCTGGTGAATCCCATGGGATTTCTGTGCCTCATCTGTCTGCAGGGTGGAGAGGATAAATCCATTAAAACCGTGCAGGTTGGGCTATGCAGGGGGCTGCCTCGCCACAACATGGAGCAGCGCATGCTGTAATTCACCCAAGGTTTTAGCCTTCCAGCTCTGCTCCCCAGCAAAGAGGTTTCACTGACAATTTTAAAAGAACGGGGGCGGGGGGGGAACCAGGAAATAAATGTATTAGCATGGAGAGCTGCTCATATTTCACTTCAGTTCCCATTGAAATGAGGGGGGGAGGGAAGATCACTTCCCTCCCAGCTGGGCTCCCCTGGAGAGCCGGTGCACCTTCCTCAGGGTGATGCTCTGCCGGGTGGGCAGGGGGACTCGGGGATGGCGGCCAGTGAGCTCCATGCCTGCCACAGCTCAGCACATGCTGGGCATCTGGAGGAGGCACCCAGCCAGTGGCGACCCCAAACTCGCTGTAATCAATAACTCTGCCTCGACGGAGACGCGCTCCCAGACCGGCACAGGCTGGCAGGCAGCAAATGATGTGATGGTACAAAGAGGGACCCCAGCAGCTATTAAACACAATAGGCAGCAAACTCCTCCATCGATATTCTGGACACACAACCTAACTCATGCCATAAATCACTCCCGATAACACAGAGAATACAACCTTTGCAGAATTGGCGAGGTGTCGCGCAGCTCTGTGGGCAGTGTTAAATGCAAACTGTTTAATTAACGGGATTACATATTTGCAGTTCACCTGCATATGCCCTGTGTTGTCAGCCTGTTCTCAAACATCTGAGGCAGGATGTGGCAGAGCCTCAGTGCTGAGCAGGGCACTGATGGATGTAAAGTGGTGATGGAAAAACAAGGCACCACAGAGGAGCAAGGAGGCTGGAAGCAGAGCAAGGTCCAGTTGGCCCATCAGCCGGGCTGCAACACCAGCTTAAAGTCAGCAGACAGAGTGGGAAGGGGCTGATCCTGCCCCTCGCATGCTCCCCATTTGCACATCTAGACCCTCCTGTCACCTACAGCCCTTCTAACCGCCCCAGCCAGTCCTTTCTCCGCTGGCACCCGATGGGCAGCAGAGCTGGAGAGGGGAAGGGCACCAGGACAGATTGACGCCCACACTTGGCTCCCGGGGGACAAGGGGGCCGTAAAGGTGATTTATCTACCAGACCAAAGACAGGAGAGTGAGCTCCCGCGGAATTGGGAATATACAGCACAGTGTCACCAGGAAAGACCGAGCATAACCCAGGAGTGAAAGTGGCACGTGGGACCAGAGGGCACGCCACGCAGTAGAAAGGCACATGCAACCGTATATATAGTATGGTGCACGCATATTTAATGTATTTGCTTGGCAGATGGAATAACTTTGTTAACAGACTATTTAAATTCCTGAGGGGGTACCTGTAACTATTAGAAATTGATTTTATGAGCCTGTTATACAAACATTACTCTTCAAGGTCTAAAGCATATTGAAATTCTTCCTGTTCTCTCTCAAACAGATGGTGCTAGGAATTTTTCTAAACCTACTCGTATCCATAAATACTACCTGCCAATCCCTTTTGCAAGACAGAAACCATCCTAATTAGAATGGTAAGCCCCTGCCATCTTTTCCTCATCACACAGTTACTATAAAAATGCTCCAGAATAGGACAGTCTTGGCAAACCCCTCCCCAGGCGAGTGACTGTGAGTATTCCTCTACGTTTGTCATGATTAGACAGAATAAAAAGAGCTTTGGTGCCATTCACAAGACCTGGAAACAAGGCAGAGCAAGCATCTGGGATGGCGGCAGGAGCAGGCAGTAATGGAGGGTTAAAGCCAGGTAGGGATGGAGGTGCAATGTCAGCAGGATCATACCTCCAACCCCAGGTTCAATAACACACCCGGGTCTTCAGAGCATACCAAATTGCAGAGAATTTTATGTGGAAGTGGGGAAAAAAATAATCCCCTACAACAGATTAAAGGGCTTGAGGGATTGATTTCTGAGGAAAAATTAAAAGAGCTCAATTTATCAGGCTTGACTAGTCATCAGCCAGGAGCAGGCATCAGGGTCAGGGGAGCTCAGCGAGGAGCCACAGGCACCCAGGGTATTTGCACACCTCCAGGAGCTGCCTTCTGGGTTGTTATAAGCAGAGGCAAAGGGATCAGGGGCAGGTTAGTAGCGTAAATACAACTCCAAGCTCCTTTGGGTACCACCTGCTTGTATCTGTGGCTGGCTTGGCGGGTGTTCGACTAGAAATGAAATTTTGCTCACCTAGAGATCTTTCGGGGCTGGCAACAGATTCATTTAATCAAGCGGACAGATTTGTTGCAGGACAAAATTAATTTTGTTCTGGGTAAGAAGTGGAGGTAGTTGAGGGAGACGAGGGCTCCTATTCAGGGGAAAGAAACAATAGGTGGTGCGATAAGGTGCCCAGCCTCGCAGCATGAATAGCAAACTCTGCAGCTCAGATAGGCCACCGGATATTTTTTTTTTCTTCACTATACTGCCATTCATGAACAACATCAAGCTCAAATACGGTCATAAAGAGCATTCACTGAATGGAAAAAAATCATTAAAAATTGTGGTCTCTTCCTGGACAACTCAGTAACAGAAAGTGCCAGCTACATTTGCTGAATAAATTGCTTGCAGGGAATAGTTTTTACTAGCTCTAAATGGGATGAAATTAAGCGTAGGGGAATGAATGCCAAGTACCACAAAACTATTCCTGGGTGTGAGAGGTACGAGGCGGGGAGCAGCCTCTCCAGGCAGACCTCAACAACAAGTCTTGCCCAGCCCCCCCGGTACCCAGCTCTGCTGGGCACCCCGCGGGTCTGGGGCGGCTGGGTCTGAATTTGGCACTTCCAGGTCTCATCAGCAGAGGGCGGGGGCTGGCCACGGAGCCGAGGGCTCGGGCCACCAGCCTGGGCAAGTGGGCAGCAGCCTGGGGGGGCCCCCGGGGGCCCCTCAACAGCAGGTTTTGCCAGGTGTCTCCCTGCCTGTCCCAGCCCTGTGCGAAGGTTGCAGCGGACTGGCTGGATTTTGGAAGATGGCAGGTCTTGCGCGCATGGGAGAGGAGCAGAGTTTGCAGGAATAAGACCACCTTTATTCCTCTTTTTAGCTGCCTAAACAGATGCTGATGGCTTCCCTGGTCCCCCGCTGCAGCCGCCACCCCCAGGCTCCCACCCCTGGTCCATGCTCAGAGCTGCCTCCCAGCCTGTTCCCTGCACTGAGAGCGGAGGCAGGCCTGACACCAGCAACAGATGAAGATCTCCAACCAGTTAATTTTCTAGGATTTCAGGGCAGGGAAGAGAAGAGGGTCTTATTAAAGCAAAGAAAAAGCAAAAAAATCCCCAATTTATTTGCTTATTCCATCTGCTGTCTTGTTTGCCCAGCTCAAAGCAGGGGCTGCCACAGGCTGAGGGCCGGTGCCTGGTAAACAGACGTTTTAAGGATATTTTACAAACTATCCTCTGTAGAGGCAGCGGTTTTTTCCCTTTCACAGCCATTAAGGCACAGAGCAGCACAGGGCAGGGTGCATGCGGGGCCCAGGCACCCTGAGCAAGGACCCCCCCACCCCGCACAGCGGTAACAGAGGCTGTCCAGCCTGCCCTGGCACTGTTTGCCGCTGGACCCCAGCCCCACCAGCACCTCCAGCACAGGAACACATGACGCGAGATGCCTGCAGGGATTCCCTGAGCTTTGGCCCATGGGTGAAAGGCATCTGTGCAGCTTGCAGGGAGCAACCTGGCGAACAGAAGATCCTGCCGTGCCCCTGGGGCGATGGTGCATAGCAAATCGCCACAGACAGGAGACTGTAATGCAACCCAGCAGCAGCAGAGAGCCAGCGTCGTTCTTGGCTGGATGCACAGACGCTTTGTGCTACAGAACAGGGAAGTAACAAACCCTGGCTGGGCAGGAAGGCAAGGTGGAGGTCCAGGCACCCCTGTGCAGGGAGGGGAGGCACAAGAGGAGACCAGGCACATCAGCCTCAAGATCTGAGGGCAAGAGGAATGCAGCAGCGCTGGCCAGGTGCCACCCCTCTCTCCCCTGCCAACTTGTAAGCACGGGGACTGGGAATCTCTTGGGAAGCAGCTGGAGGAGGATGGGTACAGGTGAGGGCCAGAGGACCTTGGTGCAACAACTATCCTTCAGCCCTTTGGGGTTTTTTGACCCGACACAGGTCCTGGCTGCCTCTCAGGGCCACTGTGTATCTTGGGGGGTCCAGGCAGATGGCGCACCCACATAGCCCTGCTAGCCCAGGCAAGGAATTGGACAGCTGGAGGGCTTCAAAGACCATCTCAGATGTCCTCAACCTAAGGACTTCAGTGGCTTCACATCCTAAGCACCGCCTGTTCCAAAACAAATTCACCACCAGCCACATCACACCTTGCTGCCACAACCAGCTGTGAAACTGTGACACTCACTGCCTACCCCCAAATCTTGCTCTTTCCTTGGACAGGAGGAGACTCCACTGCTGGAGGTTCCTGCTTGCGGCCACCTCTGGATGCCTCTGAGCCAGGATCACCCCATGGCTGGGGGACACTGATGGGAGGTGCTGTGCAAACCTGGGGTAAAAGCACAGCTCTGGATCCAAACAAACTTCCCCAGGAACTGGGACCAGTGGCAGGGACATGCTATGCTGGAGGTCAGGGAGCTAAGAAGAGCACCCAGGCACCTCCCCACCAGCCCCACAGCAGGGGGAGGCAAGTGCCGAGCATTTCCATCACGCTGCTATGGCACTTACAGAATCAGCCAAACGGTTAAAGAGGCTGGAGGGTTTGATTTAAATAAATAATAATAATTTAGCTTCCAAATTGCTTCCACATTGAGGTGCTTCAGGCTTTGTGCAATGCAATAAAAGCCATCTCTAAAAACAACAAAACACACACTAAAATGTTATCAGAAAAACACTACTCATTAAAATTAACAATTAAAACAAATTAGAAAGGCTTTACTGACATGGAGGGGGAGGAAGAGCATCCAAATGAGCAAAAATGCCTGGTAATTTTTAGTCACTGATAAGTAAAATAATGGTCTCATTTAGTACTGATTACCTAGAATTATTTAATTTTATTTCAAATTATTCAATTTTTGGTTGAAGTTACCTAGTAATTTTTAATTACCGATACATAATGCAATGACGAATGAGTCTTATTTACCTCTGTCTGCACAGAAGCATGCAAGAAATCAATAGGCATTTCTGGCAAATTATTAAGTGGCTTGATTAAATGACAGGAATGTTTTCCCATTAGCGGGAATTGCTGAGCCCCAGCCCAGGATGAACACGGGGGCTGGACGTGGGGTAAAAGGAGAAGCCAGAGCAGCTCAAAGGGACAGACACCTGGAGCACCAGCCTGTAGAGGCAGCTTTTGGGAAGCGATGGGGTCGTAGCTGGGAAAAGGCAAACCCACCCTGCCACGCTCAGGAAAGAGGCATTCGGTCCATTTTTAGCAGAGAGCAGGCTGAGCCACAGACTCTTGGCTGCCTCATTGATTTTTTCCTCCTAATGGAAACAACCTGCAGGACTGAAAATATTTGCAAACTACTCAGGTCAAAAGAGGGAGCAGCAATAACAACAGGGGTGGAGGGGAGGCTCTTCCAGGGCAGAGTCGTGCTGCGCCTCTTTCCCAGTGTCTCTAGGATGTTTTCTTTTCCCTGGGCATGCTGCCTATTTTATCTTTTTTTCCCTAATCCTTAAGCAAGGGCATTCCCTGGGTATTTGCCCCACACGGACCAGCCTTGTTAAAGAGATGAGGTTGGAAAGGGTCAGAGGAAGAGGAACTAGCTCTGTCCTTAACCCGTGTGTGGCTCTAAACAGCCAAAAATCACCTCTCATCACCTGCTAGAGAGCTCATGCCTCGTATCAGGGCCAGCTTAGGCAACACGGCGAGGCAGGATTACAGCTCAAAATGAACTTGATTAACCAGAGACAGAGCCAGCAAAAACAGGAAGGTGTTCACCAAGTGCAATGTTCAACCAAGCAAATATGGGGCAGCGGGAGGAAGCCTAAATACATGCAGGGAGAAGCTGCCAAGGTAGCTACTCCACAGAAAAATGCTGGGGGATGCAACAGATCGCAGGCTGAACACAAGGCAGGAGTGTTGTACTGCAGCAAAATAAGTCAAAGATTAAAAAAGGAACATTGTTGGGAGATATAGAAGCACCTTGCCTCAGTGCCCTCCCCAGCATTGCCGGTGAATATGCCCCATTTTGGGTGCCACCGTGTAACGGAGGTGGGAAATAAACAGCACGAGCATGGCCAAGGACAGCAAGACCTGCCAGAGATCTGCAAAGCCATTCGGAGCAGCTGTCTGACGGGTCGGCCGCCCCGCGGGAAGGAGATGGGAGGCAGGTGTCCGGGCCCCCCGGGTGGGGGGATGCTGCAGGGAGGAAGGGGCTCACCTGTGCTGAGCAAGAAACAGTAGGCTGAAGCTGCAGGGAGGAGAAACTCAGTTTGGATGCAGCACACTCAGCTGCAAAGTCCATCAGGAATCCCATCTCCATCCCAGAGGGACTGAGAAACCTCCAGCAAACGCAGCAGGAGCTCAGCTGGTCCTGCCTCGGTGCTGGGCTGGAGCCCTGGCAGCCACTGGTCCCCCGCAGGGGGCTGGGGAGGGGACAGGGTGCCTCCTCCCTCACCACCCCACAGTCACACAGACCCACCTCGCCCTGCCCAGCGCTGCCAGGAGAGCTCAGCCACTGGAATGCTTTCAGCGGTCACTTCTATTACTTTTTTTTTGAAATGAAAGGAATAGCTGTGAAACACATGATAAAAATCTATAGCTTTCCCCGCCGGCTTGCAGATAGAGTCCCATGACTGTTCATATTAGAAATTCAATTCCAATCAGTGTATTGGCAGGAAAGGATTAGGGTCTGAGCCAAAACACGTTCATCCTGGCCAGTGCCTTTCCTGAGCCTCCACATGCTCCACCAGCCGCTCCAGTACTTACCGAGGGCCCACCTCAGGAGCCGGTTGCTGGAATGGCTCTGTATGGCACTTGGCTTATGCCAGCACCCAGTGATGCCCTGTGGAGGGTGTGGGCACATTCCTCGGTGATGCCTCCACATGCCCAGGCTGTGCCTGCCTGCCTCCCTCCTTCCCTGCAACTCCGTGGTGCTTGGCTGCCCAGGAGCTCAGTGAGCCCTGAGGCTGCTGCTCTGTTCCTCTGCTGCACAAGCAATGGGGCCTGGCGAGTAAAATCCTTAACACTCCCTCCAACCCTGTTTCTGCTCCCCCCCAGTGCCCCATCTTCTGCAAGGAGCAGTCCCTACATCAAGATCCATATGGACCATGTATCATGCAGTAACCAGGATCTTGCAGACATCAGAGGTCTCCAGGACCCCCTTCCAGCAGCTTTGGAGCACTGTCCCATCGAGTGTCCCAGTGGCACTCCAAAGCTGCTCAAGACACCAATGAGTGCACATCTCATTGCGTTCAGGTGCCTCACTGCAAAGGAGATACTGGAAACAGTCAGGAGTGGAGGATTTCAAGCCATCAGGTTTTTTAGGAGCCTGGAGATAAAACTGAATAAAAATGAGTAAGGTAGAGGCATTACCCACAGGGTCTTATCTGATCTGGCATCCAAAGCTGCTATTGCCTCCACTTCCCTATCTCGAGGAGTTTTTTAAACGTGCATAGCTACAAATCACCCCCTTCCAGTTTAAGTGTCAAATTAAATCAAGACAAACGTTCCCCTGTTCCACATTTCCTTTGGTCCTTGGCTAAGCCCTGCAGCCCTTTCCCAAACCTCCACCTCCCACAACTGGCACAACCCCAAGCCTTTGCCTTGGGAGACATCTTCAGCCTGAACTTCCCATCACTCTGGCGCACGTAACTGCTCCACCGCCAGCCCCTCTTTTCAGCAAGAAAGTTGCTGAAGACTTTTTGCAAAAGGTTTGCTGTCAAGCTCTTCCAGTCACCGGCTTTAAGCCCATAACCAGAAAAAGTCAGGCAAAGCTGGAGCTTGTCTTGGCATCCAGCTCACTCTGCGTCAAGGGTGGACACTTGTGGATGCAGCAAAGCTCTACCAGGACATATGGCTAATTCCAAAGACAGAAAGCTAAAAACTGATAAGAAACTCATTTTTACACTAACACATGATTAATGTGTGGAACTCATTGCCATAAGATACAATGAGGCAGAGAGTTTTGTAAGATTTTAAAGATGATCTGACATTTATGCGGCTAATAGAAGTTTCTGTAGCTCCGTGAGTCAAGGTAGATAAAAGGAAGATGCCTGGAGGGGAGATAAGGCCATGTGCTTCAGAGCATAAGCTAATGACTAATAGCAAAAGACAAAGAAGAAAGCACCCCTGGGAGGCTGGGTTTTTCCTGTGTACCAGGTGTTTGCTTGTACCTTCTCTGAAAGTCCTGGCACATGTTACTGCAAGATCGGATATGCGACGAGCTGCATCCCAGGCTTGCCCCAGGACAGCAACTCCCCTGCTCCTAATTTTCTATGTTTTGTTTTGGTTTTAAATTAGACCCAGATCTCTTAAAGCCCTGAGAAGCCTCTATCATTAATCCTCCTGACACACAACCTGGCCACTTGCACTGGAAATCATTGCTCAGGGCTTGGCAGGGCTCCAGGCAGAGGGGACCGAGTGCTGACTCACAGGGGCCCCAGGGATGCTGACACCACAGGCAGGCACCAAGGATGCCAGCATAGCTGTGCCTGCTCTGGCCACCCTCCACCCAGCAACACACTGCACAGAAAGATTTTGTCTGAGCAAGAGTGTGATGCTGCCGGGACCGTGCCAGCTGCTGGAAGGACATGGGTGACTGGCAGGACAGACAGGTGCATCGCTGGCTGGGCTGGACCCCATCTCCACAGAGGGGATGGCAGCCCCCTGTGCGCTCAGGTACCCCCACTTTGATGGCAGCTGCAAAGCACAAGGCCAACATGCCACAGGTTCAGGCGGCACAGCAGTGACTCATGAGCCTCTCCTCTGTACCAGACAGTTAGGAAACATCACATATCCCAGGCTGGAGCTGAACCATAGGCACAACTCTGTAAATATGCCCATGCTGGGTATGGCAGCACTGGGGCTTTGTGTGCAATAGCAGCCACGTGCTCCCACATCCCGTCACTGTGCCCTTCCACCACGCAGTGATATTGCCACACATCCACCTCCCGTCTCCGCCGGTGTGCTGCTTCACCGCCTTTTCTCCTTTGAAGCCTCTTGTATCTGTGTCTAGACATCTGGAGCAGTCACCGGCCGCCTGCTGGCATGTGCTTCATGCCTTGGTCCAACATCTCTTACCTTTGCAGAGTTTACATGATCTCAGCCTAATCCTCCCCCAGTCTGTCTGTGGGCTCTCTCCCGCCTGTTGGCACACCGAGCTCTCTTTGTACACTATTGTCCCTCAAGACATGGATGTTTAGGTGCCGAGGACATCCCCTTCCCCTCTATCCAGCCACCACCCCAATGTGCAGCTCTGGAGACATCAATACAGCCTGGAGACCTTACCTTGAGGGCTGGGGGCCCAAATGATCCTTATGACCAGACCAGTGCTTGCACACAGAAGTCGACCCCATCTCGGGGGCCAGCCTGTTGCTCTCTGCCTGGCCTGGCTCTGTGGGAGGCAGGGCTGCTCTGCCTGCACAGCGCCCAGGTGCTGCTGGCCACAGGGAAGGTCCCTTAGCTGCAAGGTGGACAAGGAGATCAGAGCACTGGAGGTTGCTCATTTCTTGCATTTTGGCTTGTAAATGCTCCCCCCGCCCCAAGGCTTATTGCTTTCTAAAACCACAAAAGTCATTGCGTTTCTCCATGCTGAATTATAGAGGACCTACAAGGGCTTTCCATTCCTAACCCCAAACGCCCATCACTGAGCCTCCCAGCTGGCAGACCTCCACCCAGCTCCACTCATCACTCCCACACCTCCTCACAAACACCTGCGGAGGGTCTGAGCTCTGGCCCCACACAAGCCCTTACACATCCCACCCTGACTGCACCATGGCTTTGTCCTGAACCTGGCTCTTCCCCATGGCAAAGCTGCCAGAGCCTCTGCTGGTCTCATTGCACCCTCCTGTCCCTACCTGCCCCTCTCCACCTCTCTCCAAGAGCCCTGCTGCCAAGCACCTTTGCTCAGACCCACTGTGCTCCTTGCCCTCACCGCAAGCCACAGCCGCCTCTCCACACCCACGTTTGCACTGTAGTGGGTTTAAACCCCCCCCCGTCCCCCTGCAACCCCATGGCTGAGGCTGGGCACCTGCCACGAGGGTGCTGCATCTCCCTGCCCAGCTCCACCAACGCAGCCACAGCCCCATCTTACTGCCTTCTCCAGGGATGCTGGTCCCCGCTCACACCACCCCCCCCAGCCCCCTGGCAGGGCTGGCTCCCCCCAGCCCCCCTGAGCAGGAGGCAAATTCAGCTGCAGCACTCCCAGCCCAAACAAAAACGCACGTGTAGCGCCCTGACCTCCTCCTCGTGCTGCTCCCCCACACACGCTTGTTTGTGCCTCTCCCAGTGATAGGGTGTCATTTACTGACAGCACTTCAGCCTCCCTAATGTGAGGCCAGGAGATCTCTGGGGAAAGACCGCTCTTTCTTTTAATTGTGTATTTACACAGCACCCGGCAGGGTCGGTCAGGGCACCCAAGCATGCACAGCCCCGTTGGGAGCCGAGTGGGTACCAGCTCCAGCTCATACTTGCCTTTGAGCCACCAGTTGAACAGCCACAGACCAGCACTGAGCCCACCTTGCCAAGAGCTATGCACACAAGGGAAGGATGAGACCCTAAAATAACTCACTCCACACCAAGCTGCCTGCAGCCAGAGCTGTTGGGGAAACCCATCCCACCCTTCGTTGGTCTTTAAAAAGGCTCAGCTGCAGCTCAGCAGGGAGGGACCCAGCTGTGTGGGGCTGATGAACCTTTTAGCATCCCGGCAGGTTTGCAATGAACTGATGTGATTTGCTCCACCCTGAATTATCAGAAAGTTCCAGCCATGGGTAGCACTCTGGCATTTGTTACAAAACAGCTCTCCGTTCTCCCCTCTTTTTTTTTTTTT
Organism: Falco punctatus; assembly: GCF_963210335.1. Taxonomy (NCBI): domain Eukaryota; kingdom Metazoa; phylum Chordata; class Aves; order Falconiformes; family Falconidae; genus Falco; species Falco punctatus. The sequence continues at coordinate 10,677,166 of NC_137593.1, read as the reverse complement.
TTTTTTTTTTTTCTTTCTTAAAAGCAAAATATTTGCTTTAGGCAGCATTTAGCAAAGCCTGCAGTACCCGCTGTCCCTGTGCTGCTGCCAGCCCCAGCTGTGTAGTGCCCATGGCCTTGCTGCCATCTTCAGGGCATCTCCCACCGGCTCCCGCTCGCCCGGGGTTACGGCAGGCTCTGCGGGAGGGCATTCCTCACCGTGGCTCCTCCGAGACCAAAAGCTGGGGGAAAAAAGCCAACAGTCAAGTTCTGGAGGACTTTCCGCAGCACAATCCAAGAATTAAAAAGCTAAACAGATTTTACGTATTAAGGCTACAACCCTATAGTGCAACATTAAAGACTATTTACTTAAGAGGCTGTGGATGTTAGGCTGGGAAGTTTTGCCTTTCACAGATGCTCCGAGCGGCAACGGCAGAAGCCTGCAACCAGCGGTCCGTGGTGTTTTACCGTGTTGCTGCTGCAGCCAAAACCACTCATTATCCTCTGAAAGCGGAGGTTTGCTAGAGAGCCTTCGCGATGGGCAGCCAGGCCCTGTATGCTGGTTGCGAACGCTGTGCTGCTCCAGAATGGTGTGCCCAGGGCAGCCGTGGGACCGCCACCAGCAAGTAACTGCCCTCACAGTTATATATATATATATATATACACCTATATAATTATATATACAAAGCAAGGGCCAAGAGGGGACCTGGAAGAGCATCCATATATCCTTTCCTGTGCCATTATCCCAGCGTGGCATTGCCCAACCCCTCCCTCCTCCCCCCCCAGCTTCTCTCCTCTGGGTAACCCTTGGGACAGCTGGAAGAGTTAGGGATTAACAGAGAAAAATATTTCACCTAATCAAAAAAATGATATAATCAGAAGTGCTCATTGCGAGCCCAGAAACCTGAGGGACTTTAAAGCTTCAAATTTAGCCTCCTGACCGCAGGGAGCCGTTCCCACTCCTCCGTTGGAGGGGAAAAGAGAGCTAACGCCTTCTGCTAAATCCAGATAACCCCGTTCATCTTCCGCGGCGGATCTTTAAAGTTTTTACTGGAGAGGCGCCAAATGCCTGGAAATCCAAGCCTCACCTCCAGCCCACTCTTGGGCCACCTGTACTTGTGCCGTGCGCCCCGCCGGCCCTGCACTGCCTCCCGAGCCGTCCTGTGGTTTCCTCCCACCCCAGACTGCGCTCCTGGAGCTCTGTCTCCGATTCATTACGTTAATTGGGAGGAACTGGAAAGCCAGACTCCGGGTCAGCAGATTTTTTCTGGGGGAAAAAAAAAAAAAAAAAAAAAAAAGAGCTGGTTTGGCTCTCTCTAGATACGCTTTCCACGGCAAGAAACTGCGAGGAAACCCCAGTGGGGCTAAAAGAGCCGTTTTGCCCCAATTTTTTGATTGCTCTTCTCTGTCGAGGTCTGTACCCGCCACGGACCCGGTGATGTCTCTCGTGATTTTCAAAGTTACGACCACCTGAAATTGTGTTTAGATGAGAATAGCAGCTTTCATTAACGTGTAACGTGTCCCCTGTGTGCCCAAAAAGCTCAGAAAGCTGAGGAAAAATTAAAAGCCATAATGTATTTTTTTATTCTTATTGATTTTTAAGCCTATCTCATTTTGGGGACCTGGCTCATAATTTTGGAGTGCTTGTGGGATAGTATAAGTTCCCAAGGCCTCGTGGTAGGATTGTACAAAGACTTTTCTTTGTGTTTTATTTTTCAGTAACCCAGTCTTGCGGAGAAGAGCTTTTAATATTCAGGCTGACAAAAAGAATTACTTTTCAGTATTGCGCAGTAAACCACCTGATGGGGCCACGGCACTGGAGTTCACATGGGCAAGCTGGCCAGGACCAATCTCCAGCCAAGTGTGGGACCAGCTGCCCGACCCCAGGGCTTCCTTGCTTTTCCCTGGCTTTTATTACACGATCCTGGACTAAATGCCAGAAATCTGGGAGCCCCAGGATGTGCTGGCATCTCCCGGTATTTGCATGGGGGCTCTGCTAGCAGTGCAGGGCACACCACGAGCCGCAGCTCCACGTGCATGTCCTTGCTCAGGAAGCCGTGCTTTAATCAAGGCTCCGGGATCCTTCCTTCAGTTGCCCGGGGCGGGGAGGGGATTTTAACTCTAAACACATTAGCGTGCAAGATTGAAAGGTAACGTGTCCTCCCGGGGCCGCTGAACAACGGAAAGGAGCCTGGGTTTCATTTGCACAAAGTGCGCAGTGGGAATTTCCCTAATCAAATAAAAAGAAAATGAAAAACTCGCTCTCTCCAAAAGTTTAATTCTCTTAATTACATTAATTGGAGAAACATAGGAGCCTCCTTTGCGTGTGTTTCTTCTCTGCAGAGGAGAGGAGCCGCAGGAAAGGACTTTTTTGCATGAGGGTGTGGGCTGGACCCGCATTCCCTGGCAGGATGGGATGAGGATGGAAGCGGCACAGCAGGGATGCCCTATGGTCATCCTCACCCCTAAAAAGAGCACCAATAAGTAATGTTTTCTCCACCTGGGTCTTGGCCTGGGCGACCCCAAAGCTGTCAAATGTCTGATTCATACCTGGAAAATGTAACAGGAATTTCCGTGGGCCATCGCAGGCTCCAGGTTCCCACCAGGTGTCTGAAGGGAGACGGGGGGCAGAGTGACTCGCCTCACCTGCTGGCTGCTCTGAGGCATTTTGGCAGCTGGGATGTGGCCTGTGTCCACGGTGGGGGCTGCACCGTGGGTCTTCTGTCAGCCCCAGCCATGGGCACCCCTGTCAGGTGGCCTGGCCCTGCTGCCCCCCTTAGCACATGGGCTCGTTAATGCATCCCCAGGGAGGGCAGGGAGGTGACATCGTGGTGAGCAGTGGTGGAGAGGGGAAGCTGCTTCTGCCCCATTCTGCACAGCCATGGCCCCCCCGGGATCCAGTCCCACTGGCTTTAACCCCTTTGCTGCCAGAAGGAAGGGGGGAGCTTGCAAAATAGTCTGCCACAGCATTGGATGCGTGTGCTGCCTGCCCCACTGCTGGCTGTCCTTCCCAAGTGAGGGTGCTCATGAGATGCCTTCACTGCTGGGGACCAGTCCCCCACAGCGGGGAGATGATGACGAGCTACAGCATAAATACACCAAAAATATCTGCAAATGTGTATTTACCAGCCCTGCTTAGAAATCAGTGCTTTTGAGAGATCTGGGAGGAAAAGGGGGTTTGAACTTGAACCTACACAAGGCTCAGGCTAGAAAGCAGCTGCCCTCCCCCCCACCCCCCCTTCCAGCTTGCTTTAGGAAAACAAATACCAAAGTAGGAACCGGCATTGCTCTGCACTTGGGCAAAATGCCTTCCTCAAAGTGTCATAATTCAGGTTTCCCTGGGGCACTCGAAGGGCCCTGGGGAGGGTCAGTGTTTGGGTGAGCTGGGGAAAACTGAGCTTAGTTGGACGCAGCATCCCCCACTGCACGCCAGCTCCCCGGCGGTCGGCCAGAGGCCCTCTCCCCACTGACACCGCAGCAGGAAAGGTGACTCTGTAACTATAATTTTAATATATAATGGAAAAAGTCTGTGTTCGCTGTATGCTCACTAAAACAGAAAAAAAGAAGAAAATGGACATGGCCAGACCATTTGGCTGAATGCTTTTATTTGGTTTAAAAAAAAAAAAAAAAAAGAAAAGAAAAGAAAAAGGAAAGAGCCACCTTTGTATGGAGCTCACGTCTGGAAAATTCCAGCCCAAATGACATAAGTTATGAGGAATTGAAAATTGGACTTAGAAAGGAACCGAGCACGAAACCTCAAGTACAAGCATCAGCATCCTGCCTAAAGGTCCCCATCGCCTGAGCAGAAGTCGGCAGTGGGACAGCTCCTGGGGCACTCTTGCTCCCGGCTGTGCTAAGGTAGGGGAGAAGGGGGATCCCGCTGGGTCACAGCATCCCGCTGCCTGCAGGGTGCTGGTAGAGCAGGGGGGGCAGGGGGGGGGCAGGCAGCTCCAGAGCTTGCACTGTGCGTAGCAGCAAAGAGCTGCTCTAAGGAGACACAAATCACCCGCAGCAAAACCCTTCACCCCAAACACCTCCTGTTCTCTTTTGCTGTCTCAGGGCAGGGTTGGAGCTACAGCCCAGCCTCACTGAACCTCCTGAACTCCTGTTGTTTCACGCTGGCTTAGCTCAGCTGGGGCAGCTTTGTGCCAGAACTCTCTTAAGTGAATTCACTCCTGGCTTGCCGTGGGTTGGGCTGTGCCAAGAAATGCACAGGTGCAAATTAAATCAATATACCTTGTGTTGGGGCAGCGGGGGGGGGGGGGTCTTTGCGGAAGGGTTTGCACGGCTTTGACCAGATTGGTTTTAAAGCCAAGCAAAGCCAAAGCGCTGCAACTTCCGTTTCCAAAAAGCCAGGCATCTGCGGGGCTTTCCCAGGCCAGCACAGCTGTACCTCCCTCTAATGAGGGCTGGAGTCACAGCATGAGCAGGAGAAACCTCAGTGTCCCTGCTCCCAGGGACCGAGACACACGCCTGTCTCATTTTGCACAGCTCCATGTGGGCTGGCAGCTCTGTTGGCCCTGGGTATGACATTGGGAGGGGGTCCTGCCCTGGGCACCCTGGCAGAACCCCTCCACCCCCAACTCTGCTGAAGCCTGCCACAGTGTCTGAGGCTGGATGTAGCAGAATCTTCATCTGGTCACGGTCCCTGTGGGGTCTTGGTACCCCAGTGCAAACCAGAGCTGGTAGGAACAGCAAACAGCAAACCACTCCTTTTTCTGAGCAGGACGCGGCCGCTCTGCCCCAGCCCACCCCCATGATGCTCCTTCTCTGGTAGCTGCAGGAGATGCTCCTTCCTTGGGCTGCCGTCCATGTCCCGTGCTTGCTTGGTGCCCTAATCTGCGCTGCGTTTCAGCATCGTCAGGAGGAAGAAGGCAAGAGCTCACCATCCACCTTGCAAGCTCCTGTGGTGGGAGGCCACCTCACAAGCCCCCATGCTATAAGACCACCTTGCAAGCCCCCATGGTAGGAGGTTACATTGCAGGCCCCCGTGGTGGGAGGCTGCCTCGTGCCAGGTTCCAGAGCTCTCTAGATGGGGCAGAGATGGGCCCACGGTTTTATGTTTTATTCCCGCTAATGCAGAGAGTGTGGCAGCCCCAGATGGGCAGTGACAACCTCGAGCTCAGCTGTCCCAGGGGACTATGGAATGATGTACCCATGTCCACAGTAAGGAATAAAATGATGCCAGAGAGTGGGAAATTGTTAGCACAGCTTTGGGCTGGTCTCAGTAGTTCTGCTAAACACGGCTTGGGGTGGTGTGGGGCAGGGACCCTTCCTGGTCGGCATGGTGGATGTGGTCCTATCTGGGATGCTGCGAGAGTTTGGTACCCAGGAGGTGGTGTGGTCTGTGCTGCTCGGCCTCAGCAGCCTCTCTGGCCAAGCCATAATGAACAGCCAGAAAACACCTGGGTCTGATCCACTCAGGCCAGCACCCACCCCATGTTCTAGCTGCAGAAGATGGGATTCAGCTGCCCAAATGCAGTATTTCCAACCGAGGCGGGTGTCTGTGATGCCATCGTGGCCCCTTCATGGGGATTAGCCTGCCTGTGGCACTGTTCCCTAAGGCAGACGGATGCCCAAGGCAGGAGCCAGCCTGTTCCCAGGCCCCGGCATGACGAGAACTGGAGATGCCCTTTGTCAAGTGAGGGTGCAGAGACCTCAGCTGGGAGCCAGGTCTTGGGCTGGGAGTCAATGAACCGAGCCGCTGCCTGTCCCCAGTTTATTTTATTATTATCTACATTATTTATGGGCACCCAGACATGGCCCCAGCAGCGGGACGGGATGTTGCACCACCCTGGCAGTGCTATCCACCCCCTGCATCAGCCGCAAGAAGCCAGCAGAGGAGGGGGATCCATGCACAGCATCGTCCCCCCTCAGCGAGGGCTGGGAGAAAGGCGGGATCGGTGGTGTTATTTTACTTAATTTATGACTAAATGCCCCCAGAAGAGTTTAGCTCTTATTACTGAGATATAATGGCCTATTAAGGGAGCAGCATTCCCTGGAAAGCAGCCCAGTGTCAGTGACTCCTTATTGCGATAAGAACTTAATAATCACACGTGGGGTGAGGACAGGAGGAAGCCCTCAGCCTGCCCACTGCCGAGCCGGGGGGCTCCTTCCCCGGGCGGGGAAGGGGGCGGTGGGAAGCCCTGCTGGGGGCTCTGCTGATTGAGGAGGAAACCCCCATGCTTGTAAACCTGTAATTCCTTACTAAATGCTTCGTAACGACAACAAATGTAAAGTAGTGTCAGAAACCTCTCGTTTTCTTTTATGGTAAAGTCATGTCCTGAAGCCAAAGAAAGGAACCAGAAACAAAATAATTGCTCACTCGCTGCTTAAAATGTGCCTGTCTTCAGCATCTTCACAGCTTCTTTGACCTGTTTTCTACACTGTCCTGTGGGCAGGGTGGACAGTTTGAGCCCTGAGTGTCTCCTACCTTTCAATCAATTAATTTCAAATGGAGCTTTCAGGAGAAGGGACCCCCCCACCCCCCCACCCCCCCATTTCTCAGCACATTGCTCATGAGTGCGATGGTCTTTTGTGCTTCTGGGTTTGTTATTGAACAGGGAACATTTTCTCAGCAAAATGTAAAGCTGAGCGATAAGGACTGGGCAGGAACTGATAGAGACTTTGCAGATCGAATATGATGTTGTTTATTTGACTATGATGTATATTTAAAGGTCTCAGTTACAATTGGCCCCAGGCAATCTCTAATGAGCTGCAGCTGCCTGGACTCTCATTAGCTTTAATGACATCTTCTCAGTACATTTTTCTTGGGGTAAGACCTTGTCCTCTCTATGGTTGTGCACACACTAAAACCAAGAGACATCTCACCCTAAAAGGGCAGCCAACTCAAAACAGTGGAGCAATGATAAATGATGCAAGTGCCCAGAAGAGACAAACCTTTCCTGGAAGAGTCATTGTTTATTTAAGGCAAACTAAATGTAATTTACTTTGGCACGCCTTAGAATTAAACCAGGAGGTATTTGCACGGAGGCTCAAAAAATAGGTAACAAAGTCACCGTGTGTGTTCGGCAAAGATCAATTTGCAATTTCCCTGATTTTCTGCCATTTGTCTTACTCAATGGACAACAATCCGCCTTCCCGAGAGCCACTTTTTGAGGCAGAAAAGCTGCAAGAAAAAAGCCTGGAATAGCAAAGGAGGTGAGAGGAGCAAGCACAAGCCCCAGTGTAGGCAGTGGCTCCCCGCTCCCGCACCAAGCCGGCAGGCTCCGGCGCTCCGACAGGCTGCTACCTATTGATCCTGCCCTGCCATGCGGAGCCCCGACCTTTTTTTTTTTTCTCCGCTCCGGGTATGTCTTCTGGTGCTCTGCCCCTACCGCCAGCGGAGGCCTTATCCGACTTCCATCTCTTCTTCGGAGAATTGAGGGAGCAGTCATTAATCATCTGAGCTGTCCCCTCCGTGGGAGCACAATGGCCTTCTTTATCCCGCACTTCAACAGCCCTGACATGTACAATAACTATCAGCCTTGACGTATCTGTATTGCACCAAAGAGACTTACTCAAAAGGTTTTTTAGCAACATTTTGGGTCGTAGTTAAAATATATTGGTTTATTGTAAGGCGAGCGGTACAGATCATATCGGAGATGTATACAGGTTTCTAGGTAGCGGGGCAGCATCTCGCAAACATTTTCCTTGCCGCGTTGCTAAGCCAGCCAGCTGAGGTATAGCCGGCTGTTGCAGGGAAGGTGGATACCTGCTTTCATGGGGTGCCTTTCCATCCTGATCGTTTTCTCAGGGAATCTTTCTAACGGGGAAATTTGGCTGCTTCTTACTGAGATGTGCAGAGCTTGGGAAATCCCTCTCCCAAAATGAGTGCAGCTCCCAACAGACAATGGGCAATAAAGCACCGTCCCAGAGATGCCAGTGGACCCTGAGAGAAATCCGATGAAACCTCTATCTCCCAACTGATGTCTTCAAAACAGTCCTGCAGCCAGGGATTTCTCCCCCACAGTGGAAATCTGGAAATTTGCCCCCAAAACTCCCAGCAGAGACGCAGAAGTCTGCAGGTGCTGCCCATCGGATTTGTCTGAGAGAGCGTTCGGACCTCACCGCCACCACCACACGTGTGCACCAAATGTCTGTGCTACACCCATGGACATCGGGCAGGAGAGGACAAGCTGGGTACCAGGTCCCCTGGGCATGGTGGGAACAAGTGGGAGGTCAGGAGAGGGGGAGGCAGACACGGAGGATGGCAGAAATGCTGACTGAAAAGGCAGTGAGCCACCTTCACCCACGTTCAACCAGATGAAAGCTGCGTTAGAAATTTCTAAGCCCTCCTTAAATTCCTGGGCTCCAAAATGCCACTGAACTAGCAGAGGTATTTCTGGACAAGTTGCAGGAGCTCCCAAATAACCAGGAACACTAAAAAAATAAAGAAAGGTGGGGTTGGGGGAAATAAAAACAGGAAACAGGTGGGATTTACTTTTCCCTCCTCCCCCCCTCATCGTTTCACTGCTTTTTGCAGGGGCAATTGTACCTCCGAAGCTCAGATTAAATAGTTTGCTACAAAATAAAACTGGAACTGAGTTAACAAGCTCTGAGATTTAGGGAGACTCCACTCCGGGAGATCCACGAATAGGTCAGCGGGGCATTTCTCAGCTGTCTAGACCCCATGGCTAACTGCTTTGCCCCTTCCAAGGCTGGTGAAACCTAAGCCTGCCGCTTCCTCGCAGCCGGGCTGCTCTGGCTCGGCCGTCCCGCAGCCAGCCCTGCGGCCCCTCGCTCTGCCCGGCAGCACCGGGCCGCGACAAGCAGCCGTAACGGAGCGACTATTTGGATTATTTCAGATCAACAGCCTTTCTTGAAATTACAACCAGTTTCGGTCCCTTGTATGGGATAGATGGGTCGGCAAAGCAGCGCTGGGGGAGTTGTGGTGGTGAGAAGCTGCCCCCGGGACCCACGCGCTGCCCTGCGGAGCCACTGTCCCCCTCGTGGCATGGGCAGACACGGTGCCCTTGGCACCAGGCAAACTGTGCCAAGCAGAGCACGCACTCCGTGCCCCATTGATGTTTTCCAGGATCCTGTGTTTTTAAACACATCTTTTATGCTGGCTGCCTCCACAGACTTTTTTTTTAATATATATATATTTATATATTTTTATTCTTTTATTCTTTTTCTTTTGTTTTTCCTTTCCTTTTGTTTTTCCTTTCCTTTCCTTTCCTTTCCTTTCCTTTCCTTTCCTTTCCTTTCCTTTCCTTTCCTTTCCTTTCCTTTCCTTTCCTTTCCTTTCCTTCCCTTCCCTTTCCTCTCCTTTCTCTGACATTTCTAGGAAAAAATGTACAAAGAAAAAAAAAACAGCTCCCCCCCAACACCACTTTCCCTGCTTGCAGCACACAATGACGTGCCCAGCATGCCGGTGCTGGCACTGGCAGTGCCTGCTGGACCCGGTACAGCCAGAGCTGCGCGGTGGCAGCGGCTCAGCAGCAATGCCTGGCGCTCAGGGTGGTACCAGTCCCTTGGCAGGTCCAGCAGCCAAAGCAGCTTTTCCCTTTGACATAAACCACACTCAGCTCCAAGCTCTCCTTCTCCCTCCTCACTCCTCCCCTGACCCCTCCATGGAGGAGTGACGGGCACCAGTGGGGCTCCAGCTGCCAGGTACCGTGGGTGACCGTGGGTGATGCTGCGGGCTGCGATGTGCCGGCACGGAGCTGAGCCAGGGGCTCGACAGATGCTTTCTATTTGGTCGTGTTTTGGTGCAGTGGTTTGACGTGTAATTAGAATTATTAGTTATAAATTTAGCCTGTCCTCCCTCCCTTGGCTGCGAATGAGCCCTGATCTCCTCGCCGTGTTTTCATCATTTGCAAATGTTTGCGGGGGTGACTGAATTTGGGGTGGGGAGGGCTGCTTGCCCCTGGCCACACGGCATCGACCTGCCACCCCACCTGGGGAAAGGCGTTCTGAACCCAGGGGTAGCACACCACGAGCAGCTGGTGGGGGAGAGGAAAATGGTCTGGGCAAAGAGCCCCAGGAGCACTGGGTACGGGTGGAAAGGGCTAATCAGCTCTTTCCCCCTTCTGCCACAAGCTGTGGACCCAAGTGCAGACACTTCAGCTGGTGGGGACTTGCACATCACCATATCCATCCCTCCAGGTTTTGCTTTCCAGCCTTTCCCCAAATAAAGGCTCATGCCGCTCGTGCTCAGGCCCCAAGGCTTTATTATTTCCAAGGTCATTTGCTCTGCAGCAGGGCTGAAAAGCAGAATTGCTTTCTTGCGCTGTTTATGTCTACCAGATACACACTACTTGCTTTTTCATTTGGATTCATTTTCTGTGCTGTCCTAAGAGAAAGGAGCAAAGCAATTTTCTATTTACTGCAAAATTCCAAGTGAGCAATTTTGTGGATCTGGAGATTGTCAGGAAGAGGTTACTGGACTGTGTACACGGAGGAGGAGGAGAGCAGAAGTGATAGAAGTGCATGGAGCAGGAGAGGCGATGGCTAAATCTTTTACAATCCTGTTGCTGTCTCAAGAAACCTTTGCCTAAACACTCAAGACTGGTAACTATTACTGGATGTGTGAGTAAGTCCTAGATAATTTTTTAAGTATTTGGAAAAAAACAATGCATAATGAAAACATTACGCTATTGTCGTGCTGCTGACACTGTTGGCCAGATTCTCAGCTGCTGTGAATCATGCTCTTGCCTTTGACTTGAGCAGAATTATGCCTTATTTATCCCAGCTGAGGATCAAATGTATCGGCCAGCGCTTGTACCACCTTTGCTTTGCAGTTCAGAGCAAAGCTCTGCCTAAAAAGCTGGTAAATTCCGTGATGCCTGCCCGTGGCTGTGCTCTGAAATGCAGTTAAGACAGAAAAGCCCCGGCTACAGCTGGTTGCTGTTGCCTCTAGCCTAGCTGTGATGTGATGAGCTTTAAGCACATCTCCCGGGGCTGGGCAAGGGCAGGCAGCTGTTTTGTGGGGTCCCCAGGACGGGACCCCTTGTCGGGCAGTGTGGGCAGCGGGCTGGGGTGTGAGCGAGGGGCAGGGCTGCAGCCAGGGAGCGGGAAGCACCCGGCTGGCAGGAGGGAAGGATAAACAAGGAATGCTTAGCAGTTTGTGCACATAGATTAATTTCTATATGTTTTTTTTTTTTAGAACTTGGAATAATTTATTGTAATTACTGTTGGCTGAGTTGTGTTTGAAGAAGGCAGTGCCTTTTAAAAGGATTTTTGAAAGGTATTGAATTGGGAGGCAATTATTTTTTTTTTCAAAATATGTTTAAGGATTATAAAAGTAATTACTGCCCTCAAGCCAGGATGTCTAATTATGTTAAACTATGGCTTAAGACAGCACAACTTTCAGTCTCTTCCTTGGGTGGCTCACGCAGGGGCAGAGAGCACGTGGCACAGCTAGGGCAGGGCTCAGCACAAGTGGGGATGTCCCCATGGCACCACGGCAGTGATGCAGCCTTTGCAGAGACACAGGACAGGCGCAGGGGGGTGAGCATGAGGCCACAAGGAAGCAGGGGAAAAGGGGAAGAAAAAGGGAGAAAGGCGAAAATCGGGAGGCAGTGGAAGCAAGGGACTGTGGGCACCAAGGAGGTACTCCCATCACCCCAGTCTCTAGGCTCAAGCTAGCCTGATGCCTGTGGGGAAGAGCTTGCTCTTGCTTTGGGGAAGGGGCACACTGACCCCTCCGGGGCCTCTTCCTGCCCTGTTTTTCTCTGTTTTCCTCTGGGAGCCCTTCATGAGCAGCAAGAGAGAAGTATGCGTTTATTTTTCAAGCTTGCCTTTTGACTCCAACTCCCCTCTGTTCTTCTGCCAACGTGTGAGAAACAAGTTCAGGTTTAAAAGGCAACCTGAAATGTGCATGCACGCACAAAACTGTTTTATTTTTATAATGCCGTGATTTATGGGCCAGCTTGGGGCACGGGGGGATTTCACTGGTGATTTCTGAGTGTTTGAAGGTTGCCCATAGCGGGAGAAGCAGCCAGCGTCCTGCATGGTGGGGAAGTGGTTGCTGCAGGCAGGGGGTGAGGGCAGCGCAGGCAGCACCCGGGGCGGCACCGAGGGTCTCTACAATGGTGCGGAGCAGGCAGGGATGTGTGGTGGGGCAGGAGCGGGGAGGAGGTTATTTCAGTAACAGGGATGAGAGGTGGAGCTGCGGGAGTGACAGGCAACTGCTTCTTAGGGATGTCTAACAAGCTGCTGAGATTTGGGCTCAGTTTGGAGGTGAGGGACCCAGGGGGAGGTGGTTGCTCTTGTAGGCTGAGCTGGATGGAGGCTGGATGTCTGTGCAGGGTCTGGGCACCCTCCTTTGCCATCCCTTCCAGCATCCAGTGCTGGCGGTGGGCTCGCACGGCTGATCACACACATCAATTCTGAGTACATATCACCTGGCTGATCCCTCTCTCCCCACGGCGCCTTTCTCCCCCAAGCAGCAGCAAACCAGGAGGCTGTGGGCTGGGGGAGGACACTCCTCTTCCAGCATGTCTCAAAACAATTTCACCCCATTTAACCCAAACTGTCAAGCGGCATTGACCCAGAAAAGGCTGTTCCCAGGGGGGCAGCAGCAGGCAGAGCAGGCTGGTGGGCAGGGGGGAGGGCTGTGTCCTGCACGGTGCTGGCGAGCAGGCTGGGTGCTCAGCCCCAAGCTCAGGTGCAGCGGCCATGGCACATAAGCCCCGGGGTGCTTTGTGGTGCAGAGCTGCTGGCTCGCAGGCACCGGGGGCTCACAGAGGTGCGGAGACACTGCAAGGATGGGGAATGCAGCAGGAGGTGACAGCTATCTGCTTTCTGGGAAGAGAAAGTTCTGTGCTGCCACTGAGAGCAGCAGCTAGAAAGCAAACCAGGAGCTGCCAGCACCAGGAGAGGAACAGCAGGGCAGTTTCCAGCATCCCACACCGGCCTGGAAGTCTGTCAAGTGTCAGGGCTGGATTTATCGCTGGCTCGACTGTGCTAGATAGACTGGGGAAAATGCAGTCACAACACAAGATTTTTGTTTTTGAATACAGAAAATGGTTCACCGTAGTCATTATTGTTATTGTTGTTGTTATTATTATTACTACCACTATTATTATTTCTCACTGTGGCTCCCCAGTGTCTTTTGGGTGATTTTCACCCTTGGAGTCTGCCAGCAGAAAGACTCGGGGTGTTTTTTCCCCCAGGCCATATGTGGAAGCAGCTCTTAGTGGCTTGGGTTCTTTGTATTCTGCGGATTATAAAAGGTCTCTCCTGTAAGGAGCCTGGAAAAGGAAGAGTACTAATTATTATTAACTCTGCCAAAGCCAATAATATCCTTGGGTAATTATCAGTTTACCCAATTTTCCTGTGAGCCTACTGTGTAAATACACCATTGTGAAGAGGCTGTTATTTCCTTCACACTCCACCTCGCCATAGCACTGAAGATTTCGGGCTAGTCACGTGCCAGTTGTGACCAGGCTTGTTAATTTTGGCGGGTGATCACCACCAATAATCAAATGCAAGATGGGAAATGGCAGGAGTTGATGCGCTGCCTCCACCCTCCCAGTCCAGCACCTTCTCTCCACTCCAGCCTTGCCAAACACCTCTGAGCCCTTACCGCAGCTGGGGCCGTTTGCCACCTTCACGCAAAATCCAGTGGGATGCTCCCCAAGGACCATGGCCACCACTCCAATGCTTCCCGGGCTGGCCGGCTGCAGGCAGGGACTGTCCCACTGACCGTCCGCCTCTGCACCTGGCCCCCAGCGTGACTTTCCCTGCCACGGTGAGGTGACGTGCGGCAGGGAGCCGGCGCGGAGGAAGCGTGTCTCACGGCAGGAGACCCAAGCTGCTTTCCCTTTCATCAATGCTCATTTATTTGGATTAGAGTCAGTTCTCTCCTGAATCCTTTGTTCGCTGTTTGTTATTCCACATGCACCCAGTGCTGCGCGTTCATCTTTATTAGCTCTAATTGCTTCCCCATTCTAATGGGATCTCGCTATTCGCATACAATTGAAAGGAAATGTATTCATTAAAATAATTCTCCTCCTAACTGTTGTTTAGGGCTGGTGCTGTCAGTGCCACTTGCCGTGATTTTCTCCCTGCCCACTGCCGAGCGCCGGACGGGACCAGGACACAGGCAAAGCTTTGTTAGCGATTCCGTGTTAACGTGAACCACAGGCTTCAGGCTCCGGTCAGTTTGGGTGATGTTTGCTGATAGAGGGCAGGTGGCAAAGCCATCTGGCTGCTTCCCACAAAGCTTGAGGAGCACGTGAAGGGGTGGCACATGTGCTCCCAGCCACAGGCTCTCCTGGCCATACTGGGGTGGCACTTGGCCCCGCTTCCAGTCCCACACACCAGAGCTCCCCAGCCTTCACCTTCATCAGGAAGGAATTGAACGAGAAAGTGGCAGAGAGAAGATAAAGGCAGGGATGCCTGATAGCTGGAGAAACCATGCTAGGCGAAAGTCTCCAGTCAAAATTAGTGACAAGAGACGGCTTCTAGCAGCAAACAAGCCATTTTCCTGACAGCTCGGCTTCCTCCCTGGCACTCAGACCAACTTCTCCTCCTTATTTATTTCCTCCCACCACCACTAGTTAAGCATCTTTAGGGAACACTTTAATGACCCTCCTTCCTCCTCTGTTTATGCTCAGCACTCCCTCCCTTCCTGGGGCGGCTGAGGTACCATCACCGCCACCGTAGCTAAGCAACCTCCCCATTAGCACACTGGTGGCTCAGACCAAGGCATCTCCTCACCAGCTTTACACAATTAGCCCTTCGGTTTTTGTCTGCGGTACCCCACTCCTCCCCTCCCCATGCCTCCAAATGGCTTGTTTCTGCCACACTGTCCGCTCAAATGAATAGATCTCCCTCTTGATGAAAAAAATGTCTCCTGCTTTATCACATTCCCAATCTTTTGTGAAAGCCGCCTTCCCTCCCCTGGCATACTTATGCCATAATTTGTTAAGACCGTCATGTAAGGCCAGGGATGGGAAACTGGCAGTTTCAGGGCTTGCAGAGCTGTTTCAGCAGAGACGGGCAGGATGTTCTCGTAAGTGATGCAGATGTGCAGGAGTTGTCCCTGCAGATGGGGCTGGCAGGGTCCTTCCCTGCTGAGCCACCCCATGGGCCACATTTAAGTCACTGATGGGCTACATGAGCACGGGCACGGCTGTGGGCCAGGAGGGAGCATCAGCTTGGACCAACACCACTGCCCTGGGAGAGACTGGCAGAGATGAGCCCTGCCAGCATCTTCCACGCTCTTATTCCCATCCTGCGTCACCTCTGCAGGGGTGGCTTTGCAAACAGTACAAAAGCTGAGCCCATGCAAAGTTTGTTTTCTTTAGCAGGGTATTCCTGGACCACCCCCAGTGCAGACACAGCCTTGCAGTTTTCCTGGAGCTGGTCCTGGACTGGAGCTGATCTGGGAGCTTTGTTTAAAATGCAAATGATTCGGCATTGCCTAACAGCAATGGCACTAATGGGATGCGAGTTTGTGCCCGTTAATGCATCCTGCAGTACTTCTGAAGTAAGCGTCTGCTTTGTCTCTGCATTTGTCTGTCACAGAAGAACATTACCCAGGCCCCAGCTCCCATTCTATTAATATATTTGCTTAATTATGCTGTACAGAGCAAGTGCCAGGCTGGCAGACAGGCTGCAGAAGCTCCGCTATCACTGGAAGTGCTCTATCAGAGAAGACAGTGGTGACATCACAGGTGGATGACATCAGCCCCATGACACACTCCTGCTCTTCCATCCAGCTCCACAAACCCTTCTGACTTTGCCCTGCCAACCTTGGGCTTGCACAACACAGATGGGGGCTACCAAGTTGCCCCCCTGATAGAAGCCACACACTGCACTCTCCAGCAACTCGCCCTGCGCATCCTAATGCTGGTGTTCAGCTGCTGAGCGCTGCCTCCTTCCCCAGCCAGGGCTCACCATCTATCTGCATTTTAAAAGTGCCTATCAAGCCCCAAAAGACAGTGTTAGACAGACAGTAACCATCTGCCTGCAGGTCAAGTGGCCGTGACAGGCGTCCTCTGGCCACTAAGGCAGCGAGACAGTTTTGAGACCATCTTCGCAGAGACTCCGGCTGACTGCAGAAATCGCTACCTGCTCTGTCGCTTCTTATTCATCCTTGGGATGTACTTGAGAGCTGTCAGCTCCCTGAGTCACGGTGAAGCCGAACGTCTTGCCAAAATGTGTGCTCAGATAGCAAGAGTGTAAGGAATGCACTGGGCTGGGGCAGCATTCCCTGGCGCAGGCAGCCTGCACGCGGGAAGGGGGGACACCAGCCTTGGCAGGCAGAAGCACCCCAGTAGCACTGGTAATTGCTATGGCCACCGGATCCCTGCAGGCGATGGGATACTTGTCAGCAAATGCCCCTTTACAGCCTCACCATACGCTGCGTGAGATGGATGGTGATGCATCGAGATGTAAACAGGGCAGGTGGCTGCTCACAGCGCCTGCTCTCAGGCTGGGCATTCACACACCCTAGCTCTGCTTACGCTTTTTTGGAAGCCTTGCTGTTTATCTGGCCAAGCGGCAGGACAGCATGTATCCAGCCCGGGAGCTTTCATCTCTAAAAGCCCTACTGAGCTGCAGCTGAAGCCCAGGTCTCCTTGCCTTCCCTTCCTGCTTTCCTCCTCCCACTGAGGTCTTTTCCTGATCCTTCCTCTGCCTTGATGCTTCACCTTGGAGCCTTCTCCTCCTTCCCCTCTTCCTCCTGCATCCCTTCTTCAGCTCCCAGAACAAAATGTTAGATCCCTGCTTTTGCAGGTGGTGCTGGTGGGCTGATGCAGGACACCCTGGTGGATGGGAATTTGTAAAAAGTCAAAAATAATCACTGTCACCCCCCAAAACCTCCCCACCCATAGAGGACCAATAATGGTATCACATGGCAGCGAAGGTAGCAGATCGCAGGAGGCACGTCCTGGCAAAGCCACCCACCCACCTGGCCAAAGCGGTCATGCCTGGGTTACTGGGGGCGGGGGGGGGGGGGAGGGGCGTTAGGCACAGAGCACTGACAGGCGAAGCCGAACCAGGGGCCAGGGCAGCCCCCGCATGGGGTGAGACCCACTCCCAGGTCCCGGGAGCTCTTGCAGCGACTTCTTAGAACTTAGAATCCTGAAGGATCCTGGGGCATTTGCAGGTCTGAGGATGCACCACGCTTCCAGGAAATAACACCCGCAGACTCTGGGAATGCATGGTGGCAGTGACAGGATGCTTTTCCTCTCTTCCCAGCCATGGAGAAGGAGGGGAGCTGAGCAGAGAGAGGACAATTCTTGCTCCAAAGAGAGTAAAATGAGATTATTATTTTTTTGCCTCATTCTGCACATAAACCTAACACTTCCTTTGAGGCAGTCCTTGAGGGCTTCCTAGACCCTGACTTCATCAAAGAGAAGAAAATTTAAAAAACCCAAGTTGTTCCACCAGAGCTGGTCTCCTGGAGCTTATAAACACGAGTGAGGTTAGAGAGGGGCAGGAGAGATGGAGAAACAGGGTCCTGATCCTGCCAAGAGCGGTGGGCAGAGAAACTGAGCGGAGCTGCTGGAGGGGACTGAGGCAAGCAGGGAAAAACCGAATTCCTGGCCAGCCAGGCCTGCCTGCAGGGAGAGGGGTCGTCAGAGCCCTTTGAGAAGGAAGACCTTGGTCCTGCAGGCGGGGGGCACATCTCCGCAGGCATCGTGCAACCCCCTCCTGACTCCTGGTGCCTTTAAAAAATCTTCTAAGTAACGCACCAGCGCAGCAGATGCTCCTCATCCTGCGGCGTGTTGGAAACCTCGGCTCTGTCAAAGCCTCGGGTTGGTGGTTTTTTTTGTGGATCTTAATGCATCTACTTTCTAAGCTTCTCTCCATTTACAAACCTGCGTAGGTTGTCGCTCGTGTTGCTTTACTATTTTTTACTATTTGCCTATTTTCGTTTCCCTGCCTCGTCTAACAGCCTTGTTCCCTCACGGTGATGTACCCCGGTCTCCGTCTGCCGCTCCTCAGCAGCACGTGGCCCTGCCTGTGCTCCCCGCTGCCATCGCCGGTGTCTGCTGCCTCCTCGGACAGACATCTCTGACTGACCTGACAGCTCCGTAGCATCTTGCCGCATTCCCCAGTTGAAATAATCCCCCCACACCCTGTCAGGTTTCCGCACCAGCGGCCCTGCTGCAGTTTAATTACGGCAAAGCCCCTCCTTGCGGTGGACACTTTTGCTTACCAGCAGATCTCCCTTAAGCCTCATCATCTGAAGCACTTCTCTATGTCCGCTCCTCCCCCACTGGCTACCCAGGGGCAATGAGCGAACCCTGGATTTACGGTTCCTCTAAGGGTACCTGTGTGGGATCCCCAACACCCAGGGGAGCACCCAGGTGCATCTGCTCATCAAACCAAGACTGGTCTTCTCCTGGGAAACGATGCTTTTTCTCCAAACCCTGGCTTTGCTTTAGGCTCAGTGCATCGAGATTTAGCTCTTGTATCTGTGCTGGGGGCTGCAAATGGCTCTATGGCTATTGCACAGGCTGGAGTCCGTGTTCGGTTTCAAAAAAAAAAGTAGAGCTAGTGATGGCTCTGCAGCTGGAACAGCAGCCAGGATACCCAATTACTATTTCTTTCTCTCCATCGAGCTTGTGACAACAACATTTGTGAAAAATTAAGAGGGCAATGCTCTTCCCCACTTACAGGAGGAATGAGAGCTTATCTGCCACAGGCTTCCAGATGTCATTTTATATTTTCTATAAAAATTTATAGGGAGCCCAGCTGGCCCTAGAGACACAGTTTGAGGAGCAAACAGCGAATTGCCACTTGGCAGAGGCAGTCGTGCAGCACGAGCCAGCGGTGCCGCAGCCTGTGTGACAGCACGCTGCCTTTCCCCAGCCGGGGGGCCACGGCCAAAGCAACGCTGGCACCGGCCGAAGGCTCTGCCCTGCGCGGGGCTGGGGGCTGCCGTCCAGCAGGCAGCAGCAGGGCGGCGTTTTGGCAGCGGGATGGGCTCCTGTGAGCAGTGGGGAGGGGGATGAGCCCCCCGAGCTGCTACTGCTCACCTGCTTTCTGCCCTCCTCACGGCTGCTGCTGGATCTGGTACTCCTCCAGCAACCCCCAGCACTGCAAAACGCATAGGAGCAGAGAGGGTAGCAGGATTGGCCCCTTCTCCGACTTTGTTTCGCATTTTCAGGAACATAAATTGCCATGGTTACCGAAGCCTGGGCTCCTCATTAGCAACATTTGCTCTCGATGTCAGATTAACGAAGTTGTTTCTTCCCAGCGCTGGTGGGTGCTGAGGCTGTTCCAGCACCTCTCGCCAGCACTTCACCTGCAACTCGCCACCCGCCTGCGGGAAGGGAAAGCAGCCACGGGGACTTGGCACCACCGTGGAAAGGTGGCAGCAGGACCAGGGGTGCAGGCTGCTTTCCAGAGCCCATTCCGCCCCGCTTCCCCCAGACCCCAATTATATCCACCCGTATCGCATAGCTGCCCCTTACCGAGCTGCAAGAACATAGCAGCTTTCATTTTCCCTCACGCACGTTACTGGCAGTGGTGTCTTTGAAAGCACAAAACGTATCTGCTGCTCGTATCATCACTCGGCGATGACTACGCAACATCAATGCTATGGCCGACGTGCCTTTTTGACCCTCTCTCTCTTTCTCTCCGAAGAGGAGCTATTTAAAGCATCATATTGAACCATTTCATCTGTCCACAGAGGAACTTTGAGTGCTCCTGATACCTTCCAGCGCTTGCTGGTGCCAGCTATGGAAATGCTACCTGCGTGCTCCTGCCTGCAAGGAGGGGACAACTGCAGGGCTCACCCGCTCAGTGGCAGGGAGAGGAGCGCGCCGATGGACGGCGTGCCTGGGAACAGGCTCGGCAGCCCCGGGATGCTAACAGGGGGAAGAAATGTCAGCTCCTGCCAGAAACTCTGGACCTGACCAAATGACATCAGCATGTACATCGTTACCCTGGTGATGTAATGTCATCAGGCTACTCCCCGACGGCGCGTAATCTCCTGTCACTAGGACAACACTGAAAGAAAGCATACCTGCACCAATACCTCTTCGTTTACCCAGACCTACCTAATCCCAGAGAAGCAAGTTAATAACATACATCAGCTCAGTATCTGCTCGTTTTTTATTAAACTCTGCACATAACTTCTATATTATTTTTGTCCTTGCCAACTCAAGCTGCCCTGCTTTCAGAGCCGGCGAGGACGTGCTTGCAGGAGATGTTTCATGAACAAACCTCAGGCTAAAACTTACTCGCTCTCACTATCTGATGAATTCCTATGAATAATGAAAACATTTGTTTAAAAAATAAAAAAATCCCAAAGTTAGATCGCAAGCATTTTGTGCACAGAACAGGCTGAGAGCAATTGACCGAACGATTTATAACAGGTCACTCGAGTGGCTCCTTTGGTGAGCATCTCCTCCTGGCACCCAGCAGCTCCCGGTGCTCCCGGGGCCCTTCCCACCAGTGCCTGGCACGGTGTCCGCACGAACACTTGCCCATATCTCTATCGTCCTGCTATGGATGAACGGCCTTTTTCTTACCCCACTGTGGCTTAATAATCTTCTCCAGTGAGTGGAGATGTGTAAACAGTGGTATCAGTTTTTCTGTCTGACCTGCAGTACAAAATTGTTTTCCTGCTTGTGAAGGAAATCTTCAGAGCAGAGCTGGGGATACATGAAGGCAGCCCCATGTAGACCATAAATAAACATATATAAGTGCAAACACTCTTTTATTTTGCATGCCTGAAAGCTAGAAATAATGTCTGATGCTCAGAAGAAAGGAAATATTTAGTTAAGAGAAAAAGAGAGCTGTAAGAAGGCAAGATAAACACTATATATTTATTTTTTATGGCATAAATGGAAAGCCCGCGCTTTCAGCTTTGCTGAATTATTTTATAGCATATCTCTGGCAGAAATCAAAAAAACCTGCTCGCATCCAGCCACTCAATTATTGCACCTCGCTCCTCAGTGTGCCAAAATGACATCTTAAGAACTGGCAGCAAGATTTGCCTCTGCGCTCTCCCCTTGCACGCAGGAAGGCTGCTCCGCCGTGCTCAAAGGTGTCGGGAGATTTTGCAGCTTAGGTCAAAGGATGTTAATAAAGCACTTGAGCCTCCATATGGTATTTTGGCACTAAAATGTCAGCTGCTTTTCAGACACTGTACTTTAATCATTTCAGACAGGCCCCTTTTAAATGGTTTGTTTAGTTTGCTTAGAGAATAATATTTGTTATTTGGTTTTCAGAATGACTAATAAATGAACTGTCTTTGCTCGGGGAGAATAATGCCACTTAAGCAAAACCTAGTACTGCAGTTCAGAGCTATTTAATAAGAAATACCTGTCAGTGTCAGAATATATTTACTGTGCATTAGCTTTGAAGAATTGCAGAATTAGTTTTCCCCTTGCTAAGTTTACTTTATGTAAAATGTAACACATGAACTGTGAATATGTGGACAGCAAACAGACTGTATCAATGAATTCAGACTCCCCCGGAAAATGCTGACAGTGGCAAGAGAAACACCTCCTAACAGACACAACTGACACCATCAAAAGCGAAACGTGTGACAGCTGCCAAGGAGCCGCAGCCTCCTGCCTCCCTTCCCTTGTTTAAAAAACAAAATCAAATCCAAAATAACACGCTGTAGTCTATTTATCCTCTTGTTTAATCCGCTGGGAAAGCATCAGCATAATTAAACGCTTTTAACCTTTGGGTCTGAACTGGCGATCAGGTGGTGGTGGAAGGAAAACCGCGCTGCAGGGAGTGGGGGCTCTGCGTGGCCACTGAGCCTGGCACAGCAGCACCCAGCACAGCCACCCGCTGCCCGGGGATGCGGCACCCACTGCCGAGCATCCTCCTCCCCGGTGCCACAGAGCACTGGCCCACCAGGACAGACCCATGTGTGGGGAAGAAGCAGCTCTTCTGCCCAGCTCCGGAGCTGCGAGCAGGGAGTTTTGCTCAACCCCGCCGCAGCCGCACCATTTCTATTATTCATGCGACTCGGTGCTTCCTTTCACGACCCAGGTACCGTCTCGGACTCTCCAGCCATCTGGGGCAGCTAGCTGGGAGGCTGGCGGTAGGTTGTGTGAAGCAGCAAGTTATTTACTTAGAAACTGTCTCTGTGGCATCTTGACCATCTGGAAAGAATATGGAAATGAGACTTTTAGCGAGATGGAGCTTCTCAGTTGATAAATTAACCAGGTATCTACAGAAGTAGGCACGGCTGATAAAAGCATGCGTTTCCAAGCACATCCCAACTCGCACACACATATATAGGTGTGAGCATAAGCAATTTCCCATCTCGCCCACACATCTGGGGTCCTAAGTCACACTCCTGCAAAGCTGCCTGGATTTCTAGGCAAACAAAGCCCAACTTCCAGCCATAAAAATCCACGTGCGATGGCGCGAGGGGGCAGGCAGGGCTGGATTGCAGCGCTGTGCCACCAAAGCCCTGCTGGCACCACCAAACCTGCCCCATGGGGACCATGCCCAGTCCTGTAGGGAGGGCAGGGCTGCGAGCACCCTGCCGGGGTGGCACGGGAGGCTGGTCGGCAGGAGCTCCTCACCCCACCGTACCAAAGGTGAGGTGCCAGCGTGCGCTCTGGCACAGCACAGGGCACGCTTACCCGCGCCCCAAAGCTGCGGCAGCAAGAGCCACGGTGCAGCGGGGGAATAACGCGTGCAGCCTGGCACACATGCAGGCACCTCTCGGCTGTGATGCCAGCCTCTTACTAATCAAAATCTCACACTGGGCAGGAGCGGATCATTTGCTGATTGCCAGGAGAGCTCCCAGGAACAGGGGGCAGTGGGACAGAAATTACAGCCGTCCTCCGAGCACTGTAATTTGTACTGGAGCTAGACGGCTCTCCCAACCACCCCAAGACAGGACAATTAAGGCTGGCTTCCAGCCAGATGCAGGTTGCTGGGATCAGAGCACGGAGCCCCAAATTAAGCACTGCGAGAACTGAGCCGGGAGACTCTACAGAAGAAGTTTGTGAAACAGCAAAGTCCCTGGAACAGCCACCCTGCCTTTCAAATGCAAATGCCATCTCAGGGAAAGTGGTTTGTTCTGAGAGCCTCCGAGTGCTGACTTCTAATCATCTGAGCAGAGAAAATACACCCAGGAATAAGAATATGGAGAAAAGCCTCCGGGGACTGGCTGGGAGCAGGTCAGTGGCACAGGGAAACGCTCCCACCAGCTGAGCCAGCCCAGGGGCGCGGGTTCGGCTCAGCACAGCACAGCACCGCTCTGCGGGCGCAGTGGCCTGGCGTTCATTTGCACACCCCTGCCACGCTGCGCACGGCGTAAAGTCACCTCCTGCCAAGGCAGCCCTCCACCTGCTAACGAAGTGTAAAACCTCCCAAAAGCAGCTGGTGTCTCTGGTCCCTGTCCTCTTTCAACACCACATACGAAAAGCAATATACAGCAGTGGTCAAACATCGCCAACACTCCCAGTGCCCCAATGAGACTTTTTTGCCGGATGCAAAACTGGATTGATAGTTGGCAATCCAATTATAAACATATAAAATTAATAATATACCTGAAAAATGAGCAAAGGATCTAGAAAAAGCAATATCCTACCTTGCCAGCCTTGTGATAACCTCCACTGGGGGTGAGGGTGTTGCTAAATTCCCCAAAAACTCTTCAGTTTCCCAAAATCTCCCTTCATCTCATGGGTTTAGCATCACCCAGGTGCCCTCCCACCCCAGGATGTCTCCTGCAGGTTTTTAAAAGGGAGCTATGGGTACGGCGGAACTGGAGGTTGCGTCTTGCTGCACCTGTGTGAGCCCGTGCTCCCTTACGTGGGCATCAGGCAGCTGGATGCCTCCAGCTCCTGGTGCCTGAGAAGATGAGACCCAGCATGAGCTTCTGAAGCACCTCGAGGGGGCTGGAGCTGCCTCAGCAGAGCACGGAGCAGGGAGCAGTATCCCAGGGTGACCCGTACAGGGCAGGGGACTCTTCTGGAGAAGTCCTGCCGAGCCCAAGCTCTGCTGGCCATCAGGATATGAGCAGTTCCCTCACTTAAGGCTCATCGTGGTCTGAAGACCTCCTCCGTACTGGCACTGGCGATTCCTGTGTGCCGAGGGGCAGCACGAGAGCAGCAGCTCAGCACCTGTCCCCCGAGCCTGTGCTGCAGCTACAGCAGTCCACTGAAATTTGTAACACTTCTCTTAAAATAAGGGGGTTTCTGCCTCTATACGTAGGAATACATCGAGGCAGGTGTGCCCAGACGGCTCTGGGAAACCCACGGGACCTCAGAGTGGGATTTACTGGTTATGATACTGTGTAAACATGTATATATTTTAAAGCCTGTGATCCTCTTCTGTTAACTGACTCAAAAAGGCGATGCATTAAAGCAGAACTAAGATCTGAGAAACTGTCAGATGGTCTTGTGCACTTGTGGGGCTTGCAGCTGGAGCTGGCAGTGGCGCAGCCCTCCGGGTCCCGAGCTGGCGGCTCTCCGGGCAGACTCGTCCCAAACTCACAGCCCACTGCAGCAGCTGAGCAATATGGGGCCACAAACGCCTCTTCAGAAGGGAACAGCTCAAGAAGCTGATCCCGGGTCCTGCGCTGTGTCCTCTGAGTAACAACTCGGGCAGTGTCAGGTTTTGCCGTTGCTGGAGTTTCCCCAACTGATTAAAGTCAGGGGGACACAGACCAGTGCCGGGCTCCAGCCCCCTCTGTACCTACCAGTGCCCTGAATTTTTTCTGGAGCAGGAACAGTCTGAGATGAGACCCTCTCCCCTTTCACCACAGGATCACAGGCAGCAGCGCCCATTTCTGAGGAACAAGCGCCCTTTTCTACAGCACTCCTCAGGCTGAACTCCCAAGGCATTTGGAAACTCTGTAAAGGCAGAAATTAGCCTGGGTTTCTAGAAAGACAGCAGAGTGTCTAATGCTTTTAAGCAGCTTTTCAGAGGCAGAAAAGATCTTCAAAATGTTTTGACTTCCAGTTTGGAGAGAAACATTTTTTTTTCTTTGAAATTAGCCTAATTAAAGGATCACAAAATTAATTAAAACACAAAATGAAATGCAGCGCTTTGCATCAGGTCGAATGAGATGTTTTAGCATGCTTTAAAATGAAATCAGAGATGGTTTTCATGTTGATTAAAGAAACCTCCCTCTCCGTCCCCAAGCTCTGGAAAACACCGATCCAAAGAAAATCCTCCTCTCCCAAATGCGCCCATCCCAGCTTGCAGAGGGGTACAGCTCTCCTTGCCCCCAAATGTCAGGGACCAGAGACTTTGTGTTCGACACTCAGCTCTCACCAAAGACACTTTGGCTGGATGATATTTTAAAGCGCTCCTACTTGGTGGCAGCAGCTTGTGTAAAATTAGCAGCACCCCTAATTGGGAAGGGGGGGGGGCTCTGCCTGGCAGAAATGGCACCGCTGGCCCCCAGCGTGGCGGGGGCTGCCCGCTGCCACTCCCCATAGCCATCACTGTCAGCGGCGGGCTCCTGGCCACGGCTAAACTATCTGCCTGGTTAAATATAGCAAGTCCCAAAATGTCAGGAGTTTTGAAGGCAGCTGCAAAGTGGTGGCGCAAGGACAGCAGGGCTGGGTGTCAGGGACTCTGAAACAGCCTCTGGCCATGGGCTGAGTCCCTCTGACCTACCATACCGGTGGAACACCTGAGCCTTAATTGCCTCCGATGTGGCCTCATCCTGCTCCCCGGCAGAGCTGCTGACACAGCCTGTGTAGCTCTTGGCACCAGAAAACACATTTTCCTCCGACACCAAAAATTTCAGTTCACTGCAAACATCAAGAGAGCGGCTTGTGATTAAACAGTTGGGGTTTTACAGCATCCCGAGGATGTAAAGCACTATTTAAGTGATAACTATTTTTACTGTTGTTATTTATTACATGGGGCTCGTCGGCGCTGGGCTCCGGCCCCCACCACATGGCAGGTGTTCCCGGCAGGAAAAGCTGGTGGTGAGCCTCAGGCGAGCACCAGGAAAGCAGGTGGCTGTGGTCCTCCTGCTCCTTCCACGGGCTCCTGAAGGCAAAAATCACAGGGGGGATGTTCTGTCCCTAGGGAGGGTGGTTAAGCCCAGACCGTCAGAGGCGTTTGGGTTGCTAAAGCCATGGGGGAGCCAAGGGCTGCTTCCCCACAGTAAGCACCAAAACACTGCTCGCGTCTGGAGGGGTGCACCCCTACAGAGTGGGGTGAGGCACAATCAGATGATTCTTTTTAGGAAAATGCTCCATTTTTCTCCACCCATCCTGCGATCTAGCCAAGCACAGGCAGCTCTGCTTGTCCCATAGGGCCAGGAGCAGGACTGCAACCCCCAGCCCCCAGTGCCCATGCCAGGGCTGAGGCTCACAGCTGCAGCAGGTTCAGGTTTTACGGCTCCCCACCGGCTGCGCCCTTTGCTGCCAGACATTACCTCCTCGGGCAGGCTGGTGGGCAGTGTCCCAGCAGGGCAGCTGCCAAAGTGGGATCTGCACAGAGACATGGAGGGGCCGGCACATACATTGTCTTCCCTGCAGCCGGCTGGCTGGGCTGCAAACCAGCTGCAGCAGTTGTGAAACCTTATTTGGGCACCGAATAATGTTCTGCAATATTGCTCATGCATTGCTGCAGCACTCGGGGTCGTTAAATGTGGAGAAGCCGACACTCCCCTCGTGATGCCACCGCGATGCCACAATGCCACCGTGAACACCACGTGGACACAGACACTCCACCGTCGTGGCAGAGCCCTGTCCCTCACGCACAGCCGTGCATCCTCCTCCCCAAATGGGATGCTCTCTGGGATGTGCTGCAAAAGCCAGAGAACAGCTAAGCCAAAGCACCCCCCCTCCAGAAAGCTTCCAAGGGGTTAAGAGGCTGTGCACACCCGCTCTCCCCACTGCTTTTCCAACCACCACCTCCTCCTCCTCGAAAAAGGCAAACAAAGAGGCTCTCCTAACACTACCTCTGCCTGCCATAATGGCATTAGGGGAAGGGTGGAAAGAGATCCTAGCTCTCTGCTCACATTTAAGCATACAAAAACAAACAAAACAAAAAAAAAAAAGGGAAAAGTTAAAGCCATCTGAAAGTGCCTCCCTCTCTCCCAGAAGAGTGATAAAGGCTTTTTGGCAGAGCGAGGTGGTGTTTATTTTGGTTTGTGTTGTGTTGCTGCTCTGACCCCCTCAGCTGTTAGCCAGCAAGCTTGACAGCCTGATTGTTTTTACTGGACTGCACCAGAGTTTTTTGCTTTGCAAAAGTGATCTGGGAGCAGTTTGCACCGATTGCTTCAGAGGGCTCTGACCGGGGACCATCGGCTTGTCCTGCACCGTGCCCCGTGTCTCAGGCGGGACCGCAGCCGGGGCTCAGCCCGCAGCTGGTTTAAATCATCACTTTCTTCCCATTTCACTGCACAAGGCAGCGCTTGAAGATTTTCCTTTCTATTCTGCTGAAATGTGAGTCTAATTAGATGATAACAAGGCTCTGACATTTTCTAATCGTAATCCTATCCGTGCAAGGGGACGTTATTAAAACGATTAAAATTATTGATAAAGGGGAGGAAGGACACTCAGTCACAGCGCTCAGTATTTGGCCCGTGGTGTGGGAGGGGGAGGACAGGCCGGGGTCTGTCCCCTGGGATAAAGCCACTGCTGTCCCCGAGCGCCTGCCACTCTCTAAACACTTGCTTAAGTAACACAACGCCTCCCACCAAGGTGGAGCCTCCTATCATGACCAGACAAGAAAGGTGGTTTTGGTGACAGAAGGTGGACCCAGCCTTCAGGGAGAACAACCAAAGCACAGCTCCATCAGACCTGAGGCTGGTAAGGAGGCAGCTGGACCCAGCGTCTTCCACATCCATGTGTGCTCACATAGCAGTCCCAGTGCAAACATCACCACTTCACATGACGTGGCTCTTGGATCCTTTTAGATCCCAAAAGGGGGAAGGGGTTTTGTTCTATGGGATGAGCATGGGGGATGAGCAATCGGGCTCTCACCTGCTCAAATGAAATCAAAGGGCACCACGCTGCCGTTCACAAGGTGAGCAGCACTTTTTAAAGCGAGGCACCTCTCTACAGGCAAGAGTCACAAACAGAGATGGAGAAGTCTAGAGGGCTAAAGTTTCCACAAAGTGATGGTAAACAGGGCAAGGTTTTACCTTTACTGCCTTTGGAACCCTCCAAGGCAACCGCCCGCTCCGAGCCGGGGACAGGCACGCCATGTCCCACAGCCCCGCTCCCAAGCCAGCCCCCGCGCACCCGGTGGTGCCACGGGAGGACATCCCAGCCATCCCGGCTAGAGCCCACCTCGCAGTCCTTGAACACCAGGGCCAGATCCACCACCACACATCGTGGCGGTCCCCAAGTCTGCATCGCTTCTGCAGGATCCCATTGTTTTGCCTGCGGGATCCTTCCCTTCACAGGGCTCCGTGCCCAGCTCCACATCGGCCCTGTCTGGCGTGAAGGCAGGCAGCTCTGAGCCAGTTTTCTGCTCCGGAAACCTCGGGAATCTCCTTTGGTGTTTCCCAGAATAGCCCCAAGGCTCCTCTAATTTCCTACAGCTGCCGCACACCAGCACAGCAGTGAGCCGGCTCCTCCCGAAGCATCCCCCTTGGGGGTGGCAGGGATGTCGGTGGCACAGCCCCAGGAGCCGGGGGATTCCTCATCCCTGGGGAAGCCCCTACATCTGCAGAGAACCACCAAAGCAATACCCACCTCGAGGGCCCGAGAACTGCGGGCTGCCTGTCAGCCAAGACACCGGGGCACAGCCTGCAGGCTCCAGCGCCAGCCCTCCGCACTCCCCAAGGGCAGGGCAAACACGCAGCCCTTCCCGTCCCCGTTCACACGCATCCCCGCAGCTCACGTGCTCTTGAGGATAAAACAGAGCTGGAATTTTCCCAGCAGTTGGTGACGCCCGGATTGACTGCCTGAAACACCGGCAGCCCTGCTCAGTGTGGCTGCCTCCACCTGAGGGGCATCAGTCCTGGAGGAGCACGCTGCCAGGGGCAGGCGGCTGGGTCAGGGCAGCCGGTACGTGCCGAAGTCCAGGGCATTGAAGATTTGCACCAGTCTGCACGCGGGGCCAAACCACCAACACACAGAGGGCCCAAGACAGCAGCGAGCCACGGTGCTTCTCAAAGAGAGAGGTCCTCCAGAACTAGCAAACCATTTGCAGAGAACAATTTATTCATCCAATTTACACCTTATTCCTCTTCACAAGCAGATCATAGTCTCCATGAAATTGCTCATTGCTAGAAATTATGCAGCAAATATTTCAGGATATGTATCTCCAGCAAATTGCCTGCTGCCAGTGCTATTTCCCTATTCACAGTCGGAAATCTGAACTGTTTTGATAGGACATACAGCTTCCATAGCATGGCTCGTTCCTCGTCACGGAGGCATGGTGCTCTCCCAGCCCGGCACCAACAAGCAGCGCTTCTTAGCTTATAAATAAAAAGCTCACAACAGAATCAACCTTACAGTGCAAATATTCATGATTATGAATTTGAAAATCACTTCCTATGAATAAGCCTGCACAGTTTGCATTAAAATATGCTGCTTCAGCATCATTCCTGACAGTGTGCATGTTTGCTAGAACAGCCACAGAGAGCAAACCTGAAAAGGTCAGGAAGAGAAAGCGAACAAATTTATTGAGAAATTGAAACATATGTTTGGTGCTGGTTTAAAAAAAAAAAATCTGCTGCAAATACATGGATGGTGTCTCTGTCAGAGAGACTGTACCATGCAAAGCTCGCTATACGGGGACAGAGGTCTCAGCTAATTGAAAAACTGATTAATTTTTATACCTACCAACTTTGATATTTTGAAGGTTTTAATTTCTCTTTAAAATGATGAAGATTTCTTTGAAAAAGATTTACAATTCATATTGGAAACCCACAAAGGAGGTTTTAAGACTCTACCTTCTTATTTTAATAAAAGGTAGTTTAGATTATTTTTTTCTTGGAAATATCTTCATTAAATAGAAGAGGAACTAAAGGGCATGGTAATATAATTCACAGATGATACTAAATTAGGATATATTGTACATGGCAGTGTGGACTGAGAAATAATACAAAGGGCCCCAGAGAGATTGGAAACCTGGGTAGAAAATAAATGAGATTCAATTTGGAAAAATGCCGTCGATGCCTCTGGGGAAAATAATTTGAAACATGCGGAAACCTGGGAAGCAGGAATGGCTAACAGGGAGTTTAAAACAATAACAGTGAGAAAATTGGTCTGCAAAGCATTATGGACCCCCTCTAATGCCCACTGGAGCCAGCCAAGAGGCTCCTGCTCACCGCTGCAAGGCCCTGGGGACGGTCACCGCCGTGACCACCAAGAGCCACAAGCAGAAACACGACCGAGAGCAGGCTCGTCACCGCAGCCCTGGGCAGTACCGTGCCAAAACCCCAGTGGGGTGACCAAACCATACGGAGGTGACCGAGGAGAAGGACCAGAGCAGGGTAATGCAAATGACTGACTGGGGGGAAAGCCCAGGGCTGGGAGCTGTATCTGGACATGGAGGCACAGGAGGGGAGGATGCTCTGTGGGACCATGACGAAGGTGAGGGGCAGTGGGGCAAGAGACACACAAGCTAGACTTTGACCCACCACCTCAGAGGATGCCCCAGCAGTAAAGACCAAAAGCACAAAGAGCTTTTTGACAGTACAAAGCTCTGCAGATGCATGCACTCCTGCATGCAACCCTATTCTGGGAGGAGATGGGCTGGGAGCCAGGAGGTCCCTACCTTACTCAGGTGTTTCCTCTTCTCTCTGGTTTTCCTCCAAACCTACATATGTTTATCAGAGCTGCAGAGAAGGAAGAGAACAGGAGCACAGAACAAGTGTGAGCACAAGAGAGAAGGCGAAGCAGGGGCAGGAGCAGCCTGGCCCTCACAGGACACGCACTCAGGTTAGCGTTGTCACCAAGGGAGGAGTTGGACCAAAGCTGGATGTTCACACCTCTGTCCCGACTCACAGCAGCTCCAGTCTCGCCAGCAGATGATACCATCAGGTGCTGTTACAAGTTCAGAGAAGAAAAGCTGTCTCTAATTTCACCCAGTTCTGGGGCTGGGACGGACTCACCCCCTCTGCCCAGGAGGGCAGGCAACAGTAACGTCACTGGCTCACCATCCTCGTTTCCCAAGGACCCTTTCCTCCAGAGACACCATGGCTGGCAACTAACCCGGTCCTTGCTGATTAGGGCAGGGGGTTGGACGCATCACCCTGAAACCACCAAAAGCACCGTTAGCCCCATTGGAAAGGTGCTTTACAGGAGAGATGCCTTTGAGCAGCTGACCTGATCCAAGCAAGGAATTGGCTTAATTTACAGCCAAATGCAAACACCCCGCTGGGCTGGACCTGTAATATTTGGACATCCCGATGGGATGGATCACCCCTTACTCCCCCTCCCCTCCACAAACACTGCTTCCTCCATCTCTTGGGATCACAGTTTTGAGAAAATGGAGAGGGTTAGGCCTTCTCACCCACTTTCGGTCCCTGCTTGGAGGGCTGCAAGAACGGGCTCTGATCCCTGCAGCACCTCCACGGCCGGGGGGACGGCTGCAGCCCCACACCCGCCACCTTCCTGTGGGTCAGCTACCAAACACCGGGGTCCCGCCTGGCTGTGTGATGCCTGAACCACAACGGCCCCAACCCTCGCACTGGGAGTTGCACCAGGTCAGCCTATTTGCAGGATGACAACTGATTTTTTTTTTTTTATTTTTTTTTTTTTTAAGCGTTGGGTACTATTTCTCCAGGGCACTCAGAGCTCTGCTCACCCGTCCTCCTGTATTTCCAGAAACCATCTAAGCCTATATATTCCAGATGATAAACTCTACCTAGCAATTTTCTCCTTTTCATTAAAATTATTTACACCAGAAGAACTTAAAACAAAAATCGATTTCAGAAGAAACAAGGAGGAACAGACCAAGGACTCCTGCTTTCCGCTGCTATTTTTTAGCTTCTGAAAGTCACGCACTACGTTTATGAACTTGAGCATCACATATATATTTTAAAAGGTAATAGCACAAACACTTGTTACAGTATCCATCATTTTTTCTTGACCTTAGAAAAAATAGAGCTCGTCAGGTAACAGCATTTCTGACATTTCGAAGTTGTTTTCTTTCACCTTTGGGACAGAAATAAAATCTTTAAGCATTCTGTTGAATGAGCTTTCAGAAGTGGGGCTATGGAGACACCTAACCAAACGCAATGTTTTTGCTTAGATAAGGCTGAAACGATAAGAGACTTTCCACCAACTCTAAAATTAAATTCTCATTTTAATTCTAATAAGACTTACCATTTCCCCAGAGCATTTCAAATTAAATACAATTCTTCTTTTCCCCCAGAAGAAAACTGGCACTGGGGTGGGGCTCAGGATGGTTTTGACAGTCCTCCCTAGATCAGAGGGAACTTGTTTTCTCTTTTCCAGGACTACTGATTTTTACACACATCTCAAACGGCTTATATCTAGCTCTCACAAGAGGGGTCCTTGAGAATGAAAGATGTGGACATATGACTGGCTCTGGAAGTCCCTGGGAAACACCAGAGAGGAGGTTTGAAGAGGCATTTTCCTGCACACCAGGGCTGCCACAGCACACTGGCTCTCCACTTGACGCCGAGCTTCAGCCAGCAAATGCTTAAAGCTGCAGCTGAGGGCAAGAGGGAAACAAGGCGATCTCAGGAACCGTGCCACGTACAGCACAGCAGCAACAGCTCACAGCCTTCGCTGCCTTCTCTCAGGTCATGGACAGCTAGATTTTCTTTAAAAAGGCTAACTCACGTGATTCGAGTCAAACATTCACGTGTCATTTTTTAAAAATAACCCATTTCTGAAGCTGAACGTGACAGCATACACCAAAGCAAAAACTTAAGCGTAACCTATTACCTATATAAATAAGAGATTCGCTGCCTTTGCTTCTCAGTTGTCACGGTTTCATGCACGCAGGATTTTTAACAAAACCAGAATTTACAAAACCAGAAAGCAGCATCCTTCACTTTAGAATACAGCTAACACTTTGGTTACCCAAGTACGTTGTGTCCCACACTAAAACATCACAGCAGTCTTCAGATTGGAAAAACTACTAATTTATATACTCCAGTGTAAATATCCGCACGTTTTGTCATACAAAAAGCTCATTTCCTAATGCCAACAGTTTCCAGCCCAGCTACCAAGCGTAGGGCAAGGTGATTTTCAGCCAGCCCAGCTCAGAAGGAACAGGGGAACCAGGGACTCTGCCCGTCCTTGCTCACCCAGCAAATCTGAGCGCACTACAGAAGGACAAGAGCTACAAATTCTAGCATTTCAGAGGAAAAAAAAAAGCCACACAAACCATTTCAAAAAGCCTTAAGTACTAAACCAGTAAATGTAAGCCCTTGGTCTCTCAGAAGTGACTTTCGGAAATCCTCTCCATGGCTATAGAAGCCCTGGACACCCAATGAAAAGCGTCCTGTTGTGACTAGAATCCATCACATTCATTACCTCCTACTCAATCACTCAGAAATGCAAAACGTGGTTTGACAAAGCTTCGTTTCTGTATTTAACCACTTTTAAAAGTATATTGTTTATTTTAATTGCATACAATTCTTCATCCAAGTGCAGTTCAACAAAATTCAAGTTAAAAAACATCTAAAGGTTATGTTCACTTTATTAAAAGTGAAAACCCCTAAGGTTTTGAATACAAAAATTGAACTATGCAGTTGTTTAAATGAGCATTCCTTTACCATATCATCCTCCTTGGTAAGTAGTGGTGCCATATTTAATGCAAGCAGCTATATTCGGTTGCAAATCATGTTTTAGCAATTACATTACACAGCAAGAATGAACAGCTCTGTAGTTTTTAATAAAATACACATGAGAAACAGGATCTTCAATTTGCATTTATTTTTATCTTGCTCATCCATGAAAAGTCATGTTCAAAAGCTACTTCGTCTTGTCTTTTCATCAGAGCAAAGGGAGGGTATGCTTGAGCCCAGTGTGGCTCCAGCATCAGGTGAGACAACTGTCCTGCCCAGCTCAGCACCGAGTTGCATCAGGAGGTCTCACCTCAGACGTTACACCGCCGCCGTTTGTGAAGGGAAGGACGCAGCAATGCTGCAAGCCGAGAAGCAGCTTTGAAATTTGGGGCTGGAAGGCACTTACAGCAAGTAAGTCCCTAGAAGGGCTGGCAAGTGGCAGTACCACCTTCCTCGGAGGGCAGCACCCTGCCCTCAGACCGTTTTGTCTCTGTCACCTCCAGTGGGTGCAGCGGTTCCCAGCCCAGCAGGTTCCTGCAGCTTTACACACCAGGGGCCTGGCACCTATGGAGATGACAGCTACACCCAGAGACCTCGCCGCCTTCCTTCTTGGCGTGTCCCATGGACAAACCAAGTATTGCCGGCACTGAAACGAGCCTGTAAAGCCAAAATTGCTCTCCTCATTTTAAAGCCTACCAAAGGCTCCAATTCCCATTAGCAACAGACAGGCATCTCATACGTGTTTCGGCCCTTGACTGACCGACCCGATCATTAATGCTAAGAGGAGGAGGAAGGGAGAGAAGGGCAGAAGGATGTAAAATAACAGGGCTATCTGGGAAACAAATGAAGTAATTGCCATCAAAAGACCCAAGTGACGGGTAGTAGCTCACCGCTGTCCAGAGCGCCTTGCTCTCCTGCTGCCTCTGAGCTTGGTCAGATGCTGGAAAGGATCCCCACGTCCACACACTTAGCTCCTGCTCCAGGACAGCTCACCAACCCTGCTCCAGCTACCCCACACAGCGAGTACAGTACTTTAACATTTTCTGGTAAAGATGATAAGCCAAGTCAATAACTTGAGGAGGGAGCACGGAGCTCGCAACCAACAGTATATGCTGAAGGTCAGCGTGCTCAGCATTCTCCCAGCGGGCTCTTTGATGTTTTCCAGACCAAAGCCTTCTCTAGACCCAGAACTTCACCAACCAGGATGAGGATGCTGCTGGTCTGTCAACCCAAGAAATCCCATCAGCAAAGCAGACAGAATAAAAAGGATACAAGGGCAAAGCCAGCGCAGTTCACTTTCCATCCACTGCGTGGATTAGCATAATTAATGAAGTATTTAGAAGCTTTTAGACTAGGAAGCAATGCCACCTAGTGAACAGGACGGCATGTGGCAGAGCGGGGACACCTGAAGGTGGGTGCCAGGGTGGGGTGTGGGTGCTGCGAGCTCCCAGTGCTGCCGTGGGGCTCAGCCGCCGAGCCCAGCAGCGTGTGCAAGCACTCACCAGGTACCCCACCTTCTGCCCCCCCCGTCTCACCAGCTACGCAAACCCAAGTTCAAAGACATTTTAAATGATGAATTATTTAAAGAAAAATGCATTTTCAGTAGGTCTTGAATTTAAATTTTCCTGCGACGAGACCTTTTAAAGCTGGAAAATATACAGCTCAAAAATGACAGATGGCTTTAAAATTAGAGATCAGATTATATGGGAATTTATAAAGGTATTGCGGAGAAAAAGCAGCACTGAATGTTACTATATTTAGGATAAAGCCTGAGCAGACACCAGCAATTAAATAAAAATTCCAAAAAATTCACGGCCCAGAGGCTGTCACAGTGTTCAGCGGTGGCTGACAGCCACAGCACAGCCCCAACCGCCTAACAGAGGGCAATTGGTTCCCATTCCCGCTCTGAACCATTTTCCATTAAAAGATCCAAATTGTGAGCAAGTCAGACTCTCCACACAAGATATTTGATGCAGCAGTTTTTTGGCATTTTGGTTGTTTTTTTTTTCCCCCTACACAAATTCCTGGCTTTGTTTAGTTATTTGCAAAACCATGTCAAGTTATAAGCACATGACCACAAATCAGACAGAAGTTGCTACTGATGTGGTTTCTCCCCCTCCCCCCTGCCTCAGCATTTGCTGTAGTAATAGTTATAAAAATAACAGCCATGATCTATGGTAGGGCAGCAGTTTGATCAGAGTAAAGACTTTTGGTATGCAAGACTCCTCTACCAAAAAATGTTTCGGCCAATTTGTAAAATTGATGGGACTCGGGAGTAATCACGCCGGAGCCAAACACTTACACGTTTGACACAGAGGGATTTTCAGTGGGTTTGATGTCGGGTGGAGGTGGGGGGTGGGAATTTGGTTTAACATACACATTCTTTATGCAAGTGCAGTGCAGACTTTGCTGAGGAACGTGCGAGACTGCAACAACCAACGTGGCAGGCAACACGCAACCAGAAGACATCATGGCTTGGTGAATCCATGAGCCAGGAGCTGGAGCCACAGCAGCACACGCTGTTCTGCTGGTCCTGGCGTGACATCTGGTGGCCAAAAAGCACCCCGGGAAAAACCACCTGATTCAGGGTACCCCACAGCCACAGGAAAGGCCATGAGCTACAGCCCTGCCAAGAACTTCCTCAGGACCTAAATGCTCGGTTTCTAACGTATGTCCTGGTAAAATGATCAAACAGTGATTTTGGGAAGTGAACTGGTATGCTCCCGGCCTTCTAAGTAGCACTGATCCCCTCAAAATACATCCCAGTCTCTTCTCAAGACTAGGGCACCCTGTCTGGGGACAATCAAGTGCCTACAAGAATCCTAAGTGGCCATAAATTTAAGGCACTGCATTTCATTAGCCTAAAGTTCTTAAGCATCTTTTAGCTACATTTGTGTTCTAAAGAAAAAAAGCATACATCTGAAGGGTGATCCACCAGAGGACAAACCCCAAAACTCTGCCAAAAATTCTGCCCTGAAGTCTCTTTTCTGCCCATTAACGGCAGCGTTTAAAGATTGCCTTCCTCTGCTAATTGCGGGAGAGACAGAAGCATTTCAGTATGCAAAACTGAAAGCCGATCTCCAAGACAATTTTCCTGAATGAGACAGGCCTACACTTATTGAAGATACACCTTAAAACTTCTCCACACCTCAGACACCTTTAAAAAAAACAAAACAAAACACCCACCCCAAACAAGCCAGGAACTGAAAGGTGAGCCGGAATCTACTTAATTTGTAAGAGCCTTCAGGCATCTGCAGCAGAGCAGAAGCACGCTTGTCTGCTTTTCAATAGGCTGGAGCTGTCAGAGATGCTGAGGATAAATTGTCAAGCCCCAACTGTCCTAAACAAACGTGATGCTCAGCTGAATGCTGCGGAGGGAGTTTCTTCCTTTGCTGCAGCCGCTGCCTCGTTAAGTTGATCTAAAATGCACGGGCTTGAAGGAAGGCACAGCGTCCCTATGTGCACAGCAGAGCGATCATCCCTGCAGAAGGCATCTCTTCCCCGCGTTTCTCTCCCACTCATCCCAAAGGCCTCCATAAACAGGATGGCTCCTTGGCTGTATCAAGCTCATGTACCATCAACACGACCTGACCCACATTATCTAGTGAATTGCATCTTATTTGAGGCTCAGTTTCTCCCCTGCCCTTCCTCCCACACACAACACACCGATCACACGGCAGTGCAAACAGATCCCCCCCACGGATTTTCGATCCCTTCTCCTCTCAGCCACTTCCCAAAGTTGCCGGTAAAGAGCCCCAGGCAACCCAAGCAGTAGGTAAGGTTTGCAGCTTCAAGAAAGTGCCGCATTAGGGGAGATGAGTTACCAGTGATGCTGAAATCAAACAGAAGAATTAAGAATAAGAACTCATCGGAATTTTAGGCAGGAGTTGGAGCCGCTTCACACATGTTCCACTTACTTGTGTTGAGAGACAACAAACCAGTTGATTTCTCAAGATATTTCACTCAGTTTGCAACAGTTTTTAGCTCTGTAGTTTGTAATATTACATGCTCTGAAAACAAAATTCCATCCCCAGATCCTTCTAGTTGGTTACTCATAAAATCCGTTAAGATCAGGCACAAGCAAACCAGACTCATCTCCTTCCCTCCCAGCGCCTATTACATATAAATAGTAATTATTGTTCCTGGCAAGGCTCTAGTGTCTCTTATGATTCTGTACTTCAACGATCCGATTTCTTAGTACTTTCCACCAAAGAATATATTTAACAAGCATCCACGTTTCCTCCTCCATGATAGGATTTTTAAATTATGAATGTAATAAAGACAATGATGTTGCCAGTCTCATGATTAACAGCTTAAAGAGACGCTCGCTAAGCCTTCATTCCCCATTATAACAAATTCACAAGCCATATAGCTTTGTAAAATTCAGCAAAGACAAGATTTAACTCTATAGTTACACAGCTAAATCAACAAGCAATACAAGAAGGGCATTAATTTAGTTTGATCTAGAAAAGCAATTTAAATCCTACCTGTCCTGTTGACAGATTGGTGTTTTTTAAATGCCACCTTAGTAGAAAAAGTCTAATGCAACATTTCCACCCTTATTTATGCAATATGTGACATCTCCAATCTTGTATGTTGTCACAGCTCAAACCACAGTAAGTTATATCACTGTGATGCTACGGAACAAAGAGCATCATTAGCGTACCGTTCAGAGTTACCGAACTAATCAACTGGAGAGGCTTCTCCTAATAACACAAGTCCCCAAACAAGCTGCTATAAACAGCCCCTCAA
The DNA here is from genome assembly GCF_963210335.1 of Falco punctatus. Lineage (NCBI taxonomy): Eukaryota > Metazoa > Chordata > Aves > Falconiformes > Falconidae > Falco > Falco punctatus. The sequence goes on along the minus strand of NC_137593.1, from coordinate 10,638,853 downwards.
CCATCACATCAGTTGCTTTTAAAATTAAAATGAAACCAAACCACTGAAAGAAAATAGGGTTTATGGTAAAACTCAGTTTTATTACTTCACAGGAACAGGAGCTTCATTCGATGCAAGAATACACCCACAAAACACAGTTGTTGCTCGGTGGAGTCAAGTCTATGTCACTGCCCAAGGTTTAAATTTCCACATGTACTTGAATAAACGCTACAGTAGATAACGCCAATCAAAACTCTGACAAAGTAAAGATAGGTTAAGCATTATGCTAGAGATTCAACACAAGCCAGCAACTCTTTGCAAGCCTGTCTGGCTCGGTAATCAGTGCAAGTGAAGCATTCAAAATATCACCTTCACACTCAAGAGGGCCAGGTAAGAACAGAGCAGCAGCATGTCAGATAGCACAGAGGTCCAGCCTCTGTCCTGCCAGTATCTAACAGCTCAGCGCAGGCATCTCTCTACTTACCTTGCAGAATCAAGGCCACGTTTTGCATTTTTTGATTGGTATCAGCCGCGCAGTCATTTTAGACTATAGACTAAAGCAAACAAAATGGAAACTAGTAATTCCTTTCCAATTGTGTTTAAGGTTTATTACAACTCAGGTAGCTTCAATGTGTCATGGGTGAGATGGAGGCCTCACCAGGTCTGGGACTATTTGTCTAAATCGGTACTGCAAGACAACCTCTTTGGAACAAGTAGTGAAATTTAAGTATCAGCCAAACCAGTTCAGAGTGATTTATAAAATTCTGAATATCACATTAATGGAATTGCCAACAGCCATAACTACAGCCACATAAATGTGCCTCCCATAATAAAAACACTCTACACAGTTCTGAATGTTTTAAGAACTGGTAAAGTAACTACAGATTATGGAGTCCATCTCCTTTAAGGCATCAAAGACATTCTCAAGGAGGAGTTAATTAGTCCAGTTTCACAGGATACACCATTACAGAGGCTGAGATTCTGACTGCCTGTGATTAATTTGAACCCTGCACCAACATACTTTGCTTACATTAGCTCTGTTTTCAATTTCCCCTCCTTTTTTTTTCAGCGGCCTCTCACTGGTGTGTTCACAGCTGGAGACTCAAGTGTAACCCCTCTGTGCTGCCCCGTAACCAACTGGAACACTTGTCAGCAAACCTCTAGATGACAAGAAAGCACATAAGTACTTTCCAACATGCATGTTTCCCCACCCTGTTCCCCAGTTCACAAGGCAGCAGATTTAAATGCAAGCCCCTCTCCCCTCTAACGATCTGGTACACATATGCACTTGCTTCAAAGCATCCGTGTTCCTGTCAAACACGAAGTTCACAGAAATACCGTGCTTTTACTGGTGCCACCAGTAAAGGGATCACGATTAAAGGCTTCTCCCAACCTCTGAAATAGAGGAAGATGGATTCCTACCGAACAGTAGCAGGCACCAAGCTTCAGGAAAGGACTACCTGTGGTCCAGTGCTCCAGCACATTCCCATGCAGCGCAAAATACCCATCAATGAGGCAATTTCCACCACAAAAAAAGGGTGTCCCAGGCTGGTACACTGTCACAGCACACCTTTCAAACTTCCTTACCAAACAGTTCAAGTTTTGAAAATAAAGGCAACGCACTCATGCAGCTCCCTTTCTGTATTTTGCTCCCTTTCTGCAGGGAGCCTTGCTTGAGGATACAGCTTCATCTGCACGCATCCAAAGTGGGCACTGCTTTCAGGTCTCCTCCTAGCCACCCAATTCTCCCTCTTCATTCATGCGGGTATACACACTCATGACAAGTTACACTGACGGAGGTGAGAACTCCTCTGCCCACTGGGTTAGTTTCAACCTGGATCACTTCAGCTGGTACCACAGGGCAGCATGAGGATCCGGACCATTCATGTGACACAGCAGTGCACAGAAGACGAGAACAGCAGCAGTGGCTTACATGTTCTACGCTAGCACGTGAGAAACACCATCCCAAGTTTCAATTTTCACGGAAGTCACCCTCCGCGCTGCTCACGGTCATTCGCACCGCGAAGGTGCTGCTGTTTGTATCAGTAACACTTCAGGGAAACACAAACCACGTGCTGTGGGGTGCTGTGCACCATCCGATGGGCAAACGTATGTTTAGCCCATCTGGATCTTAAGGCTCTTTCTGATTGAGTAAGTTCCTTGTTTAAATTACTGAACCAAGTGCTTAAGGCCTTCCTTATCTTGCTAAATTAAGCCAGTCCTTGCCAGCTGCCAACAAGGCGAAGTGGGATCACACAAGGACACTGCAGGACCTTCTGTAGCACAGCACAGCATGCACACGTTTCCACTGCTTGGTCTGACGGCGCTTGGCCCTCCCTCACTTCTCCCTGCTCCGTCCCATAATCTAGGAGGGATCTGCACCTGGTTTAGCTCAAGGCTGAATTAATTTGCAAGACAGGGAAGTCAAAGGGGTTTTCCTTCATCAGAAGTCAGGGCTACTACGGACAGACACAAAGTGAGACTGTGCAACAGATGACGTTTAGCACTGAAAATAGTTTTTCTCTGGGCTTACACTTTCTGCTGTGTTTTTCTGCCAGATAAGGTATTTGCTGGCAGTAAATAGTAGCGGTCCCATACAAGTCTCTTCAAACAAAAGTATCTCTCTTCAGCAAGGAGCACATCACAGTTTACAGACCAAGGCGAAAAAACAAGTGTCTCAAGATCCGCTGCCCTCACTCACCCCTGCCCAGTGGCACCACCACCACCACCATCACAAAGTTCTGAGCTGGACTCCCAGCCTCCCACCCCCTGGAGCAGAATGACATAATCTTGTGGTTTGTACAGCACCCACCACAAGTGCTATTATTTCCGACCAGACCCATCAGTGCTACTGAACGCAAACAAAACTAGGAATGTTTGAGACAATCAAACAGCAGATGCAGCAGAAATGAATTAATTTATATTTGAACAAAGGCAAAAGCCAATGGGAGGTTAAAGACAACAAGCTCAAAGGGAATTCATTTGAAGACAGAGCTGAAGGAGAGAGGCTGAAATGGTACATTTCACTGCATATTGTGGAACTGAAAAACGACTCAAAGCCATCTGAGATTTAAACAGTTATAGCCAAGGAGTTTATCTTAGTATCTAAGCTGTGACTCTTCAGGGCCAGCTTTATAATTCTCCTTAATACACACATCATGGAGACTTCTGCAGCATATAGGAACATACCATCAATCTGAGTGACTGAACACCTCTGTACTTTTTACTATACAGACAAGCTTTATTTGTGCAAAGGCTGCATTTTATCTATAGGGACAGGCTGATAATGACAGCTGGATAAATGTTAACAGAACAATCTTTATTAGCAACTTGAACTATTTAAAAAAGGGGTCTCCACAAATTAAATCTGTAAATGAGTTTACTACCCTAAAAAGTGGTAATTGGGTATTATACAGCCACAACAGGGACAATGGAACTATCAAATAGGTTCTAGCTGTTCTTTTTATGGCATTGATTTTTTTGATACATTCAAAGCATTATTGCATCAGAAAACATATCATGCATCTTTATGTTTCCAGACAAATTCACCTGTGTGTCATTTCTAGCTACATCTCGAAGGTGCACCAAATCTATAGTTTTATGGTTTTAGTTGCATGCTTTGCCTATATGCATGCTGAGATAATAAATATTAAATACAGGAAAGAACATAAGAGAACCAAACTGACATTAGGAATATTTCACGGCAGCTCTGTTATGTTCTGCCAGTTAAAGAGCTTGTCAAAAAACTGAGGTAACAACAGTGGCCACACCACTCAGCTGAGAATCGCTCAAAATTCACGGAACTTTTCAGAAATTCAAGTACACAAACACCAGCTGCAACTTGTCAGAAATGCCAGAGAAATTAGGTTGGCTGCATTTTATTAGTCTATTAGCTGGCGTTCACACAGCTCCTTGTAAATCCTTTTTCTCACTCGGGGCATATCTTCCTGGGAGAACTGAAAAGGCTGGTCTAAGGCGAGGCACTTGCAGTACTGAGGAAAAGGAAAAGGCTTGATTGAAAAAAAAAGATATTTACTATATGAATAATATAGGCCACTGATATTTAAAAAGCGGCACTCTTACCTGGAGCACAAAAACCCCACAGTCACTGTCATTTTTCTGTTGTGGAATGCACTAAAAGGAAAAGAAACAAGAAGAGACATGTTAGATCTTTACTCACCCTTTTATTCTCTAATTCTCCCTTAAAGTCCAAAAGGAGATTCAGCATAACTATCAGTCATCCCGTTCTCAGAACTAGCTGTTCTGCAGCACTAGAAACTGGAGTTGTAATTACTTATTCTGATCCCAACTTTTGCAAGGTGACACTCAACACCTTGTTAGAATAACACCTAACACTTAGAAAAATATATAGCGTAGGACAGAAAACAAATTACAAATCTTTCTTTCAAGTTTATTTTCTTTTAGCGACCTACACAGAACAGCTTCTCAATTAGTTTAAATAAACATTTGTACAGCATTATCTGCTTTACACAGGACCAAACTATATCAGCAAAGCCACGCAGGCCTAGAGGAAGATTACTCTCAGCATCCATGCTACCAGCAGTGGCTTTCCTCTCCCAGCCACACCACAGGGTCTCAAAGAACACGAAGAGTGGCACATCATCAGACAACAGGAGCGCGCAAGGCAGTCTCAAATGATAACTTTCAACCTTCGTTATTTCTTTAAATATGCTCAATTTTGACACATGGAGCTAAAAAGTCCCACTCACTAGTGCTGCTATGTCTCTGGCACTTGAAGAGGAAAAGTAATTATTTTTCTTCAACTCCCAGATCATCTAATTCACAGAATACAGGAGGACAAACTCTGACTGCACAGGGTGTGCAAGAGTGCAGAGAGGAATCATTTCATTATTGTTTCAGCATCTAAAAATAAACCTGCACGAGGAGGGAGCTGTTGGGAGTACGTCTAGTGTGCAATGACCTGTTTTATATCTTTGGAGCCATTATGGGATGGCTACGCAAATCACATATTCCCTCATTTACACTACACAGAAGTTATTTCCTTTTGTTGTTGCCAGACTTTGTTTACTTGTGATCAAATGCAATGTGCCACAAATAGCCCTGGAGACCAAAGCCCTCTCTCCATAGCAAATATAAAATATAGGCAGCTGCAGCATTAGTCTGTTCCCTCCCTCACCAAATCCCATTCATTTGGCATAGCTCAGGACAGTCCTTTCAGGAGAAGCGAAGAAGCTGCGTCTTCAGTTCATTCAGTCCTTGACCTTGTGCCAACATGGGCACCACTACAGGTTTCGCTGCAGGGATATTTAATTGCCTGGAGAACAGGCTTAGATCACCAAGTCACCTGCAGAAAGTACTAAAGACCCGGTAGGAGCTGAATGAGTGACAGAGCTCTAATTCCCAGGTGTAACCACCTTTGTGGCTCCTAGCACCCTCCACGTGGTCAGCATAGAACAATTTACTACTTGTGCAGATATATGGGTTTAGAAACAACCTCCTGAAATCTCTCAGAAATGCAGACTCCAGGGCTTGAAGTGCTGCCATTTACCTTTGTCACAGCAGTCTGCCAACCCTGAAGAAACTCGGGGCGATTCTTCTCTTTTGCTTCAGTCAGCAAATACTTTCGAATGTTCTTTAAAAAAGAAAGGAAAAAAAAAAAGCAACAACATTATTCACCAGCTAAAGAACAGCAGAGAGACACTGACTTCTTTGCTGGTAGCCTTTTGACGAGGACAAATATCAGGTGAGCATTAGGAGCTGAGCTCAGATGCAGAGGTAAAGAAATGAACTCTGGTGGGTACTGTGCCTTCTACCATCCAGGCTCATTTTGGTCTGTCACGGGGAGCTTTAACACCCCTCACCCCCACCACACACTGGTATACGTAGTACTAGACTAGCTGTGGCACTCAGGCACAGAGTCAGAGTGCTCTCAGTCATGCGGAGACACGCGGTGCAGTCTGGCGTGTGTTCTCTCCTGGCTTACCTGGCTGAGACCAAGACCCTTACATTCAATACGATAGCATTTTCCTGCCTGAATCTCAATACAAAATGCTTTGAGTTCTGCAGCTAATCAACAAAGCCCCAGGGAGAGTTTTAGTGACATACAGGAAAAAATAGTCTGACACAAGCGAAGAAAAGGAAGCAAGATAAATGAGCCTATGGTCTTGGGTTAAGCAAATCCTTCTACTTCTCTGTAAACAGGCTGGTGTTTTATAGCACAAGTTAAACACACTCTAGCACACCAACGTTCACCTTAGTGGGTGGATCACACTGGCATTTTGGGTATCAGCTGCCCTTCCTCTAGAAAGGGCAAGAATAAAAGCATCTCATGTTTGTGAGACATTTAAGTGCAAATGCCTTGCCTGGAGCCGGATGGGAGAGGCCACACTGCAAGACTGTAGGGCTGCTGAGAGGGACCCCTGGTTTATGCTGCAAGTTCAGAAGCTGGAGAGCATGAGGTCTCTCGCTCCCAGAACAAACATTAGCTTCATCCTCAACAAATGCCAGCAGGAAACTAGTATCTTCATTCAGAAGTCCTAGCTGGGAACTCTCCTGGGTACAATAATTACTACTCTTCTGTAAGCCAACAACTACACACAGTTAAAAGTAGAGGGCTGCTGCATCAGGCAAGCAATTAGGTTGACAAAATTAGCTTTTGTAAGAGGGTCATTACAATTTGCTAGTCCCAGCAAAAATCTCCTGGCTGCTCTCTATCAGGAAGACCGATAATTTAACGCCAATATTCAGGTTGCAGCTTCAAAAAAGGTTGCTGTTTTATAATCAGAGGTACACACCCCATACCAATGCAGACAGAGGAAAAAGGCAACACGCTGTTAATAGCGCAGTAACACGTAAACCCCAGTGGGCAACACTACAGCATCTTCAGTCCTGTTCTCTCACCCAGGCAACCTTCCCCAAAAAGGACCATAATTTATCATTTCCTACACACGTCTCCCTTAACAGTTGAAAGAATTGCCTTTACTCTCCCCTTCTGGCTAGCCTGCTTCCCTGTGGCACGGGGCTTTGAGCCCCTGCTTTTTGTGGGAGTGACAAGACAGAGCCACAAAGGGTGTGCCAATTACATGGTAGGCTAATTAGACAATAGGCAATCTGACCTCAACTCCCAGCTCTGGTGTGACCCTCAAGTTCTGTGCTTCAGACTCCTCAGCAGGAAAAGCTGATTCTTATTTCATACACGACGGGACGACAGTAGACATACTGCATTTAAAGTTTAAAGCTGAACAGAAAAAGGGGGAGGGAGGTTGTTCAAACTTTGCAGACACAGCTGTAACTCTTACCTCTACGCAAAACTTAAAATGAATGCCTTGGGAATCATAAAATGAAATAATTCGATTGGGGATGTTCACAGTAATGAGGGACCAGTGGACTTCCAGGTGAATAGGAATTAACAAGAGAGTCTTTTTGAACAAGTCCACCTGACAAGAAGAACAATATACGTTAGAGACAATTCCACAGGCAGAACACAGCAAAGCAAAAGATTAATCATATCCAAGTCTCCTCTCTGCCACCCTGTAACTGAAGAATTCTTTCGCCCCTCCACTCTTTCACCACATTCCTTGTGTTTATCTCATATACAACCTATCAGCAGGCACAAAAATAGTTACAGCCCAGAAAGTTGTGAAGTATTGTACAGTACCAGGGTTAGTCACTACTGTATTTGTGGCAAAATCCTGCTCACAGTGCACTTTGACAGAGATGTTAAAGTGGGATTTCTTAAGAAATGATGGTAATACAATAGAGCCTTCATTTGGGTTAGCTATGTATCTTCAGTAATGACACTCCTGCTGTGCGAGCACCACAGATTTCTATCAGAGCTGCATCATGCATGGGTGACAGAAGCAGTTCTGATTACAAACACCCCACAAAACCAGCAAGCTGGTGCAGTTTGACTCCCTCTGCTGTAACACAGGCTCTGTGACTTGTCAGAGGAAACCAAAGAAGGACCGCGTGATGCTTTGGTGAGCAGAGGAAAGGAGGGGTTGAAGGCAGAGCAGATTCATTCTTTCTTGAACTTAACTTCGTAGCAGATGTACTGTGGTCACAGGCAAGCAAAGAAGGGAGAAGGTCTTAAAGTACGGAACAAGTAGAACAGATACAACACCCCTGGCGTCTGTGTGGCAGATGAGCCCTTATGCTTTTGTAAGTCAGCCAAGCCAGGGCCTTTCATGATCTTCCTTCTCCCGGTTCCTCTTGAAATAAGTGTCTAATTGCTGGGGTTTTGGTGGTACAGTCCAGAAAATAAGCAAAAATAGAATACTGAACTAAATGAACTCATCCTGTGGGAAGATTTCTGTACTTTTTTTTTTTGTTTTTAAGTACTGTGCAATTTGAACAGTATATAATTGCTGTGCTACTGGTAAAGGCAGGTGGTTTGTAGGAAAGAAAAGTGAATTTTTTTTGAGTAACAGTGGGAAGCTGAAAACACAAAAAGGTCTGAGCGTACACAGCAGTTACCAGCCTCGCCTCGCTCACAACAGTACTCACTCACAAGCATGGATGATCCCTGCTCCCACCTGCAGCAACTGCTTCCTGACCAGATTACAACACACTCACTACACAACAATCCATCATTCTTGCAGAGAAGCAAAGAGATGTCAGCCAGCAGCAAGCTGAGGCCACAAAGGAAAACTGGAATAAGAAATAAGATAAATGAACTACATCTTCTGTGACGTCCAGCAACAGTAGAACCATGGTAAACTCGAGGGTCTTCATGTGACCCTAGTTGTGGGACTGCTGCAGGCATGCAAACTTCTAGCAGAAGAGTGGATAGAGTCAGCCAAGAACTGGAAGGGTTTTTAGTTAAGACCTGATGTACAGAAAGAATGGTGGCAACCTAGATTCGCTTCACCAAGACAGTGCAGCCAGCTAGCTGACACAACAGTGGATCAGAGCAGGAGTGCCAGTGTGGGCAGATGGGACAGACACAAACAGGAGCTTTGAAAACACGGCAGCTAGGTGCAGAAGAGCATGTCTTAGGCTCCGGCTTCGTATATCCCAGGAAAGCACATTTATAAAGCCTGGTACAATACTCTGATGTGTTTAAAAAGCAGAAACAACTTTGCCTTAATTGCATATTGCAGGACTAAGCAGTCTGCTGAATCCTTCCAACAAACTGCTTAATTCTCATTCTTGGTTTAGAGAGTCTTCAGGAATTTAAATGTCTGAACAACTGTCCTGCTCTCATCTGGTCCCCTCCTCAGCAGCAACAGGAATACAGGTTCTGCTTTCAGAATCTACCTTCACTTCTGGGGTTTTTGCAAAACTTGGGTTGCTGGAGAAAAAGAACTTTTAAAGCATCTGGGAATATTAGGCACCAATATTCAGACTCTTTTAAAAGAGATTTTAATAAATTATACAAATAGATTTTATATTCGGATAATGAGTTCATCTCTAGGATTTCACAGATGTGTGCTATTTAAGTGCTTCTGCAGAAAGATCATATATTCAAACACGGTCCTTGATTAGTCTTGCCTCATCTCCCACATTAGAAAGGACAAATGTTCAAGGGGGGGGGGGGTGGGGTGGAAAGCACACTGTTCTTTGTATTAGCTACACCTCAGGAAATATCACAAGCCATAATCTGGTATGGGTTCTGGAAAGCAAGGTGAAGTCTGCTCTTGCCATGTTAACAACAGTTTGGCTTATTGGTCTCTAATTTCTGCTTTCTAGTACCTGTATGTGTTACTCAGGAGTAACAATTTGATTTTATCACACAATCCCAGGTTAAGCTAAAAGGTGCTCTACCATAGATCAGCATACCTGGTCCTGTCAGGAGCACCGAGAGACATTTTTTGCAGATAAATTAATGGCTTGCATGAATGTACACAGGAGACAACCTACCACTAAAGATTAAGCCATTCAAAGTACATTTTCACAACATAATCATACTAACTTGACTAGTGCCATCCTACACCTTTTATTAACCTCTCCCCACTTTGTATCATTCCTTTGCAAACCCATCCTTTGCAGATACCTCCTAACCCAGTTTCAAGTTAGTGATTCAACCCAGCCCCAAAGAACAAGAGCACTGATGACACAGAGTTAAAAGATACCTTTTTAGTCCATCGTTTTACCCCATTATATCCTTTGGTTACGAGCTGTCTATGAAAAAAGCTGTTAAAGAAATGAACCTAAAAAAAGAGAGAGAGGAGGAATGAGCACAGAAATCTTCATGCAGAGTCATTCCCCTTCCCCCAGGATAATTTATACAAAACAACTTGTAATAAGGCAATATTTAATGCAGGTTTAGAAACAGAACCCAGTAGGGACAAACAGAGGCTTTGCCAACCTAAACTATTGCTGTTCTTCAGCAAGCAAATAAAGCAAGCCTTATTTCCCTATAATATATGATGTAAGCCACTGCAGCATTTATATTTACGCTTCTGTACCTCTGGGCATATCATGTTTAATTTTTGCTGGGGACAGACTTGGGAGAAAAACACCAGGATAAGGTGTTATGAGGTTTTGTTCTGCTTTACAGGTGATTTTTTGCTGGGGACAGACTTGGGAGAAAAACACCAGGATAAGGCGTTATGAGGTTTTGTTCTTCTTTACAGGGATTAAAGAACATTGGACTGGCAAAGTGAGGGTGGTGGAGAAGGGAGTAACTTCTGGTTTTACTTGCTGGCAGCTCTGAGACTCAAAACCCAATATTATTAAAACAGTTATGAGATTTAATCCAACAACACACTCATTTGTATTCAACTACTATGACCAGCTCCAGACAAAAAACAATATTCTGCTGTTTAAAAGCATTTTTAAGTTATACCACATCCATTTTATAACTAAAAACCTACATCTATGGCAAAAAAGTAGGCTCGTGTTAAAAAAAAAAAATAATTATCTAGCTCCAGGTTAACACTATTATTCCCTGTGCTTAGCTTCTTGCAATTACAGGAACAGATTAACACAAATGGAAATCTGCAACAGCTGTTTTTAATAATTCTGCTAGTGTAGAGGTGGTAGAAGGCTCGAGTTATTACTTAAAAAAAAGTTAGAAAATTCAGCATCTGAAAACACAGTCTAACACCCATTAGCTATGCCAACAGACTTCAAAACCACATTCTGAGGTACCAGCACAAAATCTCCCATGAGGATTTCAATTATGCACTATGAAGAAAAAGCAGACACAAGCAAACAGATACAATCTCCAATACCACAACCCTAGCACACGCTTGGGAAGTACAGAGAATACTAATGAAGAATCACCATCACCACCAATCAAAGCAACAACGTTCTTTCTTCTGAGCTTGAAGATTTTAAGAGTTACATTATGCAGAGCTCATCTAAGAATGGCTTTGCTTGCTTCTTCCTTTGTGGTCTCACCTGAAAATCATTCAGCTCTACTAGTAAACAGATGGCTTTTTATAATTGCCACTGCTGCAAATTTAGTCACAGAATGGGGGTGGGATGGGGGATGTTTTCTTTTTTTTTTTTTTTTTTTTTTTGCCTTTTTTTTTTTTTCCCCCAAACTGCCACCAACAGACACTGCTGTTGGAAAGCTGTAACCATTCTGTTGAGGATGCACAAACCAAATTGCCCTGCAGAGTCAGTTCTGCCAAGGAACCAAGCAGCTCTGCATCAATTCCTATTCACCAGGCAGGCAAGCTGGCAGTTTGAGCTGTTAGGGCCCCCAGAGCTATGACGTGGGCAGGTGGGTCAGTGCAAGCAGCACATGTGCATGGTTCAAATGCTACCATTCACGATTTGTCATCTCAGCAGAAATCCATCTTAACCAAAAATTTCAGCTGAAACATCAGACTGGTGAGCAAGGGCATGGATAAAAAAAACTTTAGAAGCAGGTATGCTGGGGACAGAAACCTCTAGGAGAGAAAGGATGGGCAAAACCAGGGCATCTGTCTTCTACAGGTACATCAGTAACATCAGGCTACCACAGAGACCACCTGCAGAGCTAATTCAATAAGTTCCTGAAACAAGAGCAACAGCACTGAAAACTGCACAGGAAAGGAAGAAAATTTGACAGCAGATAGCAACAAATTATAATGAAACCACTCAGAACATCCCTGAGCTAAATCTCGAATCTGTACCTGAAATATTCAATGTTTCACCCTTCCCTCTCAATCTCTCATTAGGTACATTTGCATAATAACAAAAACCCTCACCTTGTCAGGGACTGCATCCATTACGAGTTCACCATACATGTTAATTATCTGTAAGAGTTAGTAAATATTTGAATATGTACAGAGCAATTTTGTAACCCCCAAATTCACAAGTTCCCATAAAACGTAGGACCTTTCACACTTGAAGCAGCAATAAGGAGGTGAGCAATTATAGCAACACTTTGCCGTAGTCTGAAGGACGAGCACTCCAGAACTAACAGTGGTCAGCCCGCAGAGAGACTAACTGGCTGCTTGAGGTCTGCCTCAATCTGAAATGCAGTTTAATTCAATTTAAGACTACTGGTGCATGCCCTGGGCACTGCAGCCGCCTTGGTTTTTTGGCTGTGGGCCAGTCTGCTGCTTCACTCTGCTGTTCTTGTGATCTGTTCAAGCTTGGGGATGGGGCAAGATGTTAAAACCTACGTGGGTAGCCACTATTTTCCCAGAACAGTGAAACATCATTTCTTCAAAAGGTAACAGTTTAGTTGTGACACCTCTCATCTTCCAGACTTGTAACTGCTATTATTGTGCCTATTGTAAAAGCTGCTCACCATTTCTCAAGTGCAAAGTAAGGATAGTCCACCTGTAACGCAGCAGAAGGTGAACAACTGATACCCTCACGCGGGCTAAAAAGGGGTAAGGAAGCACATAAACACCAAGCATCTCTGACCTGGTCATTCAGCCAGTTCTGGCCTTCCAGTGTTGCTAAATCATCCATATCTAGCATGTGCTTATTATAGAAGACCCGGAAATCGCAAGTAGAGGTTTTTGGATGTTTTTCCCGATACTTCATGATTTCCCTGGTGATAAAAGGTTTTCTAAAACAGGATTGAAAAAGTAGAAAAAATAATAAGTCAGGGTCATGTCAAATGGACTTCTGTTCTGCTAGGTGTTAGATGTGGAGCATGCAGTAGCAATACAAGCAATTTGTCCTTTACAAAGTCTAGAATTTGATACTGCTACACACCTATGGGAGAAATCTTCATTGAAGACTTCTTTTAATCTTCCCATGACATCTTTTTCACAGAGTGGTACTAAACTGCCATACTTCTTCATAACTTCATCTAGGAATCCTTTAAATACACCAGAAAAATGAAAGTGCAAACATATAAAAAACCTTCAGAGTTCACTAGTCCGATAAAGCAGTCACCGCTTCGAAGTACGAGCAGCAATCATTCTGCACCCAACCAACACATAACACCACACACGGCAAGTATATATTTAAGAAAAATAAAGCTCAAATTGGCAACATTAAATAAAAACGGGGGCAGGGGAAGGAGGACAAAAATAAAAAAGCAGGAATCTGATCACTCAGCTTCACAGGAAAAGATCAGACTCCATTCTTGCAATATACACACATCTCTACATCAAACTAATTATACCAGTGCTAAAGAATCCACCCCCCTCCCTATTTCAATTAACATCTTAAGTAATTTTTACTGCAACATGAAAAGCCATCAGTTTCTGCAACAGTTTTCATTGAAAACTCAGTATCTTGTCCTTACGGTATGCAGAATTACTCTCCTCAAATGTAAGCAGCCTTGGTTGGCAGAGCGTTTGCAGTCTGTTCAGCTCCTCTGCTGTTACCATTGCAAACAGAAAAGACACCAGACACTTGGCAAGTTTAACTAATTCACCCGTGTATCCTAGGGATGGCACTTAAGGTGACACAGACAGCCATGCCAGCCTGCCACTGCCTGAGAAAGCATTGGGCAACCCTAACACCAGAAACAAAGATATTAACTAGGAAATAATGAAGGGATGAATGCTGGAGGAAATAAAAAACCTAGGAAATAAGTTTTCTTTTTTTTCCTCAGACATAAGACTGGAACACTGGAGACATAAATCCCACCCAAGCATCCAAAACCTTTCAAGAATGAAAGAGAATGGCAAACAAGATTTCAACACCTGCTAGTGAATAAGAAAAAAAAAAAATCCACCAAGTTGTCCAGCTTTCTGAAAATGAATTTTCAAATGCAGCAGATAACACATCTTCTGTGTACAGAAAGCTGGATCTGAGAGTAGAGTTTAGAGAAATCGCACTATCCCAAACTCCAGGATTCTTCTCAGGCCAGGGTGCGATGGCAGAGCGCACCACTGGACACCGCAGTGTACATTCAGCTCTCTGCTTACTAAGGCTTTAGCAATATTTCCTGGAAACTTCCAAAGATCAGGATGGGAAGAAGCAAGATGAGAGAAACATCTGACAGAGAAAAAGTGCCAGAAGAACAGCAGTAAGTAAAAACTAAAAAGGGACAGAGACCCAGAACAAAGCAGAAAGAGCCAAGAAAGCAGTGAAGATACAGCAAGAAGTACACCCAGATGTGTGACAGAAGGAAGGGAGGACTGAAAAGTGAGATCAGACAACAAGGAAGCATTCTTCACAGGAAGATAACCTTCCTCGCAACTCTGCCACACACTTGCCTAACGACTTTTATCCTTACATCTTAGTACACTGTGACAGGGAGAACACTTCTCACTCTGGCTAGAAGTCTAGATAGATGATGCATGGGGCTTACAAGTGTACGTTATTCTCTTCTAATATATATGTGAATTTTAAAAGGTTTTTACACATACACACAAAGGGACTATTCTTGTAGTTACAACCAACCGCAGCAGAGCTCCAGGAGACCTCTAGCTAGACTCTGACCTCACTTACACTGGTGTAACTGAGTAACTCAAGGAGGAAAATACAAAGTTCAGACCTGATGCAAGATACCCATCACAAACAGGATTTACCATGGAGCTCTGTTTGATACGTCAGAGCGCATCAGAATGCACTAAATGCTGCAGCCCATTAACCTTGGAGCTCAGCTGCTGCAGAGAAACTCAAAACCCAAGACCACCTCTAACATTCATATCTCCTTCACACATCTACCCTAGGAACTCTTGCCAGGCTAGCAGTACCTTTTAGGGTGCAGTTAATTATTATTTTTATACATTTATAAAAGAGACACGAACTCCTGCACACAGTTACACCAAAATTAGAACTCCTTTTTTACAGCTTTTCAGCTGAGATCAGCATGAATGTGTATGTAGTGTAGACTTGGCTTCAGTCCTCGGACAGGAACCCTCAACTCCGAAGAAAATGGCAACTGGTCTCACCTACTTTCATGCAGAAGCTGGGTAAGAACTCTCTTAAAATCGTCAAGTGTGCAAAAGTTCAATGCATTTGCTGTCTGCCTTTTCCATTTTATTTATTTTCAGTTATTCAGGCCTCCCATGAAAAAGAACATGACTGCCTATCAGACCACAAAATTTTAACCTTTGCCACTCTGATACAGTCTTGGTTCTTGACCGTTAGAGAAGGACTACATCCCTTTTTCTGCTGGACAAACTAAAAATCCATTGCAGAAGTGGTCTGTTCACTGTGATACCAATTTCTCACATAGTGCCTGGTCCTTGCTGGCTCACATAAAGCCACAGAGAAACACATCTCACACTAAATTGCAGATATGGATGGGGAAAGCTAAATCATGTTTTCAGGTCCCATGTCTCCTTCTTTGCTTTTTGCTTTAGAGAATCAATAGCAAAACTGAAGGGCAAAAAAGCAGGCAGAGAAATCGGAGCATCTTAAACTTCAGACAATCCCTTTAACACTAGTTGGCACCGGCTTCAGGTTTATGGGCACCTATGAAGCCAATTTCTCCAAAGGAAGACTTCAGTTATCAGAACACCACTGAACTCAAACATTATATTAATGGTACTAGGTAGCACAATGTGTTATTTTACTGCTCCTATGTGTACAGCATGCTACTATACATAAATAAGACACCAATTACTATTTTTACTATGTTCCTCTTTAGAGAGGCTATCAAATACTGCATGCTCAGCACCGAGTAAAAAAATCCCAAAGACTTTTTGTTGAACCTTTAAGACTAGTCTTGCCTTTTTTAAAAAATACTGTCTAGTAAGATTCATTAAGCCTACTTTATGAAAAATTGCAGAGAAAATTAAGTGACAATGAGCAATATTTGGCTATTAAAACCTGAGATCGATTAAGTGATTTAGTTTCTGTCTAAGACAGAGGAAGAGAAGAGAGGATAAGGCTG